>NC_045697.1:60241217-60841217 GCF_009834535.1 Camelus ferus | reverse complement strand
TTATCTATACTACAATTTTGAAATCCTGTCTATATAACTCTTACGTTCATTAAAATGGCCATCCACTTAGAAGAGATTCCCTGACCTAGGCTATTTCCCCATTGTTCTGAGGTAGGGGCCAAAAAGGAAGATATTACATCTGTTTGTCAGTAGTCCATGGCTGACTCTTGGGCTTAAGCTGTGTAGTCATGTGTGTGACTTGTGCCTTGGCTCTTTCCCAGTTGTTTCCTGATTGCAGTCCTGCCTTCATTTTATGGCTGCCAAAAGCCGCAGTGGTGGTGGAAGTCCTCACTGGCTCTGTCTGCCCTCCATTATTGACAACATGGGGATTACCTCAGTCCCTTCACAGGCTCTACACTCATTCAGGTTGTCTGCTGGGGAGTTGTCACACGTCTCTCCTAAGAGAACTTCTAAGAACATAGCTTTACAGAGCCCATGAACACATTGATTGAAATTCACTTTTGTTTCCCATTCATGTGGTAGTGCTGTACTATCCTGAGAGAAACTTCAGCTGTGCTAGTTAAGAGTTGGAAATTTTTGAATGAGTGGGACTATTCTTTTGCTTTGCGTATGAGCTCCTCACCTGTCCCCCCAAGTGGCAGTAGAATCATGATGTCATCAATATTGAAAGAGATTATATTCCCTGTATATAATGCAGTGACTATGGTCTAAGGATTCCAAGAGATGAAATGGTTGGAAGAGGTGCTGTATATTGATGCTAAAATGATTCCAAATGATAAATATAACATGAACAGAAAATAAATGATCACCTACATTTTCCTGCATACGCTAGGTAAGATTTGAATTGGTATTATTTATCATTAGCAAAGAACAATAACAATCCTTGAGAGAGTCAGTGGAAGGCAGAATTCATAGGTGGCACAATGAATGATGCAACATACAGGTAATATGTAACCAGTGTCAAATGGCATTAGGAAACGGAGACAAGATCTGTGTTCTTTCAATGCAAACAAGTACCGAAGAGCCATGGCATTGTTAGGATTAATTGTATTGCTTCCTTTTTATCAGAGTGGCATATATGAAGTTAGCCAGGAACCGATGATAATTTTTATTCTCCAATAAATAACAGAAAGAGATGATACCTAAACACTATGAAGAGGATTCACTGCATTGAGTGGACAATAATTAAAGACATAAGAACCTCTTCCCTACCAATCTTTCTAAATTTTCACTGATTAATCACTTTATCTCATATGGGCCAATAGATATAGAAAGTCACCTTGGAAAAAAATATTTTCCCTGTGTCCTGACATCCTAAAGTCAGGAGAACAAGAACAAGAGAGAACTGAGGAATACAATTGATGAAATTAGTTTATTTCATAATAATTCATAATTAATGAATTTTTTTTTACTTTGTTAAAAGAGACTGATGTGGTAAAGCACTTCTAAATTCTAAATACCATTTAAAGTATCCTCTCTGAAAGCCATTGATACACTAAGGATTATTTTGTCCTTTGAGTCCTAGTTGTTACTTATTCTAGGCAATATGACCTAATGGTGTTGTCAAACTTTTATTTGTAAATAGTTATAAAAACTCCAGTTACCTGAGAATGTTCCTCTTCCTGGAATCTGGAAGAATTAGACAAACATAGCAGTGATTAGTAAATCACAAGGAACAACCCATCTAACCAATACAATTTTTAGTATTTACCTTTAAGATGTAGTGTTTTTATGGAACTACTGCCTTGGTCACAGGATGGAGACACTGTGACTCTACCTTAAATGTAAAAATCCTTGCTTGTCAGAGAAATGCAACCTGGATGGATATGTGTCCGGCTGATATGAATATGATACGTATGAATGTGATATTGTTGATATTTCCTTTGAATATGTGTTCACTTTTAACATGACAAACAGATCCCTTTCACAAAAGTGGTAATATTTTGGCTGCATTTCAGATGTGAGCAGGAGATCATGAGTGTTCAATCTACCACTCATCTTGCTTTAAACTCCTACTGAGCTAAATGGGAGTTTTGTACTTTAGCAAGCAGTGAATTAGGTTTCCAGTGATGTGAAGAAAAGAGGGCAGACAGTTCCAGATGGCTGATGCCACAGAAGCTAAGGGTCAATGTTTGCGGAGGAACGAGTGGGCACAATATACAATCTCAATTATTTAAAGTCAGTAGACAGGAAAACAACCAAAACGGTAACAGATGAATGAAATGACTCTGTTGGCATGAGCAAGTACTGTAAGCTTTTTCAAAGCTCCCAAGGGCAAATGCATTATTAGAAGATTTGTATCTATTAGGAGCATGCCATAGGATCAAGCTGCTATGAGTATATTTTTAACTATTTATTTTTTTCATCTTCTATTTTAAAAGTTGAAGCAGCAAAGCTTCATAATTAAAACACCTCTTTCATTACTTGAAAACAATGTTTCTATAAGAACACATTAGTTTTCAGTTCACCTGACTATAATTACTTACCTTTATATATTTTTTCCTAATTATACTGTACTGCATTAATATAGTTAGAATAGAAATGATACCATTTTTCTTTCCAGAGACTGAAATGATCACACATTGCTTGCAGCCTAACGTTCTTCCCCTTTGACTAGTTATAGTGCAATAGATATCAGCTTTGTTTCCAGCATTCCATTGTTAATGCCTCATGCAGGATTCATGCATGATTATCTCAATTTAGTGTTTTTAATTTAACACAAACATTAGCAAGAAGAACCAATTCACCAAACCTAATGACTGGTCATAATGAAATACAATAAAATGTTACTTTTTACACCATTTTTAATGCAAAATTTATCTCAGAACACATTTTAAAGTAAAACGGCATCATTAAAAAGTTCAATATCATCTCACCATATCAGCTAATAAATAAGAGTTAAGAGAGAAATTAACTTATCTGCAAATAGTCTGAAGAAATGTTTATGGGATATGTATTTCAGTTGGGTGGTGAGAGATTCTAGAAGGATGAAATCCTTGGGATGTCTGGGAGCCATGGCTGGGAGCTTTATGAGAAGGGTGTTAGTTTCTGTTTGTTTGCTTTATGCACTCTGAATTGCTTTGTGAACTTGGGTAAGATACTTAATTGTCTGTAACCTAGATTTGTCTCGCTGGTAAATTAGGACAGAACACAGGTTTAGAAAGGATCACTGCTCCTATTAAAAGTGAACTGTTGTGTTTTGGGAAGATTATTTTTCACCTTTTCCTGGGCACTAAAGCTCAAATAGAAATAATTTTATTCAAAACTTTAAAAAATAAGATAAATGTTTAAAAAGAAAGCACTATAATCCCTCATCAGCAAAACTAAACAGTACAAAATCTATGCTCTATACCTTACTGATGTATTCCTGGGCATGGATTGCACCTTTGAAAAAAAGATTTTACTGATCATTAAACACTGAAACAATTTACTCCACATCATATTAGTATCAGAAATATGAGTGAATTTCAGAAATTCAGAATGTTATTTTATTGCTCATTAACATATTTGAATAAGATTGTCATGTGTCCTCTGGACAAAGCACTTCATGATAATAAAGTAAATGACAATTTGGGAAGGTTTAAATTTATACTCTAAAATATGGTTTGTGTGTTAAAATAATTAAAAAGACATTGCTTGTATTTTTTATACTGTCAAAAATGTGGAAAATTACCATGGCTGATGCAAAAATTAACCAAACCGGAAGACTTCTATACAGCCTCCATTGCCATTGTCTTCTGTGAAGTCACCTGTCCCTAATTGCAATTAAATTCTACTTTCTCACCTGTGAAATTAAAGGAATGGTCTGAATACAAGTCACAGATTCAAATACCCACAAGGACCAACTGGTAATTTAAGTTAATTAAACGTTATCAGGTGACTATTTCAGCGAACTGAAGAGTGACTATCTCTAAAAATAATCTCCTGCAGTTATTTCCATGCAGGAATTTTGACTAGTACACTTTCCTTTTCACATTTATCTAAGAATTCTTTACTTCAGATATCTAATTTTTAAATACTAGTTCAAACATTTTCAAGCAGGCAGTATAAAGCATTTATAAAGTACAAACAGACTGAAAGCCACTAATTCTTAAATACTACAATAGATCAATTTTTAGATTTCTCCTGATTAACAATCTGTGACTTTGTGTTTCTGTAATGTTGGAATAATACAACTGAATAGAAAACTTTATGTTAGATGAGGATATGTAAAGTGTAGCACTCTTATATACAGATAAATTGATGGAGAAATTTTGCACAAAAATACTATGATAAATTGAAACATATTGTTTCCTCTCTTATTCCCTCCATCCTTCCCCATTCTAATGCCTCTATTTTTGCTCAGGTATAAATTGGCTCATATGGTGTTGGTTAATGTTGATTCCAATAATCACAATTTTTAAAAATTAATAGATATTTATTAATAATTAAACTATTACTCCACCTCACCCTCACAACCGTAGGAGAGACCGGTGTCCTACAAGGAATAGAAATGTTGAAATGGAGACTATCTCACCTAGGGAAAAACAGCTTTTCCCAGAGGATGGCTGTATTTTGGTGTTGTCCCCTAACTTCAGCGTCTATTCTTTACTATTGTAGGCTTAGGAGATCAATGATTATTTCACCCGGAGGGAAGTAATCTCCCCAAGCCCTTTTGTGATAGGCACACTTAATAAGAAACAGACGTACTTAATACATGAATGATGCATTTCTTAATTTCTAAAAAATGTAATAAACAAAGACACTTGTGCTTATTTATTAGTGAGTACTTAATTGTTTTCTGTCCTTGTATTCCAATCTGACTGCTTAGCCCATTATAACCAGCTTTTGGATTGATGATTTGTGGAGTAGTTTTAAAGTAGTTTGATGGCTTGTATCATAAGGCTAACGTGGATTGATGATCATCTTCATTATAGTGATCTTTGTGCCAAAATGACCAAACACCCAAAGGTGACAAGCTCTCACCTGAATCATTCTAGAGGGATGCTGTCAATGTGAGTTTGTCTCTCTTTCCCTTGGATAAACTCTTTTAAAACGTAAGACCACAATGTAAGATACAAAAAGTTGAATTAACCTAATTCACAGGTTATTCATTATTATTTGTGCAAAGGCTTCATTTATTCATTTTTAAATTTGTTTTTTTTTTTTCATCCCTAGATCCAATTCCCTTCCCATCCACATCAGGCACTTACTTTGGTCTATTTACAAATGACCCTAGATAACTAAATATCATCTATAGATATAGTATTGAATTATATTTTAATTTCATAACCAGAATTGTGTTATGAATCCTATTGTTCCTATATTTTAACCCAACACTAGGCTTTACTATCTTTACTCTTTTATGCACATTTATTAGTTTGTTGTTTTTTTTTTTTTTACTATTGCTAGGTATTCCATTTTATACGTCTAAGCACTTTGTTTTATCCTTACTCAGTGATAGGCATATATATTTGCAAATTCTTGCTCCCTTTCTTAATATTGTCATAAACATTTTAATTTCACTTTCTATAAGTATATGTTACTGTTTTTTCAGACTATAAATATAATTTTGACATAGCTGGAATGTAGAGAACTCATTTTAATGTCAATAGATATTACCAAATTTATCCCTAAGTGGTTCTACATATACTAGGAAAGGAAAAGTATTCTCAAATATCCATAGCATTCCAGATATTCCACATTATCAAGCTTTTTTACTTCTTATAATCTTACAAGACTGAAATTCCATGTTAGTGTTGCTTAAATTTGTTTTGTTCATAATCTTAAGAATATTGTTAAATGTAAACATATTTATCCTTGATTGTCTATGTGTTGGCAACTTAATATCCTTTGAGCACTTTTTCTAATATATTTCTTTTCTTCTCTTAGTTGGCTTTCGGGATTAAATGTATGCTAATCTATTATTAGTTTTAGATATTGTAAAATATTATCTCCCAGATTGTTACCAATTATTATTTTATGATGTTATAATTGTAAACACTTTCTTTTCAGGTCATTTTTCTCATGTCTTGTCTTTTTTCTTATCTTCTTATGTCGTGTCAATTTCTGGTGCACAGCATAATGTTTCAGTTATACATATACATACATATATTCCTTATCATATTCTTTTTCATTATAGGTTACTAAAAGATATTGACTATAGTTCCCTGTACTATATAGTAGAAACTTATTATTTATCTATTTTGTATATAGTACTTAGTGTCCACAAATCTCAAACTCTCAATTTATCCCTTCCCACACCCTCTTGTTTTCTTTACATAATCAGTCTTTTCCCCTGTGTTTTCACTAGTTTGTACATGATAAATTTATTCACTGACTCTGAAAAAAAAAAAACCTTTTTGAGTGCTGCCATAACTGGGCCTAGTTTTAAACATTTACATAGATAATAAATAAATGAATGAGTGAATGAATGAATGAAAATCTCTATTCTCAATGGAGCTTACGTATTTTTGTAGATATGGACAATCACCAAACACATAACCTTAAAATATGCAAGGTGGTTATAAGAGCTACAAGAAAAAAAAATGCACCCAGTATAATATATAGAGATTGATAGTGGAGTGTGCAAATTTATAAAGAGAGATCAAAGAAGGTGATATTTAAGTAGAAAACTAAAAGAAATAGAAGACACACTTCATGTGACTATACAAGAGAAAAGAATTCCAAACCAAAGGAAAAGTAGAAGCAGAGCTCACAGTTTGGAATTTTTTTTTTTAACAATTAGTAATTCTCTCTTATCCCATGACTATCCCTACTATTTTATTCTATATTCAATGAAGTTTAAACTCTACATTTATTTTGAATTCATTTGTATTTTATGTGCATACTTAGTGTAAGTTAATAATACAGATGTATTTTCATAGCATAGTGAGCCACTTGTCCCGCACAATATACTATATTTTTTTCTTTAGTAATTAATAATGTCATCTCTATTATAAACCAAGGTCTCATATATACATAAGTGTATTTCTGCATACTCTATACTTTTGCATTGATTTACTTGAGTTTTTTATTTTAATAGCACATTAATTTATTCCTAAATTTGTAATATGTGTCTTAATGCCTGGTATGGTTAAGTTCTCCAGTTTTGCTCTTTTATTTAAAAAAAATCAGAGCTATTAAATTTCACATAAGTTTCACATAAGTTTAGCAAAACATCCTACTATAGATTGTGAAGTTAGAGATACCATTGAATTCATAGTTTCAAACCAATCAAAATCAGAGAAAATATAAAGAAAGTCAATTAAAAAACTAAAGCTTTTAAAAATTGATAAATAATAATAAAGGTAACCAAGGGAAAGAGAAAGAAGCCATGAATCACCAATATCAAAAATGAAACAGGGGACTCAGTACAAATTCTACAGACATGAGGATAATAGAAAAATATTACAGAACACTTAATGCTCATAAATTTAATACAGGTGAAAGACACATTCCTTGACAGACATACTCTATCAATGCTCACTTAAGAAAAATTAGATAATATAACTAGTTCTATGTCTGTTTCAAAGATGAAGTTCTATTTAGATACCTGCCAAATAAGAAACTTTTGGCCCAGATAGTTTCAACTCCCAAAATACTCAAGAAATAATGCAAATGTTATATAAACACTTCTAGAAAAAAATAAAATTAGGTAATACTTTATATAATACCAGCATTTACCTGATATCAAAACCAAAGAAAAAGATATTTCAAGAAAAGAAAATGACAGACCAGTATCTCTTATGAATATAAATGTAAGAACCCTCAACAAAATATTTGCAAATAATTCCAACAATTTACTGACGGATGAGACATCACAACTAAGTGTGTGTTATCCTGAAATGGCACAGTTGATTTAACATTTCAAAACCAATCAGTGTAATTCATCTTATCCATACACAAAGGAATAACAACCATGTGATTACCTTCATAGGTGCAAAAACTGCATTTGGCAAATTTTTACATTCTTACATACGTGAAACTTATACAAACTCTCAGGAATTAAGCATTAAGTGGAACTTGCTTTACCTAATAAAGAGCACTTACAATAAACTTATATCTAAAATATTTAATGGGAAAGACTAAAGTAGTTTTTTCCTACACAGGGTACCTGAATATATCTATTCAATATTGTACTAAAGAACCTAGCCAGTGCAACAGGGCAAGAAAAATCAATAAAATATATATATATATAGATTGGAAAGGAGGAAATAAAATTGTCTCTGTTTGCATTTTATCTGATTGCCTACGAAAAAAAATTCAAAAAAAATACAAAAATACCACTGGAACTAATAAATGAGTTTAGCAGATTTGTAGGATAAAAATATATAAATTAATTGTAATTTATATTTGTATATTTATATTCATTTATATATGTGAATTTTTTAGGGATTGAAAAAATTTAACTACCATTTAAAATAGAATTGAAAATATTAAATATTTATGGGCAAGATCTGAATGGTCAAAACTATGAAATATAAAGGAAAAATTAAAGAGTATAAATAAATATTGAGATATATATTTTCATGGATTGGAACACTCAATATGGTTAATAAACCAATTCTTCCCAAATTAACCTATGGATTCAACACAAGTCCACCAAATTCCCAAAAGGAATGTTTAAAAATTAGCAAGATGGTTCTAAAATTTATACTGGAAAGCAAAAGAAAAAGAATACTCAAAGTATTTTTTTCAAAAAGAAGAACAAAGTCAGAAGATTTTCTTTAAGACATTATAAACCTGAAATAATGACAACACAATATCAGCAAAAGGATAGACAGAAAAATTAAATCGAGTCTAGAAATACAACTACACATACCTGACCAGCTGATTTTCAACAAAGATGTATTAACAACTCAATGAAGAAAGGATAACTTTTCAATAAGTGGTGCTGCAAATTCAGACATCCACATAAAAATTAAAGCTTAGCTTTTCATTAATTTTGTTTACAATATCTTACACATGTAAAAAACTAAGTCACAATAGATTATAGATCTAAATGTAAATTTAAAACTAAAAGAGGATTTGGAGGAGTTGGAGGAGGGAAGGGAGAGAAATGAGTAGAAGTAGAGGAAGCAGAAGAAGGACAAGGAGGACAAGGAAGAAGAGGAGACAGAAAAGCAGAAGCAGAAAATATAAGGGAAAAATCTGTGTGATCTTGAACTAGGCAAAGATGTCTTAGATATGACATCAAATGCATATATTTTAAAAATAAACATTGATAAATTAGACTTAATGAAAATTAAATTTATTTGGTCTTTGAAGAACTTTCTTAATTGAAAAGACATGCCATATATTGGGAGACATATATGCAAAACATATATATATAAAATAGTTGTATTCTGAATATATAAAAACCTCTAAAATACACAATACTGAGAAAACAAATAATACAATTTTTTGAATAGACACATCACCAAAGAATCTATGTTGGTGGCAAATAGGCAGATATAAAGAAATGGTGTCATTAGTCATTAGGGATATGCAAAATGAAACCATGATGAGATACTACTACACACTATGTCTCAAATACAAAATAATAATTATAATAATAACAACAATAGTAGTAGTAGTGGCAGTGGTGGTAGTAATCATCCTACTAACCGTAGCAATAGTAGTAGCAGTAGTGGTGGTGGTGGTAAATAATAGTAATAATATGCCATATGCTGGTGAGGGTACAGAAATACTGACTCTTGCATTGCTCATGGACATACAAAATGGTACAGCCACTTAACTAAACAGTTTGGCAGTTTCTTATAAATGTAACCATAAACTTACTATGCTACAAGTAATCCCACTTCTACGTATTTGCTCAAAAGAAATTAAAATTTACATTAATGCAAAAACCTGTATATTAATATGTATTAAGGCCTTATTAAGTACCACCAAAACTGAAAACAAATTTATTTCAATTTATTGCAAAATTCTCAGCCCCCAAGTATATTAACTGATATGAAATTGCTCTTTCCTTTTCACCTGATATTGGTCTGATTTTGGTTATGTTCTGGTCTTTAATAGATATTGCTTAGGAAATGGCTCTGGTGATTAAAGAAAAAATGAAAGAAAATTACTCAAAACCAGAAGACTATGTTAAAGTATATATGTTAGTTTATATTTTGCATTTTTTTCCTCCCTAAGAAGACTTTCCTCTGCTCTCATTCACAAACACACACACACACCGCACCCCACCCTCTATCCACAGTTGTCACAGCTTTTGAATCCTATCTAGGTTTGACTTTTGTGCCTGAATATCTGAGTATATGTATTTACACCAACAAAAAATTGCCAATTGGATATTAGGTTGTAGTTATGGAGTAGGCTATAAGCCTGGAAATGTGTTTTGAATAGAAAGACTAGGTTGAATTTTCAGCTTTAAATTTAATCATATAACCTCATCATGTAGGGCTATTAATAGAATTAAGTAAGAAAATGAATTCAAGGACAATTTACCAACTATCAAATTATTAATGGTATTATTAATGGGGACTTTTCCAACATTACCTACACAAAGATATATTTAAATTTGCCTTTCAACTTCAATTTACCTTTTAACTTTGCCTTTCTGATACCAGGAGAAAAATAATTTTGTTAATGCCTACAACCAGAAAATGTGTTTTATTTGGCAGATTCATGGCAACCAAGCTAGGGACTAAAACAATAGGTGTTAATATGTGGTTAATATGCCATCTTTGTTCTTTGAAAGAAAATGTAGAGAATATACCAAGACCTAGTATTCAGAAACTTTTGGCACTATATTTTGTTGTCCTGGATTCTTGAGATAGGTGTGTAAAGACACACTCCACAAGCAAACATTTTAGTATTCTAACCTTTATTTCCAAACTCTCAGATGTTCTGACTTGCATGAATGATACAGAGCTTAAAGATGACTTCTATTCATGTAGCAGAGTCCAATTAGGCCTTTTATCTCCTCTTCCCAAAGCTCAGTCTAAGATTTTGACTCTATTTCTTTATACTCCATTGCTGAAGTGGAAGCAAGGAAAGGGAATTCCAAAAATTTTCAGACAACATAATTTCTCTCTAAATCCCAGGGAAAATCTGTTTTATAGCTCTGTAGCCAAGCCATTGCTGGACAATGATTTGTGTGGTAGCTGCAGGGAAATTTTACAACATTATTAAAGGAACTAATCCTAATATGTCATATAGACTCAATAATTTGAAATCAATTTCTTGTACATACCAGAAATTGTCACCTTTATTTAATGTCTTTGTATCTGATCATAACCCCTATTAATTTTTCTCTTTAGTGATATAATTAGTTAGGGCAAAGTGAAATAGGGGAGACTGTTGAAGGTGATGGGATATGAATGTCTGCCAACAGCCAAAGATTATGTAATAGGGTGCAAAATTTAATGTTCCCTTCAATGGACAAAATTTAGCATATTTACTGAAGCAATTTCTTAACTCCAGTATCACAAGACTTCTATTACAAGACAGGAACAGCACCTGGGAGTGTTGTAATTCTCATTAGCCTAAGGATTCTTCTTTTCATAATAGCAGTGAAGATAAAATCTTTAAAAGTGTAGTATGTGTCCTTAGTTTCTCGAAAGAGCATTCAACAAACACAGAGAAATGCATGTACTTAAAATGAATGAATACTATAAGTATTTAGGGTATTTACTTTTTTAATGTAAGTAGTTGATATTGTTTCCCATTATGACAACCCCATTTTGTTTCTTTTACTACCCTACTTACTTGGCAATAGTGTCACTTTTTATTGGACTAGTGGCTCGAAGCCACAGAATTTAAATTATTTGAATTAAATCCTGTGCTTTCATTTGTTCTTCTGGCAATTGGCTTGCCTCTCCACAGGAATATTCTTGAACATTTTTATCTATTCAGCTAAGAATTGAGTATAAAAGGATGCAAAAATACCATCTGATTGCACAGATATTATAAAAATATAAATTTTACACAGAAGGACAAATAAGTTGCATTCATAGTTCATTGATATACATTTTATTAGATAAAATGTGATTTTAATCTATTCCATAAACAAATTTTTGTTTTGTTTTTCTCATCGTGAATGATTATAAATAAAAGAAATAGAATCATAAAGTGTAGTAAATAGAGGTAACACATTTATGTGAGTGTTTTTAAAAAATTCTAGGATCTTTGAAAGTTACAATAAAGTTTTTTTTTTAAGTGGTATATTATATGTTCTCAAAAAGGCATGTTAAATTAAAGTATTTATATTTCGATCTCCTCCAGTCTTCACTTTGTTGAATCCTAGGAGCTTCTTTTCATTTTTACTCTTCAACATTCTGGCACTGTGATATCCTTTATTTTTTGATCATTACTTTAGTTTCATGAAACAAAGAGGAGGTGCAGAATTTAAATCCTTCAACTGAAGTAAAGTAGAGTAATTCCATAATATTTTTGTCCTTAAGTGAAGTCATTTGGTGCCATCATAAACATTTTTATTTTAAAGATTTTACTTTAAGATTTCATACTATGCATGAGTCAAAGTGAGTTTCATTCAGTTAGCATCTATTGGTAGTTTTTTTTTTTAATGCAGTATTCACTGAGATAACAAAGATAAAGAAGCACCGTGTCTACCGCTGGGAATCAGTAATTGATGGATATAGACATGTAATTATTATGTATTATATATAAAATACAAATGTATATAAAATAAAGTCTTACAGGTATGTATCAATGTTGTTAGAGTCAGAAATCAACTACAGTTTACTTTAGCAGAAAATACATTCATTTGAGTGATATTTATATGCTCAGCTTTTGCTGGAAAGCTGGTGAGGTAGGATTAAGGAGGGAAGACAAAACCACAATTCTCTTCAGTTATAGATTACATAGGTCTCTCTTAAAGATGGCATCACTACTAAATCTTGGCGTAACTACCCTCATGATTCTTAGAAAGAGAATCACTGAGTGTAAAATATTTTTACTCTTTTAATTGCTTATCAATAAACTTAATAAATGTTTAATAAGACTGACAAAAGAGAGAGTGAGAGAATAAAAGTTAGCAATATCAGTAATGAGGAATGAAACAGAATCTATTACTGCAGACCCTACAGACATTAATGGGAAATTTTGGGATAATATGGACAAATCTGCACACATACATTTGAAAACTTACATAAAATGAAACAATTCTTCAAATACACACTACCAAAACACACTCAATATGAAAAAGATTATATGAATAGTACTATAGTTATAATACCTTGAATATGTAATTAAAAATATTCCAAAATATAGGGTTTGTTTGCAGAACTATATCAAAGTTTTAAAGAAGAATAAAACACCAATACTACTAAACCTATTCTAGAAAATAGAAAGGAGACAAAACTCCACAAATCTTTTACTCAGCCACTATTGTTATACACCAAAACCAAAGACAGTATAAAAAAGAAAATTACAGACCAGTATGCTTCATGAACAAGACCAAAAATGCTCAACAAAACAAAATATTAGCAATCTGTGTACAGCAATATATATGCATATGTATAAGTGTCATTTGTATGTGTGTATTATATAACACAACCAAAGCAAGAGGGAAGTTCCAGGCATGAAAAGATAATTTAATATTCAAAAGATCATCAATTTAACAAACTCCAAGATCCATTCCTGATAAGAACTCTCCGTACATCAGACATAGAATGTAATTCTTCAACCTGATAAAGAGCATCTATGAAAAACCTTTATCTGATATCATACTCAGTGGTGTACACTGAATGACACTTCTAAGAGAATAGTGAATTGATAATGAAAGAGAACATAATTCTAAAAGCAGTCATTTAACTGACTATCATTGGAGGAAGTGTCATGAGAAACTGAGAAAGGAAGAAACAAGATCAAATAACAAAGGTGCACTTCTCTCAGGAACCAATGGAAAATATCAATTTTTTTTGCAGTAATAGTAAGCATTTATTTTGTTTTTTTGTTCATTTTGGTATTGTTTTATTTTATTTTATTTTTTAATTGAAGTATAGTCAGTTATAATGTGTCAGTTTCTGGTGTACAGCACAATGTCCCAGTCAATTGGTTTCTGAGAGGCATTGAAGCCTTATTTATAAAGGCTTCAAATATTCCAGGGAGTTGGTAGACTATAATAGCCCACTGTGTTTGTCAACAAGAATGTCATTGGTAACATTAGCTGGGAGAGTTCCAGTAGAGGAAGCGAAGGAATCGTAGTATGGTTTCCATGGACTGAGGAGCAATGGAAAGTGTCCAAAGCATGTAAGGTATATTCTTCTGAGTATCTTGATCAAAGGAGATATTTAGAATGATAGAGCAAGATATGCACTTGAGAAGGATTTTTAAGATGGGTAGTTTGCTTTATGATTGGATAAAGTAGCTGTGGTACATACATTACAATGGAATACTACTCCCTCATAGTAAAGAGTAAAGTAATGCCATTTACAGCAACATGGATGGACATGGAGATAATCATTTTAAGTGAAGTAAGCCAGAAAGAGAAAGAAAAATACTATATGATACCATGGAATCTAAAAAAAAATGCAAATGAACTTATTTACAAAACAGAAATAGACTCACAGACATAGAGAACAAGCTTATGGTTACAAGTAGGGGGATGGGGTGGTAGAAGGATAAATTGGGAGTTTGGGAATTTCAGATACAAACTACTATGTACAAAATAGATAAACAACAAGGTCCTACTGTATAGCACAGGTGACTATATTCAATATCTGGTAATAGTCTATAAAAAGAATATAAAAAGGAATATATATGTATAGCTGAATTATTCTGCTGTACACCACAAATTAATACAGCATTGTAAACCAACTATGCTTCAATTAAAAAAATGGGTAATTTGATGTAGCTAAGTATGTGATATGAAATAAAATAATTTTATGCCTGACGGACTTTTTTTATAAAAAGGAGAAAAGTACATTTACTAAGTCAAGGAGGTATGCAGTGGCTTTAGGGACTTGAAGAAAATACGTATTTTAAAAATTATTTTTAACAAAATTTATTTATATTGCTATTTATTTTCAGAATCTTAATGTAGTCTGATTTGTTTCTTTACATAATCTTTTTAAAGTATAACAAACGCAATGACATGCATACATCAAATTAAAAATTTGGAATAAAATACCACTATTACTGTTGAAATTGAAAGATAAAATTTTAAATACAAGTGGGTAAACTTATTCTTTCTCTTATGGGTGAAATTTGGGGAAGATGGAGGAATTGAATCAGAATCATCAATCACTGCAGGAGTATTTCTATAACTAATCAGTTTAGATTTTCATTTGTAGAACTGCTAGCCATGGAGCATGGTCAGAAATCATTCAGTTTACGTAATTATTCATCAGTGACATGATATCTATGTTTGATTAAGTTAAAAAAATCTCTCTTGCTTCCTGATTGAAAATATGCTCTAAGACATATTGAAAGATGCCATGACTCTATTCTAATGAAATTCTTAGCAAAGTGAAAAGGGGAGAAAAGCGGGAAGAGTGGGCAAAGTATCTCTTCTCAGAATAACTTTTAGTTTTGTATTTGTATTTTTAACCTAAAAGGAATATATCAAAATACAAATGAAAAAATGTATCAAATAGAGTTCAAAAAATATTTTGTAGAATAAGATAAAAATTGTTCAGATTTTATTTACTGCCAAGAAATCTCCTAAGTAGATTTACCAATTTGTGTTCCTATGAGCTTTTTGAATGTTACCTTTACACCACATCCTTGTCAATGTATATTATGACCCAATTTTTTGTATTTTATTTTAAATATAATGGGTATAACTTATGTCAATCACATTAGGATAGTAATTTGCATTTTAGACACATAATGATATTGAACATGTTTTCATTTTGTGTTACCTCTTGTGAGTTGCTTATTTACATATCCCATCCATTTTGGTATTTGTTGATTTATAGTTTTTATTGACTTTTAGAAGTATTTTTTTTTAATATTCCCTGGTTATTAATGTGATACAATTATCTTCTCCCAATATATAACTTATATTTTAATTTTTATGTTTTTCTTTGATAAGTATAGATATTTAAATTTTATATAGAATTTAGAAATGTTTTCCCTTAAAGCAGTGGGCCTGAAAATTGCCTGTAAATTAGTATTGCCTGAGGAACTTTTAAAGAATATTACGTAGGCCCCAGCTAAGATAAATATCCTAAAAGGTTTATCTATTTTATTAGTCTTCCTGGTACAAAATGTTTTGCTTTATTGATTCTCTGTATTAGAAATATATATCTCATTTCATTAATTTCTGCTCTCATGTTTATTTTACTACTCCTTTTTTTGTATTTTCTTGTTCTTTTTCAGCATTAAGTTGGTTGCTTAGTTCGTTAATTTTAGCCTTTATTTTAAATTACTAAAAACATTTAAAGTTATAACTGGCTTCTAATATTTAATGTTAAGTTTATCCCACAATTATTGATACAAAATTTTCATTATTGTTTATATAGAATAGAATATTGTTCATATATATTATGAAAGCTTAATTATACTTTCATCCATTAGTAATTAAATTTGCTTCTAATTAATATATGCATAATCTGAGACATTGTTAAATACTTTTTTAATTCTTAAAAGTGTGAATGATTTTAAGTATTTTTTGTTTTTTATTTTCTGACTTAATTGCAATTTAACATCAATGCTCTTTTTTTTTTTTTTTTGGTGATTTGATAAAAGCCAAATCATCAGCTTTGTTATTAATAGGCAGTATTTGGAGGATATAATTTGATGTGAGAGCCAAATAGGTCAGCTGTCAGGCAGACTGGAACAAATTATGTACATATTTTACTTTAGCCTTATGAAAAAAAATAGGTACACAATATATGCTCTCACTGGACATACTGGTCCCTAAGAGAAAGAAAAATGATGGAGTTAAGCTAAGCATGCTATCTTCCTAAATTTCTTAAGCAGTCCTTTCACTCTACTTTCCCATTAAGCTCCCTTGACAGAAAGGAATTAGCAGTAGAGAAGAAATTTTCCCTAATAACTTCCCCTAAATTTTGTTCCTAACCCACTGGGATTAACCTTTAAGACCAAAGATGGGGCTCTACCCTTTTGAGGCTGAGCTCAACAATTTATGGGACCAGTGCAACTCCCACCTTCATACACTTCAGTATCAGTCACCGCTCTCTGAGACATCCTTCTATGGCTGGTAATAGAAGTTTAGGAGCTGCCTATAAAACTCAGATGTGAGTTAAACAAAATAGTGTATTGATTAACTCAAATATAAACCCATGTTTACTTTCTACAATATAAATGTAAGCCCGTTTCTATTTTACATCCCAAATTATGTACAGCCACGTTGTCCACAATAACATGTAAGAGGTTCTACAATATGATTTTTAAGACAAAAGACACTCCAATGATAAAATGCTTAGAAGAGAAAGATTTTGAAATAGTTCCCGTAATATCAATTTTTCAAGGAGAAATTAAAACACAATTAAATTTCTTGTGAGTTTAAATACAAAAACACCAATGTTCAAATAATTAAAATCCTGAATTATTTTTTTTTTGCCCTTGTGTTCAATCTCTATAATTATTTAAGTTCAACATATTTCTTTAAATGACTCATGTTCTCAGTGTCAGTCAGATGTATTCTGAATGCCTAGGTTGATTTGTGATTTTTAGCAGCTGCAGAGTAGATTGTTTTACACTGAAATGTGTATTGTCATTTCAAAGTTTTAGGGTGCATAATGCCAAGTGTCTGACACACCTTAAATTTTCAAAAAGTTACTGAGCCTTCCCCTTTATATCTTTGCTTTCCTTTCCCCCACCCTTATTCTCCCTCCTCTTGGTTCTGTTCCATTCTGTCTCCTTTCTTTTGCTTTCCTTTCTTTTTCTTCCGATCTCTGTGTTCTTCCTTTCTCTTCTGTCCATTTCCCTTCCTCCTTTCTCAGATTCTCCTTTCCCTTACCTTCCCAGAACAACAGTGTCAGCAAAATCTCTGAGAAAATGGACAGTGAGCGGGGTTTGGGGAGTCATGCTGAGGCATGGGTCAACAGTTCTGAAGGTCAGGGGTGTAAGATGAAGATGTGGTTGGCCAAAGAGATGGTGTAGTTGGGATTCAAATAGAAATATATCATTACCTTCAAATAAAATGACTCATTATTTGATAGCCTTTCTGTAGTTCACTAGTAAAATCTTGGTCATTTTTCATCCATTCTCCCTACTTCTGATAATGTCGTTATTTTAAAATGCATAACGAAAGTGTCACTCTGCTTCAAAAACAATATTACTTGCTCTGAGAGCCTGCCCTGTGCTATCTTTATGCTACCTTCATCTCAGCCAGGTGGAAGATGGAGGATGTGAGAAATTTTGTGATATCTTCACTTTGTGCAGACATCCATAGCACCAGCCTAATATTACATGGCAAATATTTGCTTTCATATTTTCTTCTTTATATACAATGTTAAGTAAGTTGTTTCATTTTGCACCTTGTGAGATTACTACTGCCTAATGCATGTGTGTGTTGTTGGTCTATAGTAATTCAGTAATCTAAAATCTTTAATTAACTGTCTAAAAGGAGTTAACCTGCACTTTAAATGGAGCCTTAGAATAGATATAACATGAATGAATGATTTATTAGAACAGATAAGATCCTTGAGTCACTACAGAGCATCCTCAGTAACAGGTGGAAATTTCATGTAACTGGTTCTGTGAAAAGAAATGGAATCTTTAATTTGTCTTTATAAGTGCCATTGAAAGGAGAAAGTTAAATCTCAAAATACCAGACTTGCTTGTCCTTTTGACATCTTACTTTTATTACTAGACAAGTCTAGGGATAAAGTTAACCAATAATTAAGAATTACTTTCCTACTCTTATGCTTCAAATATTTAAAAGAATAATGGGAATTAGTTTATACATGTTTCAATACTAATAGTTTTCATGAGTGATCCCATAGCACGTGATGATAGATGATAGCAATAGATAATGAATAGATAGATGAATAGCTAGACTTAGATATGCATGTATACACTATATATTATATGTGTTTATATATAACCTTTTTTATGCTTGTAAGAACCTTTTAAGAGAGATAATATTATCATTGCTTTGTAAGTGAGGAAGCAGATTCACAGAGGTCATTAGAACTATTAATATGTAGATGTGAGATTCACCCAGCACTGTTTCCAGAGCACATTTACTCAAATATAAATAATATCATAATGCTTACTGGGAGGAAAAAAAAGAGAAACCATTTTTGAAAAAACATTTTTAAAATCATTAAAAAAAGGAACCATTATAAAAAAAAAACCTTGACATGATAGAATAAAATGCTTTAAAAAGGAAATCAGCTTAAATCCTGTCTTAGGACATTGTTTTAATTAAATGTAAACATTTTAGAAATTAATGGTACACTTATGTGTGAAAAACACAAATATAAAACAAACAAATCATATAACTTTCAGTGAAGCAATACTTATTGGATGCATGAATTTCAATTTCTGTTTAATGATTCCACTTTTATTATATTTCAAAAGGCTAATTCAGGTCAATTTAGAAGGAAATGCATCTGTAGGTTTTTTTATTTTTTATTGTTATTGGTGGTGGTGGTTAGGATTTGGAGAGAGAGTAGGGATGGATTGACATAATTATTTAATAAAATTTTAAATAGTTACTTTTTATTCTCTTTAACTCAGAGACTCATAAAATCTGTTTTGTCTTGGAATGATACCTAGTTATTTGTTCTTACCATAACTATGTTCTACGGAAAACACATCATAATAGAGAACATTTTAGAACACTAACACATTGGATCACTCTAGCATTTTGCATATATGATCACAGCATTCAAGAGCAAAAAGAAGCTGAGGGAAAATAAAGTTCTGAGTTATTCATAAAAGTCCATCCTCAAATTATCTTTTTAGTAAATTCTATAATGAACATACACTAGAAGCATTTCAGAAAGATGGAGAAACAGTATTAACACTTCTATAAAATATATACTTATAATAAATATCTAAGAAAATTTCATAATATAAAGATAAAACTTTCTCTATGAATAAGCATATGTGAGAATTCCATGAATCAAAGACTAATTATTATAATCCAAGTTTTATGTTAGATAAATCAATAAATAGTATTACAAAGCAAAAGAAAATACATCAAAATGTTTATAGTTAAGTTGTTAACATAATATAATTAAACACCATATTTATGCATAGTGAACACTAGTTTTCTGAAATTTGAAAGGTAATGAAAAATGTTTCTGTGTCTAATAAAAAGGTGAAAACTTGTTAGTGGCCCCATAGGTTCCAATTACTTAGGATAAATCTAAAGAAATTTTGGAATCTGAAAATATTGGGTTATGCCTTATGAAGTTGTTATAGCCAAAATTTTTGACTTTCAAAAACTGCTTTTCATATGGTCCAAACTAATAGAATCTGAAGTATGAAAAGAAATCTCGGCTAGTTCCAAAGAGACGTTTGTTTGTTTAATTATTTTCTGAACTCACTCCAATCAAGCTAGAGATGGAGAATATTGAAAACAAGCCTCTGTGTTTATAGGAAAAGAAAAGAGAATAACCTGCAGAAATTTTCATTTTCCTTCTAAACCTTAGCTTCATTGATTCAAAATATTGAAGTTTAGATTCTGCATATCTGGTGTGGAATATGAACCTGTGTTGGAGTACAATTATAAAAATCAGGCTTGAGTTTTGGTTCTTCACACAAACTAAATATGTTTACAGAGTTATTAAGGTCATAAGTGAAGGCTACTACTAGCATTTTCTCTTTTTTGACTTTTTTTTTTTTTTCTTTGACAATTTCTTCCACTAATTTGGGTGCATAACTTCTGGATAAATTCTTCAATTTTGTTATTTTTTTCTATCATCATAGCATCTGTTTGATTATTTGTTCTTTCTGGGAAGTTTTTAAATTTGTCTTCCAATATTATACTGACATTTTCTTTGTTACTTTCAAGTTTCTTTTTGTTTGTTACAAGAAGATCTATATTTTAAGAGACCCTTTCTCAAACATCCATTCTTTCATGATATATTTTGTAATTTTTGAAATTAATAAACGCCTCAATTTTTTCTTAGATTTCTCTGTGCTCATTTTAATTTTTTCCCTGACAATTTTACAGACTCTCACAGTCATTCTGAGACTTCCCTTTGAAATCATCGTAATACTAACATTTCATATTTTCTGTGTTGATTCCTCTGTTTCTGGGGAACAACGTCTCCTCTTTTTTTGTTTGCTCCTCTATTTTGATGAAGAAGATAATTCAATAAAGTTCTAAGAAATGGTAGTTGGGATGTGTATTTTCTGAGAAATTTAAAGTCTGAAAATAATCTCATTCTATTTTCATATTTAATATATAGTATGTCTGGGTATAAAATTCCAGTTTGGAAATCACTTTTAATCAGAATTTTGATGTTTCTAGCTTCCAATACCATTGTTAAGAAGAAGAATGTTCATTTCTGGTCAATCCATTGGTTGAGATGATTTGTGTTCAAATTTTGTGGATTTTTATGATTTACTTTTTTATTTAAGTTGTTTTGAAATTTTATCATGATGTGCCTTGGTTACATCATTTTAAAATCTATTGCTACTGGTTTTTCCTACCTGCTTTTAAATTTGTTGACTTATACTATTTAGATTTATTTGGTCTATGCCTTTTTAGTCTCCTGCAGGGTGAGGAAGAGAGTAGCTGTGTGATTTGCTCTTTGGTAGATATCTAAAAGTGGAAAGACAAGTGGTGAGAAACATAAATTTCTAGAAATTCCTTGATTATGCCCTGCAGCAATTTTGCTGTTCTAGCTGTCCACTATATGCCTACTTTCTATAATTAATATCTATTGCTTTCAGGTCATTGTGGTTACTCAAGTTCTATAAAGTTGCCATCACTTCATTTCAATAATTATCTTTACTAGGAGGAAGTTTTATCTAGGCACCCTGCACCACACTAAGGCAATTACTACTCATTTACCTCCTCTCTCTCCAATATATATTGAAAATTAAAATTATTTTTATGTAATCATGTTTATTAAGACATATATGTTAAATACACTAAAATGCACACATTTAAGAGTATAGTTCAATGACTTTTTAAAAATACATACTGTCAGGTAACAACCATTGAAACAATACTTAGAATATTTTTATCATCTTAGATGTGCCTTTTGTGGTAAAGTACTCCAACCAAACATAAGTAATCACTGATCAGTTTTATATCACTGGTTTTGTCTGTTTTAGAAAATAATAAAGTTCTATATTCTGCACTCTTTTTAATCTGGTTTATTTTGCAAAGCAGAATGTTCTTGAGACATGTCCATATTGTATATATATTGGTAGTTCATCAATGAAACTATTAAAAAATTAAAGATCCTTTTCATGTCATCAGAATAGGGGTATGTACTGGATTATTCCCATTCTCCCCATTATATAAACAATTTCCAAGATCCTAAAGGAAGCAATAATCTGGAACATTAGAGAATATATTATATTACTACTTTTCGTGATTCCTTTTCCTAGATTTGTTTCAAGATGTGGTAAAAGATTCAAAAAGTATGTCCAACACATTCTGTTGTTTAATTAACCTGAGTATGATTGATTTGTAACAAAGGCATTTGAGTATGTGTAAAACGTATCTTTTCATCACTGTGAATTCATTGTTATTTTTACTGACGCAATATTGAAAATCTTGAAGTGTATAATACTCTGCACTTGACAAAAAGGTTTTGGTAAGAAATCTACTTCTACCAGGTTTCAAAATGCAAATCTTGGCTGTGATAAAGTTTCTTTCATCAATCGCTGAGAAAACAAAGGGTTAATTTCACACTGGGCACAATTTTAGGGGGACAGTAATGGAGTCACTGTTTTTGTAGTATGAGGTATCTGGTTTTTTTGCATTGGCTTGGGAAACAGGTACCCTGGATTCTAGACCATGTTCTTCTAACATTTTCTAACCAGATGAACCCGAGAAAGCCAGTTAAACTCTCTAATTTTAAATTTAAAAACAGACAGTATGGTATATGACCCATTACTTTTTATCCTCTCAAATTTTTTTTTTTATTTTTTAGGTTTTGATTAACTTCATGGTTTAAGAGAGATTTATATTGAGAAAAAACTAAAGGTATTTCCTTGACAGAAAAATGGTGGTAGGTGATAAGGGAGAGAAGGCAGTTGGAAGACAGAAATAATTTATTCAGGGATAAAAATGTTACAATTTTAAATATGATGAATAACAACAAAATAGCCTAAAATATGGAAATGATTGAATTTCTTTTGTAACCTGGCAGAGTTTCTAGGAAACAATTTAAAGAATAAAGTGAAATTATTTGAATTGCACTACAAATGAACTCATAACTATTACCGATTAATGAGGTTTTAAACTGACTATGCACTTCTTTTTACCATTAAAGTAGTTTATAACCTTAATAGTGAAGCCCAATTGATTTGAAAATATAGGGAGCTGTATTTGATGTTCCTTATTTAGCTTCAGCTTTGCAGTGTGTTATTCAAATAACAGACTACAACAATAGATAAAATTTAGATTGAAGTTAGTAAAAAAAACTACCATCTACCACTAAGATCAGTTTTCTAAAATTCTATACTTTTTATGGTTTACAGCATACCCAATATTTGGTTGGAAGCAGTGAATATTTCCCAGATAAAATTATTTTCCCTAACAGATAAGAAGGAAGTATCTTACACAGCTTAAATTACCATACAACCACTTATTTATGTATTGACTTTTACATTTTTGTTACATTACTTTGTTTCTTTAATTGTTAGTCTATTATGAATAAGTAATGAAATTCAGCTCATAAAACTTACATATAAAGTTATTACTCCTAATAGCCTAAATTTGCATTTTTTAATTATTCAGGTTGCTTACAAATGTAAATGGCATTTTAAGTATTAATGATATTGATATGACGACAGTGCAATTTTTTCCAAAGAAAACATCCTATTTATTTACAGGATAAGAAATGAGTACTTTCAAAGCATTTGTGGGTGTTTAAATGTAAAGATCTCATGTGCACGTGAAAGATTCATCAAGTATATCTTATAAGAGATGAATGCATTAACACTTCACAGAGGATTATTTACTTGAATAATGATTTCATTTCTTTTTTCAATAAATTAAAACTTTTTTCTCTCTTAAGGACATTTACTTAGAAAGGCAATTTGGCCATTGAAGGGATATTTGCATAACAAAGAAATAACTCTATTGAAGTAAATTAAAATAATCTCACATGTGATTTCCTCATATCAAATTTGTAATTTAACAATATTCAACTGCACTGTGTCAAGAAGTTACATTATGCAAGATTATCTGAGTGGGTACTAGTTAAGGCACTATTACAGTGGTCCAATTAAAAGACGATTAAACTATGATTATGGCAATAGGAATGGTAAGGTGTGTGGATTAAAGAAATGATCAAGGAATGAATCCATACTACTTGCCATATAAGAGAAGAGTAAAAAAAAGGAAGATTTAGAAGAATACATCTAGATTTCTGAGTTGGGCAATAAAGTGGCATCACTCCCTGAGACAGTAAACACTGAGAAATACTAGGTTTGGGGGGCACAATTATGTTTTTAAGACCTGTTGAATTTGAAGTATTTTTGAAGCATCAAGGAAGTTTGTCTGGTTTCTTAAGAATAGTTTAGACCAAAAAAAAAAAGAATAGTTTAGACCTATTGATATATATTTGAGAAACATGTGCATGAGTTAACTTACCTACGAAGAGAATACAAAGTGTTAAAAAAAAAAAAAAAAGAATCTACAGAAGTATTTTGAAGAACTAGCTGCGTTATTACATCAGAAGCCAAGTGGAGAAAAAGTAGTAGGTTAAGGAGATTGAGGACAAATAACCAGAGAAGAAAGAGACACTTCAAGAATTCAAAACCATATGTGGTAAAAATAAAAATAGATAAAAGGTAAAATGCAAATCTTCTGATAAAGCCAAGTTTGAGCTTTATCACTGAAAGCTTCTGAGCCATCTACTGATCACTGAATCATTAGAAATAATTGTACCACTGGAAGCAGGGGAGTCCATGATGATAAGGTTGCAATTGACCTTGAGTGTTAAAGATGAGAAGAAGTTTGCCTACATGGCAAGGTGTGAAAACAATTTAAGAGGAAAGAACAGCATGTACAGGGGCATAGGCTGGAAAGGACAAGATCAAGACGCAGATTAATGACAAGGGATGTGGTTTGGGTGTAGGTTGTGAAGAATTAGGTGTCAGAAGTATCATAGCACCCACCACCTTACCATCAAAGTGATGGAAACATTAGCATCTAAATCATTATTTCCTCCTTTGTCCCCTAGTAGAATACATGCAGTTAATAAAGTGATGGCTCTTCCTTTCTTACATGTTTTTAAATAAAAGTTCCACACTTTTTCCAAAGTATAGTTTCTTGAAAATATTCATCATTCAGACATTACATATTGACTGGCTAGATTGTGTTCATGATCAACTACCATTGTAAAATTTGGTATCTTCATATGTATTTAAAGGTGGCCAGATAGAGGCTTTTCAACTACATTATATTAAAGACTATTATTTATCTTCTAGCTTACAGAGTAAATTAAGTCTTCCATCCATTGTTTTCTACTTAGCATGAAACCCAGCAGTTTAAATGTGTTTCTGCAAATTATTTTCAAATATGCTGACAAGAAATAAAGATCAAATCTGTAGTTTATGGATATTAAAAATACATACAAAATATATGTAATAATTAGTTACCAACATATGAAGAAATAGCTCATTAAAGAGCTGCTGGAAAATAGCCTGCTCAAAAATAATTCACAGTAATATATTACTGATTTTTAAAATGTTTCCTTTCTCATTCTTTATTAATGGGGATATTTGCATTCAAATAGACACCATTTGTTTTTAGAAATTCATCTGCTCCTGCTGTTTATTCTCTACCTACTATTTAATCTGAGGTTTATAGCACAAGCGTCGGTTGCAGTGAAAATGATTAGGATGTCACTAAAGTTTATGCCTTCAGGTGAGAAATATGGTACATTTTGAGTGCAGTATAACTGGGAAACTAATGTTGTATTCATTCAAACTGTTTCAAATTAAAATAAGCAAGAACTGAGAAATTTTAAGAAAATGATTCATTGTTTTACCCTAACTGAAATATCTCTGTATGGTCTATAGCTTTTCACAACATGCCTTCTGTTCTCCAGAAATATAATCACAATATGATAGGCATGTTAAAATTACTGCCTTAGAAAACCTACAAATCGCAGAGCTAAGAGATCAACATGCTGACAGTACATTTTCATAGCTCTATTGTACATGTAAATCCCTGTTTATAAGATTGGGAGTTACTGTTTACTGAAGGTGAATGTAAATTAATCAAAGTAATTCTGCATAACATTGATATATAGAGACTTTACATATTACATATTTGTCAGACTGCAGACTATTACACTTCTTGCGTCTGTAATCAACAGAGATTTAAGTTCATGAAGAGAAAATGTGACTAGAGCTCTATGTTGCATTACCTTGTGACAAAGCCAGATGTTACCATGTGTTCCATTTCAAGTACAAAACTACTAATCTAATGAAAATGTTACAGTTCTAAGCTATATGTTCTTAGTGTTATTGTACAATACAATGGGAATTCCTGCGTTAATATTAGTTGGCAAGAGAAATGAAAGTTAATGGCTATAAAATTCTGATCAAGTGTGGTGTCACACACAAAATATTAATAAAACAAAATACATTTCTGCTAAGATGAATAGAAAGACAGTGCTGGTGGGTAGAGAGCATTCGAAATAGGAGAGGTTAGAGAGTAGATTCCATAAGAAACATAGGATATTTTCAAGGACAGAAAAAAAAAGTTCTGTTTGCAATCAGTTCTCAAATTTTTGATAAAATTTATTTGAAGTAAGAAAAAAATAAAAAGTTTACTTTAGCTCACTCAGAAAGTAAACAGTAGCCTCATTGTGTTTGATTGTATAGGATTGTATAGGTCACACATTTAGCATTAAGTCCTCTCTCTGTCTCTCTCTTTCAATAGCTGGGTCCTCTTTGGTAGTAAAATTTCTTACCTTTTTTTACATTGGAAGAATTTACCTGTATATAGATTTCTTTTATTTTGAGGTACACTCCAAAAACAGACAATTTCTCTTCTAAGTTTATTCTTAAAGTAGTGTTTTTCTAATTGTGACTTATGACCTAAAATCAAATTAGTGGGTCTAGACCAACATTTTAGGTAATTAAATTAAACGCAAAATTATATGCATATATACAACATATATTACTCAAAATAATTACAAGTAACCTAAATATTTATCAACAAAATGATAGGTAATATACCTCTGTATATTCATATGATTGAGTACTGTACAGCACTTAAAATGGATAAGCTAGACTTACAGGTTTCAAAGAAAATAATACTCCATAATACAAAGTGAGAAAATGAAGATGAAAGAAAAAAATTAACACTGTTGTGTAGAATTTGACATACATATTATAATTCTTTATACTGTGTGCATGTGCATACATACTGTATATATATATATATATATATATATATATATATATATATATAAAACTATAACTATAAATGCAGAATTAGGAAATTAAAATACTAAATTCATGACGACAGTTTGCTTAAAGGAAAATGGGCACCAATGGGATTGGAAAGGATGCAGAGAGGACTTCTACTGATTCTGTTATTTAATATGTCTTTAAAAATAAAGGCATCTAAAATATAAAATATTAATATTTGACAGTACTAGCTGTTATGTACATTTTTGTACTATAGTATCTTGTATATATTTTTGCTTAAAATAGTTTACAGAAGAAATGTGAGAAAATAGGAATGTAGCAAAGTTGCAGGGAGGACTAATTGTTGGCAAAGCTGGGTGGCATTCACCACCTAAATTATGTCTTCAATATGCAATCTTAACTCCTATTGACTTCAAGAGAAAGCAGATGCTCACACCTCAAGGAAAGTTTTATTTCTAGGGAGTAAGATATTTGTGCCAAATAATAGAAAATCATTCTCTGAGAGAATAGCATAGAAGTCAGGGTGACAGCTGAATAGCCTACATTTTGTTTTCTAACAGTTTTTGAGATTACACCAGGCATCTATATTTTTAGAGAGAGAAAATTTAGTGATACTGTGTGTTACTGCCTAGGGAATAATCAGCAGTAGAAGTGATGTACGGAGCACATTTAAGGAGGTGGGCAGTGACTGCAATTAGGTTGAAATAGTTTCATTTCAGGCCAAGTGTGAAGATAGTGGATAATCATATGCTCTTTTATACATTTCACTTTACACACTTTTATACATTTATACTTTACAACTTGAGTGGGAACATATTTGGAAAAATAAATTAGTTACATACTAATATATTTCTTTCTTTCATTTACCAAGCTCCAGAAGTGATTATGCACATATGGCTAAGACAAAAATGATCATTATTTGGACAAATGAAAAATGCTAGGACACAAAGATTAGAACCAGTTACCAGGAGATTTAATCTAATATTCTGTGGATTTATAAACTAAATATGTGTGCTTACACACTCACACACACATACACATACATACATCTTTTACAAAAGTGTCTTAATATAATCTCTTCAAAGTGGCCATCTCAAGGTTTAGTAAAGTAAAGGGTAAATGGAATGCTTCCAAGAACTTCTCTAAACTCTTACATAATTTTGAGAATCTGTATTAAAAATTTCTATTTATCCTATATCTATATTTCCACTCACTTAATGCCAGGAAAATTTGTATCAAACAAATTTTAGAAATATCCAGGAACTGGCATATTCTGCTGTACCAGATGGGTGCTCTTCTTTTGGTAGTGCATATACAGAAAACCTTAGAAATGAGATAGCCCTGTAAGTCTTACAGGAGAAATCTGTTTTTGTTAAGGTTAAACCCATATGGAATGAAAAAAAAAAATTACGTGAGTTTTTATTTATTTATTTATTTTTTGAGTTTGGTAGGAAGTACTGATCCTGATATCTGAAATCACTCTTCTTAAACTGTTTTATCATATGAATCCCATAATCAGTAAAGTTTGGGAACTAGATCCATACCTTCATATTAAAATAAGAAAAGATCTCATTATCAGGTAGACAAAATGTTTTATTCTTAAATACTTTATATACATATACTTCTAGAAAACTATTTAATTCATTTTAAAATATAAAATGTCCTGTAATATAACAATTTAAGAATTGAAGTCCATTATGAACACTTTATACCTTACCAAGATATTCTAAAATATATCAAGATATGTGAAACACAAGTTCATAATATTTGAATTAATGATAAACTGATACATAAATTTTAATCCATTTTTTCCCTTTGAATAAATTGAGAAAACATACCTGAAACCAGTTCTAGTGATCATTTGTATTACTATGTGAGATCCACTTTTATTTTGTCTTTAAAAGATTTTCAGTTTCATATGGACAAAAGATAATATTTTGTCACATATGTATGTATGTATGTTAAAAGTTTGGTAGGGGAGAAATTTTGGAGCCAAGACTGGATGCATATTTACTACATAGTATTTGTAGCCTTAAACTTTGCCGTAAATCAGAGGGTTTTAGGGAACATCAAAGCTTGTGTATTCATGGGAAAGGATGGAGGTGTTTAAATGAATGAATAGTCATTGTACATGGCAACTTTGAATAAGACATCGCCCTTTACATTGTTGAGCAGTGACTGTCTTTTATCTTTGACAGAAAAATAATATTGAGGATTTCTCAAGTATTCACTTTCTCCACTGCCTCCATAGGTGATCTCATAATACCATCTTGAAAGTGACTATTTTAAAATAACCCATATCCTGCTCAGAGTTATCTTAATGCCAGAAACTCACATTCAGCTGTCTACTTGATACCTCCACTTACAGATCTCATAAAAGTCAAAATGTATGCCCCAAATTAAACTCTTAATTCTTCAAGTAAACACACAGTTACACATAGATAAAGACATACATGTTTACCCCTAAACCTTCACCATCTCGGTAAATGACACCACTACCACTTCAATGCTAAAGCTGAAAATATTGTTATTTAGTTCCTTTTTTTATGGGCTCTAACTTTCTTTTTTTAATTGAAGTACAGTCAGTTAACAATGCTGTGTTAGTTCCTGGTATATAGCATAGTGATTCCATTTTATATATATATATATATTCCTTTTAATATTCTTTTACATTATAGGTTATTATAAGATACTGAATATAGTTCCCTGTGTTATACAGTAGGAACTCACTGTTTATCTATTTTATATATTGTAGTTAGTATCTGCAAATCCCAAACTCAGAATTTACCCCTCCACCCCTCCTCTTTAACCCACTTGTAACCACAAGTTTTCTACGTCTCTGAGTCTCTTTCTGTTTTGTAAATAAGTTCTATTTATCTCATTTTTTAGATTCCACATATAAGTGATATCATATGATATTTTTCTTTCCCTTTCTGGCTTACTTCACTTAGTATGGCAATCTCCAGGTACATCCATGTTGCTACAAATGGCATTATTTCATTCTTTTTTATGGCTGAGTAGTATTCCATTGTATATGTATACCACAGCTTCTTTATCTAGTCATCCTTGGATGGATATTTAGGTTGCTTCCATGTCCTGGTTAATGTACATAATGTTACTATGAACACTGGGGTGCATGTTTCTTTTTGAATTAGAATTTCCTCCAGATGTATGCCCAGGAGTGAGATTGCTGGATCATATAGTAAGTTTATTTTTAGTCTTTTGAGGAATCTCCATACTGTTTTCTATAGTGGCTGCAACAAACTACATTCCCACCAACAGTGTAGGAGGATTCCCTTTTCTCCACACTCTTTCCAGCTTTTATCACTGTGGACTTTTTAAGGATGGCTATTTTGATCCATGTGAGGTAATACCTCATTGTAGTTTTCATAAGCATTTCTCTGGTAATTAGCAATATTGAGCATTTTGCATGTGCCTATTGGCCATTTGTATGCCTTCATTGGAGAAATGTTTGTCTAGGTCTTCTGCTCATTTTTTGATTGGGTTGTTTATATTTTTGTTACTGAGTTTTATGAGCTGTTTGTATATTCTGGAAATTAAGCCCTTGTCAGTCACGTTGTTTGCAAATATTTTCTCCCATTCCATGGGTTGTCTTTTTGTTTGTTTAGTTTCCTTTGCTGTGCAAAAGCTTGATTAGATCCCATTTGTTTATTTTTGCTTTTATTTCTATTGCCTTGGTAGACTGCCCTAGATGAACATTGCTATGATTTATATGAGGGAATGCTTTGCCTATGTTCTCTTCTAAGAGTTTTGTAGTCTCTTGTCCTATGTTATTCATCTCATTCTCTACAACCCATCAGTAGTTTATATAAATTCTAACTCTGAAAACAATTTTAACTTCACAATTGCTCATCTCCACTGACATATACAAAGAACCAGAAGTCATTATGTCTCTCTAGAATAAAGAATAACTTGCCAACTGATTTCTCATTTAATTTTTTCCTCCTTTAAATTCATTCTTACCACAGAAGCTAGGATTATTTTATTAAATTGTACATTTGATTGAGTCACTCCCTGCTTAAAATCTTTAAATATCTGCCATTGCATTCAGATTGAGCCTTTCACTCTCCCACTTGATATTAGGCAAAATCTTTTCCTATTTCTTTGTGCTCCAAAATCACTGTTATTTTTTTAAGGTTTTAGAAATGTAAAGCACTTTGGATCCTCAGAGTTTTCCTGCTTTCCCTGATCTTTTATTGCTCTGTCTCATCCTTTTGGTCTCGGCAGCAATGAAACTTCCTCAGATAGTCTTGTCATAATCAGTCTATCAAAAGTAAGTCCTTAGTTTTTCTTAAACTCACCTCCAGTGTATGTCCTACAATGTGCTGATTATAATTTGGAATGATTTTATGTGTCTGTTTACATAGTTTATTGATATTGTCATCTCACTCAGTGGAATTAATCTATGTAAAGACTAAGGCTATATTTATTTTATTTATTTCTATGTTTATGGCTTGTACCATAGATCCTGGCAGCAGAGTAGAGGAATGATAATTATTTGTCAAATGAGTTAATAAATGTATTTTTTTGATGCATTATTTTATGATCTTTAAACAATTTGCTTAAAGAAAGCCAAACTTTCTTTTTGGCTAGAGGAAAGCTTTATATATATTATTTATAATACTTGTTATAAATTAATATAGCAAATATGATATAAAAAAAGGGAATTTAGGATGAATTGCTTTAGAGTCTACTGTTACTACTAGAGTCTATATAGAGAAAGTTACCTGGAAATTCAGAAGACTAGAACTTACCTTGTACTATACATCAATAATTCAGTATTTCGCATTCTTATACAGGTTAAACTCTCTATTCACAGAGTGTTTAAGGAATGCAAAGTAGCTATGCTAAGGCACACAGGGGTTCTTAACAATGAGGCAGCAACTGATTAGTGCTGATTATAACTTGCCTTTTCTTCATTTTCAGTTACCTCCTACTTCCCCTCCTCTACTCTCATCAGATAACAAATGTGGATCAGCCCAAAGGTGTTGGACCACATGGCTGGCAAATAGCTGTAATCAACAGAAACCTCATTATTGTTCTAGAATCAGCTGCCTGCTGGGGTTTAACCAATTAATCTTTCCCCAAATAAGAGATTAGTGTAATTTCTCTTTATCCATGATTTGAGTTTATATTTGTCCTTTCCCCATACCCTGTCATTACTCCCACTTATCAAGAGCTCATTGTTTGTAACTAATGTTCAACTAAATTTCACTTACACAGACTCCCTAGCCCTGCCTCTTATTCTGATAAACTTTCGTAACAGTGGTGCAGTTTCACAATGCTATCGACATGTAGTAGCTTTGACACCTATCCAGGTAAATAACACAAACTAATTCATCCTTATTTTCCTTAACTTCTAAACCTAAACCTGGAGGTAGTGATTCAAAACCTTTACAAATTCTTCAATTATTGCTCTGAGCAAAGGAGAAATCATAATTCAATATATGTTAGGTAAAATATATATATTAGCTAAATTTATAAGCATACATTTTCTTATATCCAGACAAGTGTTTTTCAGATATTGTCTCTTGATCATGTTTATCCTAAGAATTATTAGTGCTGTGGATTAAAATTAGCAGTTAAAAAATCTAAGTTATTAATTTATATTCCTATTTATATAAAACTGTGAATCAGCACTTTGTGAATCAATTGAAGGAAATGTTGAGAGGATTCTGATTTCATTTATGCTCTAGATCTGGACTCAATGTGATCACCTATTAAATGAAGTCTTCTATGATAAAAAAAGGTTTAAGAATGAAAATTCAGAGTTGTAGAAATTCAAGATTAATATGAAGAATCTTTGAAGCTGTTTTTATTTTTTGGTATTGATAAAATGTCCATGCAATGCCTAACAAAGAAAAAGGGAAAATTTCTTCTTATGGGTCCCCACTCATACTTGGAATTCTATTCATGTAAGCATAAAGCGACAGTCAGCACACTCTCTTAATAATAGGTAGTATTTTTGAAACACTTAATATGTACTATATTACTTTAAAGATTTTATAAAAATTAACTTAGAATACAGCTTTAAGTGGCAAAGTGGATTGCAGACTTATGCACTTATTCTAGAGCCACTAGGCTCTACCCTGTTTTACTATAATTAGTAATTGTTAATTATTGGGTTTTCTCTGTCATGTAAGTGCTATTATATATTACTGTGAATATCCCATTCTATGGTCAGATAGTAATTCTTAATCATATGTTCTGTTGTGTTATGTGCTTGAATGGTTATGTAATAGAATGGTAAATAGCCAAAAATGGTATGAGAGACCTATATTGAAATTCCACTCTGCTGGAATCACAGTTATTAAATTTTAGCCAGTTATTAAACCTTTCTAATACTCATTTTTATTAGTAAAATGAAAAGAATAATATCTCTTTTCAAGACTGTGACAAAAGTAAATAAGAGAATATATGTAAAGGTATACTTCATGGTATTTGAAAAGTGTAAGAAATGAGAATTATTTGTATATCATTTATAGTAATGATAACTAAATCTACATCCTCAGAGTTTTAGTCCCCCCAGATTGTTGAAATATAATATTTAATAAGAATCCAATTAAGAAAGGATGAAGTACAGATATTCTGATTGAAGTGAGTAGAAGAAAACAGAGCCCTGCCACTTTACTTTACACCCATCACCCGTCACTCTCAGCCCTGGTGAGGTCCAGTGTCCATAAGTTCCCCCCAAAGTACAGTATGAAAAGGACTGATCTGAATGATCTCTTTTATTCTCTAAAGGTGGTGTGTCATATTGAAATAATTATTATATCCTAACATTAATTCATGATCATGCTTGTATGATCTGTGGCTGGAATTGTCCTGAAGTAGCAGAATTTTTAAAAAATCAAAGTGTTGATATGAGTCCTTTCTATGTAATATTTGTCACTTTTAAAAGTGAACAGCCAGAGACTAAGAACTCAGTACCATGCAGTGAAACATTGAGATATCAGTGCTATGGTTAAGTAAATCAGTACCTTACATTTCACTAAAAAATAAAAAGAAATAATGCATTAACTTAGTACAAAAGATAACCTGATTCTCTCTCAGCTTCATCTTTGATATTGCCAGCTAAGTGTTAACATTTGAAGAGAAACTCACAGAAGTATTAGAATCTAGCAAAAATGCATCTCCAAAGGCATAAAACCCAATTCCTGCACACTAATGATGATATTGATTGGGGCACATTTTTAAAAATTATGATCAGAAAAAAAATCACATTAGACAAGTGTAACTTCATTGTAATTCATGGTACGTTTGAATTTAACACCTGAAAAATACAGCTTCATATTTTTTAATTTTTCAAAATCATTATGATGGAATGTTTTGTGCAGTTTGTCTGTTTTTATTTCTGTTCTGAGATAGATTTGTAGAACTCTAAGGATAAAGTCGTAACAATGAAAAGTTTATTATTACTTTATATTTTCCCATGTAAATATTTCCCTTAAAGTGGAATGAGGCATTCAATGGAATCTGTTTGATCAGTTTGCAATTGTTAAGCATGATTTTGCCACTGGCTGAAAACTTTTATTGCCAACTGGTGAAAGACATTGGTATTTCACTGAACTCAATGAGTTGTCAAGCATACTGTTGCATCAACAACAAGATAGTATATATTTGTGGCATCCATTTACTTGAGAATATACATAGTTATTATTCTTTACTTTTTTCTCACTGATATGATGTAAGACATATATAATAAATAATTAGCATTTGATATCACACTACTCTCTTTTATATTTTAACATGCTATTTGCAATGCTTAGTTTGCTCCTTTTCTGTTACAGCCAATTTATATTCTTTAAGAGGCAGTTAATGCTTTCTAGCTTATATTTCATTATCATTACTATATGTCCTAGTTGATGAACCAGACTAGTTATGTTAAAGCAACTCTAGTGTGTTCAAAATCTAAATTGTGTTTTACTGAATATTGATGATGTGCCTGTGAGTGCAAGTACCATTTCTGGTGACTTAAATGGGTCTGAGTATTTTGATTGCATCTTATAGCTGAATGAATTTATAGTCAGCAGTAAAGAAATATATGTGTTTTGAAATTAAACTAGCTGGTATGTCAGATTCCAGGTATAGCATAACCATTAGAATTGAAATGTTATCTCCCAGTGAACAATGACAGCAATATAGAGTACCATTTACCTGTTAATATCACTTTATGTATGCAAAAAACCACCTATATAAGGATAGATTGGTGGAAAAAGGGGAGAATGGAAGGCATGGAGGGAAGGAGGAAGAGAGGGAGGAGAAGGAAAGAAAGACAGAGAGGGAGGAAGAAATTATTTTTTATTTCTACTTATGTTTCATTAGAAAGAATGCTGGCTGTAGAGACAGAAGACTTGGGTTCAAGTTCAACTCCATATTTTAATTACACTGAACCAAGGACAATATATAGCCTCTTAGCCTCAGGTTTATCATCTGTGAAATAAGTATAATAAAAAACAATTATATCACAGAGATTTGGCAAGAATCATTGAACACATATGAAATATATTCATAATTATTTACCAAGTCTGATGATTTCCTTTCTAAAGCCATCAACTCTTTCTTACAAGTTCTGTTAGCCATGAGCTAAAATAATCTGATAGAAACAATTTCACCAAATTACTGTAACTTACAATTGAGCCCTGTAAAAGTGATAAAATAAGTAAGTGTACATATGATCATGTTAATGTGTCCATTTCTAAGAATTGCTTGAATTATTTTTTTTATCATATGCTCCACACCTTTTAAGAGTTATTTGTATAATGTTTACTGAAAAATCACACTACAAACATTATCAAGTAATGATGACTTCAGGAAATACAGATGTTTATGGGCACAAAGACACCAACTGGGATAGACTGCATGCTACTTCATCTCTTAAAGTAAAACAAACAAGAAAACAAACAAAAAGAATCAAACATGAATATCATAGATGACCTATATTCATTAATCCAGTAAAATATTAACCATGGGGCTAAGCCTCTAGAATCATTATATAGTGAATTAAAATGTAACTTCCAATGGAGACAGATAATAGAAGTTGTTGGTGCCTGCTGTATCATCCTGCTGGCTTTTCAATTTGGGGATACCCAAATAAAGTCCATTACATCAGTCTTCGTAAAAAGAACAAGGGGCTCCAGCATGTCACTGGTGAAAAAGTAGTATTGTGCTGTACACCAGAAACTGACACAACATTGTAAACTGACTAGACTTCAATAAAAAATTATATATATATATACACACAAATACACACACACACACACACACACACACACACACACAAGAACAAGGGGCTCCACTATGTCACTGGTGTCTGTTGAGATAATAAGATATAACTGAGAAGTAATGTATCAGGAGTTTCTGAGTATTGAGGAACAGAAGTAAATAGCATTAAAAATACTAAGTAAGTGATTAAGTAATTAAATGTATATGCATTTGATTTTCAATATTACTTTGTACCAGTAATAGCCTTCATATGTTTTCGGTATAAATTATGCTGGTCATTTAAAGGAGTAATTCTAGTTTTAACAGTTTTGGGAAAAAGAGTTTTTTTTTTTTTTTTTAAATCTCTTTAATCTCACTAGAATGCCAACATATTCAGTAGTATCCAATTGCAGGTCACCATTTGGCCTTTACCTCATGGCTTCAGGCATTGGTACATTTCATTTTTATTAATGAATGTTTAGGTGTATTTAGCATACTGACTAAACTTTTCCGGCTCTGATATCTCAGAATTGAAAACAAGTGCCATGGTGATTTCAATGGTTGGAAATTATAAAAACAAAACATTTGGCTTGGATGACAACCATATTTAAACAATAAGCTGTATTTTTTTTTTGTACTCACACAGCTTTGAATTTAAACAAGCCTACAAGCATAAGTGTGAGGCCTAATCTGCTTATGAACTATCTTATAATTCTGTTTCTTCACTCACAATATTCTACTACCTATTTCCCAATATTGTTAAGAGCATTAAATAATACAGCTAATATATATGTGTGTGTATATATATGTGTGTGTGTGTGTGTGTGTGTGTGTGTGTATAAAAGATGCATCAGGCATTAAATGGACCCTATGAGACATATATGGAATAGAGTATATCACAGGTTTTAGCAGATATGTGCAACTATCCCTTGATACTATTAAGGTAGAAGGATTTCAGTTCATACGTATTAAATATTTTTTGTCTTTCTGCTTAGTGGTTTATGCCACCAAACGGTAAAACCTAAAACAGTTAACTGAGGATCTTAATTTCCTTAGATACTAAAAGCTGCATCCCAGGCTTTCTTAAATTCTGCTAGGAAGTAGTTTTAAAGATGAAAAGCATGGAGCTGCTCTATCTTCCATGCACATGGTGTTTTCCAAAACAGCGTCAGCCTCACTGAGAGAGCATCCAAATGTATTAGAAAGTCCGCTAAAATAAGGTTCACTTGCAATTATTTTGTTCAACTTGATCAATCAACCGTTTACAAGGAAGGTAGCTAGTATTTTATGTTATCACTAATAAAAATTGCAGTTAATTTGCAATCTCAGAATTTTTACTCATGATAACTTTAATGAAATACATATTAATCTGTTCCCCACAAGCGTAATTTGAGTAAAGACTAAGTATAAACTAATCTGGAATGTGTGGTAACTTGGTGACAGCTACGGCACAGCTTGACTCAGCAATCATTTTGATATATTTTCCAATTATTTTCAATCACAGATATTCAACAGTTCTTGTAAATGCCAGGCTGAAAACTCGGGACATCATTCTCTGATTTGATATTCATATTCTTGAGAAGTTCAGTCTAGAAAGGAACACTGCTGAGCTGAAAGTGTCTGTGGGTGAGTGTATAAAGATCTCTTTTAAACACATATGTAGCTCTCTGCACGTGTAGTCTTTCCTTCTTCTTACTCTGACAGCAGTTTTGAAAATTAGTGTTACTGATCACAGTGAGGCCTGAGGACAGAGTAAATCTTCTCCTGTTTTAAAAGCAGAGAACTCCTCAATTTTTATACTTTGCTAGTATTCTCTCATCAATTCCATGTACAGTACAAATGGCAGTAAATAAACATATTCCTATTTCTCTGGAGATATATATATATCTCCCCAAATTCTTAAGATGACTTTCTTTTTCTTTGATTATTTATTTTACCTCATTTAAGGCAAAACATTTCAACTTTAAACCACGTGGCAGAATTTTTCTTAGCCTGGGGAATTTTGCCTGTTTAGCAAAACACCTTGATGTGCCGTTTGGGTTGTTTTGCCACAACTTAGTGAGCACTGAAATGGGTTATGTCATTAAAAAAAAATGAAGGAGAAGCTGATGTTTTTACCAACTTCTGGTGATAGAAGAAAGAGTGAACATAGATGACAGAAAGAAATGAGCTCAGTAAATGCTTGAGAGTATGGAGATTTAAGTCAGTAACCCTCAACCTCATCAGAATCAACACCTTACCTTTATTTGTTCTATCATCAATGTTTTAAAAACTTTTATTTAGATGTAATTTATTTAAAATGGAGATAATTTAAGCATACCACTTGATGAGTTTTGAGAAGTATGTGTATATATCTATTCAACAGCCACAACAATCATGATATTGTGCAGCACCTGAAAAAGTAGTCTTGTACTTCACTGCAGTTGATCTTGACATGACTTTTCCTGAACGACCTTCCTCTTTTGATCTACTTTCTTACACTATATTAACTTTATCTTTTCTTGAATTTTTCATAAATGCAGTCACACAGTATGTATTTTGTTTAGTCTAGCTTCTTTCACTTAACGTGTTTTTGAAGTTCATGTGTTGCATCAACTATATTTAATAGCAAATATTTTATAATACTCCATTTCTACATAAAATGAAACCCATAGATTCATCTTTAATTTAAAATAGATATAAAGTTAAAGAAATTTATATAAATATATATTATATGTAACACACGTGTAAATGTACTGAAATGTCTAGTGCAGGTGTTTGTCCATGATAGAAATGAAGACTTGACCCCTTTATCCTTGTAAAACATCTCTCTTTAATCTCTAGCAATATAATGTTTAAAATCTAGTTTTTATATTAATTGTAGCTTCTAGTTTTATTTTGATTAAAGTTAACATTGTACGTATTTTTATTATTTTACTTTTAAACTACTTTTGCCTTTATATTTAAAGTACATTTCTTGTAGACAACATATAGTTGTGTGTTGCATTTTTATCTAATATAACTTCTAATTTGGATGTTTAGAACATTTACATTTAGTGCAATTATTGATAAAGTTAGATTTCTGTCTACCATCTTGCTATTGGTTTTCCTTTTGCCTCATATGTTCTTTGTCTGCTTTTTCCTTTATTTATGTCTGCTTTTGTATTGTGTTTTTTTCAGTGATTCCAGTTACTCTCCATTTTTGGCTTATAAAATTTTTTAATTGGTTGCTTCCATGTTTATTGTATACCAGCTAACTTTTCACATCACTGCAAGTGATATACTTGGTTGTCTTGAACTTCTTGGATCTGAAATTACAGTTTTCCTCAAATTTGGATAATTGCAGGCTGTTATTTTTTCAATGAATGTTTTACTGTCTCCTTCCTCTATTCCATCTTTTGGAGAATCCAGCTACGCTTGTAACAAGCAAACTGAAATTGCCTCACAGCTCACTGGTACTCTTTATTTTTAATTTTTTCTCTGTATGATCATTTGGATAGTCTCTGATAGTCTCTATTGCTGTATAATCGAGTTCACAATTTTTTTTCCTTCTGAAATATCCTGTCTGACTTTAATCCCTTTAGAGTATTTTTCTTTTTAGTCACTAAAGTTTTCATCTCCAAAATTTATATTTCAGGTCTTTAAAACATACTTCCAACGTTTCTACTTTAATTTTTAACATGTCGAATATGGTTGCAATAATTTTTAATATCCTTATCTGCTAAAGCTACTATCTAACATCTGTGTTAGTTCTTGATCAATTTTGATTGTTTGGATTTTCTCCTAGAGTTTCATTTTGCTGCTTTTTCCCATGCCGGACAATCTGTAAGTTGTGAATTATACCTTGTCAGATGCTTGAGTGCTGGGTCTTGTATCTCTGTAAATATTTGGTATTTTTCTCTAGGACATAGATAATTTATTTGGAATCAGTGAGATCCCTTTAAGATTTATTCGACAGAAGTCCATCATAGTGTAATCTTGACCTAATTATTTCCCAATACTGAGGCAAGACTTTTCTGTATACTCTATCCAATACCCAATGAATTATGAGATTTTTCCATCTGGCTGGGGAATATAGGCACCCGCCATGTGTTGGTGCCAAATATGTTTATTCTAATCCTTTTGGATGTTTTCTCTCTCTCTCTCTCTTTTTTTTTTTTTTTTTTTTGGAAGTGTGAAGTAGTTTTCTCACATACATGCACTCATAAGTATTGCTGAATATTTCAGAATGATCTTCTGCGGATGGCTGACTTTCTGTCTGTGAGCTCTCCCCTCTCTTACACTCTGTCCACTAACCTCTAATTACTTTTCTCCCTCAGGACCATCAGCTCTGTCTTATAAATTCAGGGAGTTTGCTAAGATCTGCATGTGTTCACCTCTCTATGCTACAGCCTGGAAATTATCTCAAATATTAAGCTGGGGCAATCATTGGACTTACCTTATATGTTTCCTGTCTCTCTGGGAAGTCTCTCCTTTGTTGCCTGATGTTCAGTAGTTCAGAAATTGTTGTTTGATAAATTTGGTTAACCTTTTCTGGTTGTTTCAGATAGGAGAGAGATCCCAGTCCTAGTTAACTCATTTTAGCTGGAAGAAGAAGTCAGGGTTTTTTTGATTTTGTTTTGCTTTTTAAGAATACTTTTACTAGGTATAGGGTTCTAGGTTGACAGTTATTTTCTTTCAGCTTTAAAAGTATTTCTTATTTTATCTCCTGAAATTACAGTATTTCTTGAGAAATTAGCTATAGTCTTACTTTTTTTTTTTCTTCTGGGGAAAATATGCCTTTTTCCCTCTGGCTGCTTTTGAGATTTTCTTTGTTCTTACATTTTAGCAGCTATAACATGTTTAAATATGTTTGAGTTTATAATAGTTCTTGATATTATAATTTGCCAACACTTGTGTTTTGGAAAACTCTGAACCATTACCTTTTGAAATGTTTCCTTCTCATCCTCTCTCTCTTGTTTTTGAGGACTCAGATTATCAGTATGTTATACCATGAATTGTATTTCCATCATGTCTCTCACTTTTCTCTGATTTTCTAACTTTTGCTTTCAGTGCTTTGCATATTTATTTCTTAGCAATTTTTCGGTTTTCAGATGATCTTTTCTGTTATGTCTAATCTATTTAAAACTCATCTATTAAATGGATAAGTTTACCTATGAATTTTTCAAATCTAGAATTTTTAGTAAACATTTGAATAGTTTCCATTTAACTGTGAAAATTCTCTAACTTGTCATTTATTTTCTCTAACATGTCTAATATACTATTTTTTTAGAGTCCATATTTGATAACTTTAACTTCTGCTTATTCTCCCTCTTGGTATCAACTTTACCTAGTCTCTTTGTATATCTATTTATTTTGGATTGTGTGCTGACAGTCTTATAGCAGTAAATTGAGGCCTAGGATATTATCTTCTTCTAGAATGTATTTTTGTGGTTGTAAAGTAGCTAGATTACTTACAATCCAAGATCACTTTTATCCAATCAGGACTTAAAATATGTTGAAGCTAGGCATCAATCCTAAAGATGTATTACTTGTGAACTGACACAAATTTTAACTCAATTCTTTATCATATTCCTACACATAATTTTTAGTACTCCTGAATGATATTCTTGACCATGCAATTTCACATCTCTCTACTTTGATGTCTATCTTTCCATTTACCTGAAATGTCATCCCTCACTCCTAGAAACATCATGCTCAATTTTTATGTTCCAGATTAAATGTCACCTACTTTGCAATACCTTACCTCCCCACCACTGCCTGAGCAAATAGCTGATTTCCCTAGATTCTCGTAGGCTTTTTAGCAAAATTTCTTGGCTAGTACTTTCACATTCTATTTGTAGGTATCTCTTATACCTTTATAATGTGAGCTGTTTAAGGAAAGAACTAGGTCAAAGTTATAATTGTAATAGGGGACCAAAACCTCAAAATCTTTATGTCCCCAATGTGTACTACATTACCTGAAATATAGTAGTTTGCCTAATAGTGGCTGCTTAATTGTGGTCCGGGGGTTTTATTGTGTATTCTCTAGTACGTTTTATGCATTGTAGCATTCTCTGGAAATGTGTTTCTGTGATCTCTGACCAAATCTAACTGGAACACTTCTGTATTAAAGTACTGTGAATCCCTAGGCAGTGCTTTCAGCATGCTTCCACTCTTATGCCAAATCTAAACCATATGCTGTCAAAAGCACTGCCCTAGGGTTAAAATCAGATCCAGAAAAATTGAGCGTTTCCATGAATTTAGGCTAATTCCCAGTAGTTATTCTTGTTCCAATTCCTGCTTGCAAATGACTAAAAAAGACAAAGCAAAGTAGGTTAAAATGTCTATTTTCATATATACATTGAAAACATCCTTTATAGTAGGGGCATCTGTACTTAAAATTTGAGCTCAGATTTAATTGGTTCTTCAAGATGCCAAAGTGTATCTAAGAGTTTAAGTTGGTGGCGGGATAGCTGGATAAAAAGAAGAAATATGAACATCAAAAATTAGACCAATTCACTTGGGCCAGGACCCAAGCCATGAGAGGAATGTGAGAAAACAGAAACTGGTATCTACAATGAATGATAGCAAACACTAAAGAATAGGCTTTGAAGATGTCATTGATGCCCAGTATGAGAAGGTATGTATTCCAGGTACATGCAGGCAGAACACTTAGGAATTGCAAGCACTCTAATCATTCAGAGGGGCGAAAAAATGCCGAAGAGAAATATCAGCAGAAAGAAGTCCTTTAATGTTCCTGAAGAGATCTGACAAGAAACATGAAAGTATTGAAATTTTGTATAAATTGGATACTGACTTTTTTAAAACTCAAATTTAATTTTATCATTTATTCCACCCCAGATACACACAAGTATATACACACACAGACACATACAGACACGTGCACCATTTCAGTGATTTCCCAGGACTCAGAATTTTTAAAGAAGAAAACAAAAACAATAATAATAAACAGAATCTAAAGATCTCAACATTGCCTACAAGACCATGCATGATCTGAAACTGGCCAACGTCTTCAGCCCCATCTCAAGATTTGCTCCCCCTAGTTTGCACATTGCAGGCATATTGACATTCATTCAAATCCTTAACCTCTTCATCCTCCCTCTCCCCTTCACTTTATAAACTCTGAATTATATTTCAGATCTCATCTAAAACTTCCTACCAGAGCTTTCCCTGAAATCATAAAGTCATATTCACCTACTATAGACTGTGATAATATTATTCAAATTTCTTTCTAATATTATCAAAGTTTAAGTATACAATTAACTAGATGCTAAGCTCTATAGGAGGAGAAAGACACTGTGTCTTTTTGCTTACCCTGGTCTTCTCAGAGTCTAGTATAAGGCATGTCACATCTGGGTTCACTATAACAAGGACTCAGGAAAAAAGGATAATCAGTGAAAAACTTACCAAAACAGAGTACAAATTAAATTATTGGATGTAGAATCAGAATATTCCTGACACTAGAAAAGGGAAAGAAGGATACAACAAAATTAGCAGAAAGATGGCTGAGCTGCCTGTATAGGGCTCTCCAAAGTCTGAAAAAATACCTGAACTGAGGCAGAGCTGAAATTGCAACCTGCAGCAAAATGGTACCTTTTGCATTTAATAATAATATAACAATAATAATTATAACAATAATAATAATAGTAAGGCAGTCAAAATTTACTGAGAGCTAATCATGTGCCAGGAACTTGTCTACACATGGTAGTTGTCTTACATGAGGTAAGAATTACTGTTATCCTTATTTTTGATATAATAATGTTGAAGAACACAGATGTTTTTTAATCTGGAAAAGGTTCCTGAGCTACATCTAAGAGGTAGCTGAACCTAAGTATGAATCCAGTTATTGGTAGACAGTATATATTCTTTGTTTGGAATTGTACTCTATTTTGATTAATATCTGCTCGCATTACATAAATAATACAAGCACAAATTCCTTGGTGAAGAATTGTCCAAAGTACAGTCAAATCTCTTAAAAGGTTCCCAGGGTTATTATAACGTAACTACACTATAGCAGTATAGCATTAGAGGTTATTGTAATATCTTCTCAACATGTTTGTCCTCTCTACTAGACTTTCCTTGAGAGCAAAGATTATATACTATTCACTTTAATATCCTGAGAGACTTTTTACATTTCACACAAAGTATATACTCAATAAACGATGGCTTAATAAATATTTGAGATCACATTCAAATTCAGGGTTAGTTAAATCAGGTTTGTTGACTTTCAAAGTCATTTGACATGATTTCATTTAAGGAAAAGGAAAGTTTGTGTATGTGTGTGTGTTCAAGTCCAGGAAAAAAGATTATCAAATATCATTCCTAAATGTGATCATATTATATCTGAAATGTGTATACAATAAATATGAAAAGTATTTGGTCACTTAAAACACTGTGAAAGCCTTATTCAGAAGAGGCAGAAAACATTTCCCCTTCTGAGTTCTGCTTAGCAAACGAACAATCAAACATGAATGTACAAAAATGAAATCAGTAAATGTTGGGCAGCAAAAAGTTGTAGATTAAATAATCGTAAAGGTAATAATTTAACAATATTATTAAAAGCCTTACATCTCTTGTGCTTTGAAAAGAGACAATCGCATTTTAATTTTTGAATGTCAGAAAGTGTAAAAGGATCATCTCCAGCAACTGAGACAACTAATTAAAACTGTTACACCTGTTTTTCACATGCTCCTGATTTTTAGTTGGATCATACTGAAAAAACAGAAAATTATCTAACGTGATTCATTATTTTGCATCTTACGTATTAACTGGACATCTCAATGAATTTTAAGTTTAAAATTTTTATACATATACAGGTTATTGTTCCCTTGTTTTTATACTCCATGTAACATCAAATATTTGATATTTACAAAATTCCAGGTCCTTGACTGATATTTATTGTCAATATTTATCTACAGATTGGGTACTGTAAGTTGTATGTATAATAGATGTGGAGATTATTGCCATTGAGAAAGCAGTTACATTCACGCACACATAATAATCCCATGTTGTTCAGAGGACACATTAGATCAGTTATTTGGAGTGAGAAATATAAAGTCTAGAGTTTCAGAAACTTACTCAAATATCAATCTGCAAAATAAAAAAATGAGGGGGAAATGTGTTCAATTAATTCTCTAAAATTTTCTATGATGGTAGGAAAAAGTTCTGAGGAAAGTACAAGAGCCAAAGAACCTGGGTTATCTAGTAGAAGACTATGAACAATAATAAATATTCAAAACAGAAATTCGGATCTACTCTATTTTGTGAATCAAGCAGATAAACTTTTTTGTATGGATGTCATAATAGAGGAAGTAAGTCCCTTATTGTAGATTAGGGTCTAGTATATTTACAGTCCAAACCTGGGTGCCAAAACCTTCATATTGAATTTTTATTCATTAGTGTCTTTTGAAAAAACAAAAATATTTAATTTAAATGAAGTCCAACTTATCAATTTTTCTTTTTACAGACTGTGCTGTTGTACTAAAAAGTCATTTCCAAGACTAATGTTACTTAGATTTCTTTCTATGATGTCTTCTAGAAATTTTATAGTTGGCATTTTACACTTAGATCTATGACCCATTTTGAGTTGATTTTTGTGAAAGGTGTAAGGTCTGTGTCTAGATTAATTTAACTGCATATGAAGTTCCAGTCTCATCACCAAATTTAAAGGCACACACACTATATCATCAATTATGACTTTATAATTATATCATCAGATCATTTGGCCTGGGAAGAATTTAAAAATGGCTGATGACTGACTCATCTGAAATCTGTAATAAGGCTTAGATCATCTAACAGAAGAATTTAGTCAAATATCATATTAATTGATCTTGGATATTTCTTTTCCAAAGTGGGGCATTATTAACTATCTCATGGCAAAGAAATATACACACACATACACGCCCATGTATCAGGAAAAACAGGTGGCTCTCATTTTGTGCTTTTGTTTGTCACAGAGAGCTCAGATGAACATCCAATGGGCATATCAAAATGACTGTAGTGTAATAGCAAATAATCAAATGAGACCTAAAAGTTGAAGTGTTGTGTGTAACGTGGATATACCTGCTGAAAACACCTTTTCTAAATATAAAAAACTGAGTTACTTTATGATAGTCAGGGGACATTGTATTAATCACAGAAAAGGAAGGCAGGATCTGAAGGAACAATATAGCTTAGTAGGTAGCTGTTCCCATAAATGTACTCTTAAAGTGGAATTTATTAGGACCTTTTAAATGAAAGTTTTCACTTTTACTAGTGGATATGTATCCCACAAATGAATTGGCTTTTTAATCTTAGTATGTTTAATATGAAACACACTGATAAAAGTATCTAGAATTTCACATAAAATATAGGGTGTTTTATATTTATATGTATTTTGGTATATAATATGTATGTGTTGTTAGTGTACGTTCAATTATCTGTGAAATTATTAAGTTTTTTTGGTTTTTTCTCCTAAAAAAGGGGTTTTTAGCTATCATGATATTAAGATCAAAAAGTGGAAACAAAGTAAAATAATAATTAAAACCCCACATTTCTTACTAAACATAGGGACTGTTTTCAGTCAGGTAATGTAATTTTTCTCCTTCTATCAACAATGCGTAAAACATATATTTCCCATAAGTATTTAGCAAACAAAAAACATTTTGTAAATGAGGCGTTATTTAGTATAAGAAATGTAATTTAGAAAAAAATTCAGACCTGACAATGATTCTGATCTAGAGGTGCAAATTTTGGCTGTAAAACATTTGCACTGTTCTGTTTCTTGAAATTCAACATATGCTGGTATTTTTTACATTAAATATATTTACATTTAAATGATGAGCATCCTCTAAACCGCCAAAGAACAAAAACTGTTTAGGTTAGCTGTGAAGCTCAGATTGGACTGGTTTCACTTTTACATTGCTTTGAAAGCCACATTTTATGAGCCAACTTCTGCATCATGGCTCTTACGTAACCTTTATATTTTCTTCCCTGATTCTACAAATCACATTAAGGAGAGCAGGAAATGCAGCCAGCATGAGTCCTCCTAAAGTTTATAATACATTTCTTGTTCTGTACAATCTGTGATTTTGCTGCCTGTGTTGGTTATTTTGCCATGCATTTAAATTTTAGAGGCAGATTGTTAAATTCCATGAAAAGTCTTGTTGATAAATTTGGGAAGAACTGAACTATTCACGAGCATTATCTCTTCATTCATTTAGGTCTTCCAAAAAAGTTTCAAAATGTTTAATATTTTGTATGTATTTTATTTTTCTTGCAAGAAAATTATATATAATTTGCTTAGAACATTATATACTATATAGATAGACATTATATAGTATATATTATATATATACTGTATAGTATAAATGCTGTGTATATATATTTTTTGCAAATACTGTATTTTTGTTATATTTTCTATTTGTGACTGCATAAAATATTTTTTGTGATTATAAAAATATTTTTTATTGAAGTATAGTCAGTTTACAATGTTGTGTCAATTTCTGATGTACAACATAATGCTTCAGTCATACATGGACATACATTCATTTTTATATTCTTTTTCACCATAAGTTACTATAAGATATTGAATATAGTTCCCCATGATATATGGTATGAACTTGTTTATCTATTTTATATATATTAGTTAGTATGTGCAAATCTCGAACTCCCAATTTATCCCTCTCAACTCCCTTCCCCTCCTGGTAATCATAAGTTTGTTTTCTACGTCTGTGAATCTGTTTCTGTTTTGTAAACAAGTTTATTTGTCTTTTTTTTAGATTCCACATATAAATGATATCCTATGATATTTTTCTTTCTCTTTCTGGTTCATTTCACTTAGAATGATGATCTCTTGGTCCATGTTGCTGCGAATGGCATTATTTTATTCTATTTTATGGCTGAGTAGTATTCCATTGTATAAATACACCACAGCTTCTTTATCCAGTCATCTGTTGATGGATATTTGGGTTGTTTCCATGTCTTGGCTATTGTAAATAGTGCTGCTATGAATATTGGGGTGCATATATCTTTCTGAAGTAAGGTTCCTTCTGGATATATGCCCAGGAGTGGGATTACTGGATCATATGGTAAGTCTATTTTTAGTCCTTTGAGGAATCTCCATACTGTTTTCCATAACAGCCATCCCAAACTATATTCCCACCAACAGTGTGGGAGGGTTCCCTTTTTTCCACAGCCTGTCCAGCATTTAGCATTTGTGGACTTTTGAATGATGGCCATTTGATGGGTGTGAGGTGATACCTCATTGTAAATTTGATTTGCATTTCTTTTATAATTAGTGGTATTTAACATTTTTTCCTGTGCCTATTGCTCATTTGTCTGTCTTCATTGGAGAATTGCTTGTTTAGGTCTTCTGCCCATTTTTGGATTGGGTTGTTTGCTTTTTTTCTTATTAAGATGTATAAGCTGTATAACTCTGAGTTCTTAAAATGAATCAAACTTGATCATAATGTATAAGAAGTTTGATATATTGTGGGATTTGGTTTCTAATATTTCATTTAGGATTATTGCAATTTTGTCATGGTGGTCTTACCCTAAAATAAGTGGGAGTCTTCTTTCTGTTTCCTAAAATTTTGTGTGTCATGGAATGATAAGTTTCTTGAAAGTTTAACAGAATTCTGTTTTAAAAAGTTTGGGTTTTTTTTTATTTTAATCTTTTTGGCTTTGAATTAAGTTTTTAATTATTGGCACTTTTATTTTTTAAACTGCTGAGAATATTCTGAAGTTTCTTCTCAAGTAAGTCTCAGTGAGTCATATTTCTTTAGAACTTTTCCATTTCTTTTAAATTCTCAAATGCATGTCCAGAGTATTCTTGGAATTCTATTCTAAATGTTCTTTTTAAATTAATTTCATTTTTCATTTCTAATCATTTTTATTTGTACCTTTCCTTTTAATTTCTCTTTTTTAGGATTCTCAAAGAAGCAACTGTTGTTTCTGTTGATAATCTGCATCAATTTAATCTTTTTTCTAGTATATTAATTCATATTTTTGTTTTTTCATTTTTCTAATTTTCTATCATTCATTCTGTTGTTTCTTTTCCTTATTTTTCAAATGTATCTCTTGTCATTTATTTTTTAAATTAATGTTTTTCAGTGCATGGGGTCTGTATGATGCTAATTTTGAAAATCTCTTTCAGATTTGTTTAATGGCTAACTTTTGTAAATATCCTATTTTACCAGTGAAGACTTTACTCTCTTATCATGGGATGCAGGAATCCTCATATGTCTATTAAATCAAGTTTATTTTATATATTTTATGCTTTTATAATATTTTTGACTATTGAATACATCAATAATTTATTCAGCTGATATTTATTGAGGCCCTACTTGGTATTAAATGATGCTCTAGTCAGAATGGTTCTCCCAAAATTCATATGTTGAAATCCTAAACTTCAAAGATGAGGTTATTAGCTTGTGCTGTATTTGGGAGGTGATTAGGCCACAAGGGTGGAGCCTTTATGAAATGAGATAAATGTTCTTATAAGGGAAACCCCACACCCCACAGAGATCCATCTTTCCTTCCACCACCTGAAGACATAGGGAGGAGGACATAGACCTTCACCAGAACCTTCATGCCAGCCCCTTTTCCTTGGCTGCCCAGGCTCCAGAATTGTGAGAAATAAATTTCTGTTGTTTGTAAGCTACCTAGTCTGTGGTATTTGGTTAGAGCAGCCTGAACAGACTAAAATGAATGAGAATTTGATAGTCAGCAGAGAGCCAAAGACCCCACCTTCATGGAGTGAGTTTACATTATTTATACTGAGAGAGGTAGTTTCCAATCTGAAAATATGATTGAAAATTGTCAATTCCCTCATGCATTTTTGTAAGTTACTACATTATTTATTTTTAGGTTATATGATTAAAAATAACAGTTTAGAATATTTAAAATTTCCTGGAAAACTGAGATTTTATCATTATACACTGGTTTCCCTCATCCTTCATAACATTTAAAACTTATTTACTTTGTCCAGTGCTAATAGAGCTACCGAATATTATTATTTTATTATTATGATTATTAGCCTGGTGGTAGATTTAATAATAATTTTTAAAATTTATTTTCATTTCTTTTTCTTTTAATTTCCCTATGCTTTTTATTTGTAGTATACAATTTTTGAAAAGGATTTATCTGATTTTATTTATTAGTTTATATCTAGTATAAAAATCTGTTTCTGAGACAGTGAATTTACATCATTTACCTCTCTTTGATTAATGATATACTTGTCTTAATTCTACCATCTTATTTCTTGTTATTTACATTCATTATCATGAACCACTGAGGCTGTTGTCCTTGTTGATGGAGTATAGCATAAATATTCTTAGCAAATATTCTTAGCAATAAAGGAAGAAGTGACAATGCCAGTGGCATGAGAGTCTAAAAGTTCTAAGTAGGGAACTTCTGTCTTCAAGATCTATTCAAAGTCAGTCATACATGTATGAAATGTGCTAAAGTATTCCTCAGTCAGGAAGTGCTCTCACGCAGCCTGATGACTCAGCTACCCCCCAGTTCATAGAGGACAGTTCATTCATCATGGTCATTTTGGGTTCCATGGTCAAGTGTTCAGTTTTCACAAGAGCACATCAGCCTGCTTTCCAAAAGAATCGCTGTCTCGAGAAGAATGCCATGAGGCTCTGTTCTGTGATCCTCTTCTTGACATTAGTGTAGATTCTCTGTTACAACCACTGTCTACTACAGACACTTGTATCTTCAAGGTCATGGGCCTGAAGGGTAGAATTTTTTGCACTGGGTTTTGAATCTGTTTCAGGATTGTCTCTCATTCTGAGCCTCACCCCAAACTGGTAGCCAACCCTAACCCTAACATAGCACATTAAAATGACAGTTCCTATGAATTCCATAGAGGCTCATTAAGTATAGCGACTCTTCCTTAATGATAAGTGTCAGAATGTTCACCTTTTGTTCTGAGGGAATATTTTTTTTAAACTTCATTGTGGTCTAATTTATATATCATAAGTTCATCCTTTTGGAGGGTACATTTAATGATTTAAGTATAATTTTCAATATAAGGGAATATCTTAGTATGACCTAGACCACTGGCTCCATAGAAACTCTACTGAGGTGGAAGTATCTGAATCTGCTGAAGTTTTTTTCCATTTTCTGTTATGTAAGTGTTATATGAAGGCTTTTTACTGCCTCCTCCCCTGTAGATTCATTTAGCATGAGGCCATCCATAAAGCCAAGATGTCCTATGAGATAATAAAACCATCATATTCACTCCAGTCTGGATGGGAACAGAGGAAGAAGTGACATGGCCTTGAGTAAAACAGTGACATGTTTCTGCTGTCCACCCAAAGTGCTTCTGGTGGTGTATGCTAGATGACATAGAGGAAGAACCATTGCCAGCTCATTAGTTGTATACCATGTGTTAGGGCTATGTCGATTTGCTCCCTAAAAGAGACAAAATCTGAAATAGGAGTGACCACCCATTTTGATAATTGATTGCCATTCACCAAAGCTGTCTAGTTTCTGCAGAGGCCAGTCGAGTGAGCTCAGTAAGTTGTGGGAGGACTGAAACCTCTGCTTCCTTCTTGTCTTTACTGTTGTTCTTAGGTATGTGATGTTGCTTTAGATTCCTAGTTTTATATGGACAGCCAGTGGAAGGCCACTCAACACTCTGCAGCTGGAGTTAGCGTTTCAGCATTTGTAACCAGTTATGGTCGCAAAATGTATTATTTGTTTATTACCCACTCCATTCACTTATGATTTAGTATTTCTCTTCATTCTCATCTTCCTCTTGCCTTCCTCTTTCCTCTTTTTCTTGTTCTTTTTTTTTTTTATTTCTATATTTCTTCTCTGTCTCTCTCCTCTTCTCATCTGCCTCCTTTTTCTTGACATTTTCTTCACTTTCCTATGCCACGACAATATTTTTACAAGTATCTTGTAGAATATCCATATTCTAATTGCATTGTCACAGAAAGCCCTACCGGAAGTGTAATTGAAAATATGCAGTCATTACTCACAATAGAGTAGGATATATGATTAAAAATTATAGGAAATGGCTTATGCTTTGGTGATATCCTCTTAAACTTTAGAAGTTTTCCTTTTGTATTGAAACAACTTCTTAGCAACAGTTTCTTAGGCTAGAAATTTCCCTATCTCCATTATTTTATAAACACCAGTTATTTAAACATCACATTAGACAAATTTTTAAAAATCTCTTGTTTAAACTCAAAATAGTTTGTATTTATCTTTCTTTGTATGTAGAGACTATATATATATATATATATAATAATTAATATGTCAGTCACTGATTCATAAAGGAGAAGCTATTCTTGGGTTTTGTTTCTTGTCGCTGTGACTTGGACCTTCCCAAAAATTCAAGTCCCTGTAGGAAGTTGAACTTATCTTAACCAACCTCTCATGACATTGTTTTTAGTTAGCTATGAGCAATAATCATCCTTACCCTTATTTGTTTTAATCAGGAATAATGAGGCATAATTTTATATATAGCAAAAGTTATAAATTTCAAGTATATAATAAATGAGTTTTGATAAATGTATACGGTTGTATAAACATCATGACATTCATGATGTAGAATGTCTTTTTTACCCCATGAGGTTTCCTCATGCTCATTTACAGGCATTTTTATCTGTATATCTTTAGATCCTGAAAACTACAGTTCTGCTATTTTTCATTATAGTTTTATCATTTAAAAAATCATAAAATAGAATCACAAAGTATGTAATTTTATATGTTCAGCATTTGAGATTATTTCAAGTTGATACATGTATCAGTAGCTTGTTCCTTTTTATTGACAAGTTATATTCTATTAAAGGCAATTCTCTGCTGACAAGTTGGTGGACATTTGGCTATTCCAGTTTTTGTCTAGTATGAATAAAGCTGCTATAAACAATGAAATTCAGATTTTTGTGTGATCATGTTTTCCTTTCTATTAAAAGGACTTTGAGACTGCTGGATGGAATTATTTCTAGTTTTAACAAATTGCCACACTGTTTTCCAAACTAGCTGTACCATTTTGAAGTCTCATCAGAAATGTATAAGAAATAAGTAGTAAATAAGCACTAGAGATCTCATGCACAATATAATGAATATAAACAATAATATTGTGGTATAATTATGTAATGTGATAAATATTGCTACATCAGCAATCTTATTACACTGTATAAATAACACACTGTACATCTTAAACTTACATGAAATTAAATGTCAAATTTATTCAATTTTTAAAAAATAATAAATGTATGTGTTCTAGTAGCTCTAAATCATGGCTGATATTTGTTTGATATTGTCTCGTTTTTGTTTTGATTTGGTTTGGTTTTGTATTCACTAAAAGTAGGTATGAAGAAGTAACAGCATGGTTTTAATTTGTATGTTCCTAATAACGAATGATGTTAAGCATCACATGCTTATTGGCTTTTTGTTTATCTTGGTTAAGATGTGCATACAATTATGTATTTCCATTTTTTTGTTAGGTTGTTTATCTACTGTTAGTGTTGTGACACTTCTTTATATACCAAGAAAGAGTAATTTATTATCTGTAAGTTTGGCCAATATTTTCTCCAAATTTGTGTTTTTTTTTTCATATTTGATTGCCTTTTAAGAAAGAAACTTTATTTTTCATTTTAGCAAAGTTTGATTTATCTGTTTTATGTTTCATAATTTCTACTTCCTGTCTAAGAAATTGTCTCCCAAACCCACGATCCCGAAGATTTTCTCCTACTTTTTCTTTTAGAAGTTTTATAATTTTAGGTCTTATTTCAGATCTCTGGTTAATTTTGATATATTTTATGATGTTAGCAATCATTTTATTGCTTATGGATGTCCAGTTTTTTTTCAGCATTATTTGCTGTGAAGACAATTCTTTCTTCATGAATTGACAACTTTTTTAATATCAGTTAATTATATACATGAATCTATTTCTGAACTCTGCTTTCTGGTCCTTTGATCTCAATGTCTATCTTAGGCCAATGTACTGCTGTCTAACTTTATGCCAATACTTTAAAATGAATGCATTTTAGCATACTGAAGGTGTAATGTGGGAAATTGGCATACATATTGGGGGAAAATGTGAAATTTATAGTCAGAGAGACAGTGGTTAAACACCTTAACTTTATCAATTCCTAGCTGCTTGATATTCAGATTGTATTTTTTTATTCTGAACATCAGTTTCTCATTGCAAGATTGCTATCTAGAATAAACAACATAATTGTGTGAAGTAATTCCCAGTGCCTGGTAAATACAAAACACTTCATAAATGCTTGGTTCCTTATCCTTTGTTCAGGAAGTTTTAATACAAAAGAGATTAACCACTGTGTTTGTGATAGATAGTAACACCCATTCATAAACAAACAAACAAATAACAGAGATAACTTTTGCTAAATATATACTTGTATCTTGCTACAATAATTTCTAATCTATTTTGAGTAAAATTGGTATTTCTGGACATGCTTAATTGCAATAAAAAAAATTAGAAGCAAAATTTACTGTCTTTCAGATGGCATCCTTAGAAATTATTTTTTAGGATATAACAAATTGTACACAAAATATAGTGACAATGTCCTTTTCATTACCCTGAATAAAATGGATTTTATTTCAGCATTTTAATATGTTTACATTGGAGACTGGTGGTCTAATTTAGAAAACATTTGCTATTTTGTTCTTCCCATAAATCACAAATTAATTTATGCATTTAAGTTTATGCTACTTAAGCTCATTTCTTGAATATTAGGAAAATATTTAACTCACAAAAAAAGCACTGAGTATTTGAATGGATGCTTTTGAAGCCTGGTAGAGAATGAAAATTGGAGATCTGGTTTTAGAATCCAGTAAAAGCATTATTTATGTTTGCCCTATACTTAAGAATACAAAATGCTGTCCAGTTAGTAAAGTCAGTCAAAGTACTGTTACCCTTACTTCCCAAGACCTAACAGACTAAATGTATTCATATTGTATGAAATACTAGTATTGCAGTTTAGTTATATAATACTTAAGTATTATGTAAGTGGAAATGGTAAAAAACAACTTCCTTGAATTATCAAATGCTAAGTGTTGCTATCTAAAGGTGATTCAATGTAGATATAGTCTAATTGGGGGAGTTTTAAATATTTGGTTCTTCTAACATTCAGGAAAAGTTGAGCTTACCATGATTTAGAACCTCAGTTTTTACAAAAACCCTTCAATCATATCTGAGTTTATGATTGCCTATATATTCCATGCTTATTTGGGGCAACATAATCATAAACTAATTTTTATAAAGTAGTAGTTTATACTTACTAAAATAATTCTATTTCCTCTATATGCTTTATTATTCCCTAAATTGGTTAATATCAAATGTAGTTCAGAGGTGCCAAACAAGTGTTCAAATCTCTGTGATATGAAATTTAAGGTGAAAAATTGATTGATTTGATTTTTAAAATGTATGTCTTATAGCCTACACAGAACACACTCTAATTGTTTATTTGCTTTCCAAAGAATTTTAAATTTTTGTTGTAATCTCTTATTGTATAGTTTGTTAGTATTACAATAAGTCAGGGTTTTGTTGTTAAGATATCATTTTTGTTATAAAACATGAATATAGATAAGTACACAAATCATAAAATCACAGCTTGATGCATTTCAGACATGAATACACCTGTGAAATTTCTGAGATTAAAATATACATATAGACACACACATGTTAGAGCAGGAAGACAGCTGAATGGGAGACAGGGGGACCCAGGCCAAATGACAGGAACTGAGCAGAAAAGGAGAGGCACTGGCCAAATGCAGGAAACCATACATCATTAAAACAACAGGGGTCCTTAGGCAGACAGAGAAAAGCAGGAACCTCAGGACTGATAAGAAATCACACTTTTTGGGGTGACAAGTTGGCCTAAAGGCTGAAAAAGAAAGGTGGGAAAAGGTAGGAATCTCCAGTGTCCAAATGTTTTCTTTTGCTCACTATGCCCTCATTGTAATAAAATTAGCCTTGCAGATTAGAAGTACCCATCATGCACTGACACCATTACACTTCTGATTCAGACTCAATAAGGACAAAAACCCCTCCTCCCTTCGGGAAGGCACAGTTGGAATGAAAATCAGGGAATATGACCCCAAACCCTTCCCTCCCCAGTGACTATTCTGACCATTCATTTTTTTTTTTTAATTGAAGTATAGTCAGTTGCAATGTGTCAGTTTCTGGTGTACAGCATAATGTCCCAGTCATGCCTATATATATACATATATTCATTTTCTTATTATTTTCATTAACAGTTAATACAAGATATTGAATATAGTTCCCTGTGCTGTACAGAAGAAATTTGATTTTTAACCTATTTTTATATATAGTGGTTAACATTTGCAAATCTCAGATTCCCAAGTTTATTCCTTCCCACTCCCTTTCCCCCAATAACCATTAAGATTGTTTACTACGTCTGTGAGTCTGTTTCTGTTTTATAGATGAGTTCATTAGTGTCCTCTTTTTTTCTTTTTTTAGATTCCACATATGAGTGATATATGGTATTTTTCTTTCTCTTTCTGGCTTACTTCACTTAGAATGAGATCTCCAGGCCCATCCATGTTGCTGCAAATGGCATTATTTTATTCTTTTTTATGGCTGAGTAGTATTCAGCCATTCATTTTTAAACCCTGTTTAACTATCTTGCCAAAGAAACTCAGCAGAGCTACTCACCTGAGCCTGCCCGCTCTCCCCTTAAGAGTGTACTATCTATCCCTTAATAAATCCCCGACTTTACTTTGTTCACCTCTGTGTCTCATCTCTGAATTCTTTCTGTGACAAGAACCTAATCACCAGCAACACACAGAGACACGAACACAGAATATTATATTACTGGCATTGCAGAAGTGCCCCTGATCCCTCTCCCAGCCACTAGCCTCCCCAAAGGTAACCACTATTTTTACTTCTACTATCAAATAGATTTTCCTTATTTTTAATTTTAGATAAAAGTAATCAGATTCTTTTATGCTTTTTTATTAATGTATGATATTCATAAATGTTACTGTATACATCAATAATTTGTTTATTTTCATTGCTTTTGTTGATTATATGATGATTCCACAGTTTACTTATGCATTTTGTTCTTGAATAGCATTTTGGAAATTTCCAATTTTTGGCTATTATGAAGTATAATGGCACATGTAGTTTAGTGAATATATTTAAGCATTTCTTTTGCATATATGCCCAGGATAGGAATTACTAGTTCATAGTGGATAATTCAAAGCAGTTTTTCAAAAGTTGATTCAAATTTATGCTGTTACCAGAAGTGTGTGAGTGCTCTGGTTGTTCCTCTGACTTACAAATTACCTAGGAATTATACATTTTTATGTTAGTCATGCTAATGTATGTGTAGATGTATCATATTATAGTTTAATTTACATTACCCTGAAGGGTAGTGATGTTGAGGACCTTTTCATGTATGCATTGGCTATTGACTATTATTTTTTGTGAGTTGTCTATTCAAGCCATTGAACCATTTTCTGCTTGGTTTCCTCATTGTTGTTGTTGTTGTTTTTCTACCTTTTAACCCCTCTTAATGATTTATAAATTACTTTATGTAGTTTATAAATTACTTTGTGTAGTTTAGACACAAATCCTTTTTGAATAACTGTATTAAAATGTCTTCTCCCATTCTGTGACTTAAATTTTATCTCCTGTAGTGCTGTCTTTAAAAAAAAAAAAAACTTCTTGACTCTAGTCCCATTATTGATTTTATACCTTGATAATCATCACTTTTTCGGTTCTTATTAAAAATCAGTTTCTTCCAGACTCATCAAGATATAATCCTACATATAAATATGTGTATATATAAATATATATTTAACTAACAAATTTTGTTTTACAGAGCAGCTTTAGGTTCACAGCACAAATTAGTGGAAAATATAGAGTCTGCATATACCCTCTGCCCCAACACACTCTCTGTCTCTCCCATTATTACCTACCACATCAAAGTGGTACATTCGTTACAATCAAAGAATTTATATTGACACATAATCACCCAAAGTCCAATGTATACATTAGGGTTCACACTTGGTGTTGAACATTCTATGGGTTTTGCCAAATGAATCATGACATGCACTCACCATTAAAGTATCATACAAAATAATTTCAGAAAAAAATCCTTTGTGCTCTGCTTATTCATCCCTCCTTCCTCCTAAACCCTAGCAGCTGCTAATCTTTTTACTGTCCCCATAGTGTTGCCCTTTCCAGAATGTCATATAGTTGGAATTATACAATGTAGACTCTTCAGATGGGCTTCTTTCACTTAGCAATATGCACTTAAAGTTCCTCCATGTCTTTTTATGGCTTGATAGGTCATTTTTTTTAGTAATGGATAATAGTCCATTGTCTGGATATACCACAATTTATTTATTCATTCATCTACTGAAGAACATCTTTGTTGCTTCTGCATTTGAAATGTGAAAGTTATAAAACTTCAAAAAATATCTGTGTGCAGGTTATTGTGTAGACATAAGTTTTCAGTTCAATTGGAGTGTCATTGTTGGATCAAATGGTTAAGTTTGTTTAATTTTGTAAAAACTGCCAAACTGTCTTGCAAAGTGGTTGTTTTATTTTTAATTTCTACCAGCAGTGAATGGCAGTTCCTGTTGGTCCACAACCTCACCAGCATTTTGTGTTGTCAGCACTTTTGCACTTGGCCATTCTAATGGGTGTGTAGTGGTATCCTGTTTTAATCTGTAATTCCCTAATGATATATGATATTGAATGTTTTATGCTTGCTTGCCCTCTGTGTATCTTCTATGATGTGTCTGTTCAGGGAGTTCATCTATTTTTGAATTGGATTGCACATTTTATTACAGTTAAGTTTTAAGAATTCTTTGTATATTTTGGATATTTTGTATAAATCTTTATTAATCAACTGTTTCCTTTCCAAATACTTACTTCCAGTCTATGGCTCGTCTTTTATTCTCTTGACATTGTCTTTAACAGAGCAGAAGTTTTTGATTTTAATGAAGTTCAGTTTATCATGCCTTTGATGTTGTATCTAAAGAGGCACTGCTCTACCCAAGGTCATGTGGGTTTTCTCCTATGTTATGTGCTGAGTTCTATGGTTTTGCATTTTACAGTTAGGTCTGTGATCCACTTTGTGGTAATATTTGTGAGTTTTTAAAGTCTGGTTCTATATTCTTTTTTTTTTTTTTTGGCAATGTGGATGCCCACTTGTTTCAAACCTTTTGTGGAAAAGACTATCTTTGACCCATTACATAGTCTCTGCTCCTTTGTTCAGTATCAGTTGACTATATTTATGTGAGTCTATTTCTAGGCTTTTTATAATGATCCGTTGATCTGTTTGTCTGTTGTTGTGTAATACCTCGATGTCTTGATTACTGCAGCGTACAATTAGTCTTCAAGTTAGGAATTGCCAGAAGTATGCAGAAGTATGTTGTTCAGTCTCCACATTTTTGGGGATTTTACAGTCATCTTTCTGTGTATGTACTTTGTATTAAAGGAGTAGTTAGGCACACATGACAAAATATTTTTTCCTCCAGTTTTTGCTTTACTTTTAAAAATATTTTGGGAAGCTGATCTCAAATATATATTATATGTTGTCGAATACTTTTTATTTTTTTCTCTTTGGAGTTTATCTATTGCATGATTAGAAGTCTTTCTATATTTTAAGGTTGAATATTTACCTGTATTTTCATTTAGATTTTATTGTTTGTGCTCCTCATCTTCCTCCTCCTTTCTGTTATTATTTTACTCTTTAATATACTTGATAATATGCTGTAATGTGTGAGGAAATAACTTGGCACTGTTTCTCTCAAATAGTAGTTGAAACATCCAATTAACATATATAAATGACCTTATTTATCAGCAGTGATTTATTATTTTGTGAAATGAATTGTTTTGTACAATATAATTGTTTCTGTACTATGCAATTTTCCATTGATAAATGTAGTCATCTTTGAATATCTTTGAGATACTGTTAAAATATTGCAGATATATATTCTCATACATCAGGAAGATGGTCAATCCCAACAATTATACAATTGTATAAAACTTTTCTAAATTTTTTTCAGTTTATGAGAATTCCAATTGCTCTGCAACCTCTATTACACTTAGTATTATCAGTATTTTAATTTTAACTATTTTCAGGTGTGTTTTGCTATCTCACTGCCTTTTCAATTGGAATTTCTCTAATTATTAAACATTTTGATCACTTAATTATATATACTTATTTATCACATATATCTCCTTTGTTAAAGTTTTCAAGTCTTTTTTTGTACAGGTGGGTGGATCTCCTTTTTATTGAATTTAAGTGTTTTTTATATGTTCTCGATATCATTTTTTACCCATTTATATTTGTGAATATAGTTTCACAGTTGTGCTTGGCTTTTCAATTCCTTAAACTTTTTCGAAAATCAACTCTTTTTGATATTGATAAAATTTAGTTTATCTTTGTTTTAAAGTTCATTCTTCTTGTACCTCATTTTAATCTTTCTTAACTCAAAGTCAAAACTTTTGTTTTTTCCTAAGCATTATTCTGTTATCTTTAAAGATTACCACTTACATGTAGCTCCATGATTCATTTTAAGTTTCAGTTTTAAGCATTTCTTTTTTTTTTTTTCTTTTTCTTCTCTAAATGCCCCAGTATCATTTACTGAAAAAACTTTCACTTTTCAGTTGAACTACTTTGGCATCTTTGGCAAAAATCGTTTAACTTAATATGGGCATGTTAATTTCTCAACTCTATTTTGTCTTAACTCTTCTATATGTCTATCCATTTTCAATATTACACTTTTTGTGACTATACTTGTACAGTAAGCCTTGAATCAGGAAGAGTAAGTCCTTTAACTATGTCTTTTTTACTTTAATTGTTTAGGCTATTCTGCTTGCCTTACAGTTGCAGATACATCTTAGAATATATTTGATAATTTCTATGAAAGCATAATAGGATTTTAATTGGGATTTAGTTAAATCTGTATCAATTTGTGGACAATTACAATCTTAACACTACGAGTCTTTTGGTCCATTAATATAATATATTGAAAAGGTATACACTCCAATCACGCCTCCCTGAAAATGTAGCTCCTTTATTTTGCATATACTGGATATAATGTGAAGCTCAAGTTCCCATTATCAGTGGAGTTAGGGAAAAAAAAGCAAACCTGCCTTCCTTCCCATTTAAGACACAAACCTCCAAGGTGGGCTAGTAACTTACTGGTATTCGTAGCTGCTCCGCGGTAATGCTTATTAAACAATTGTCTCCCCACTCTCCCGAGGCTGGAGTTTGCGGAGTTTAGCAAAAGGACTACCTCCCACCCTGTCCTGCCCCACAGCCTCCCCGAAGTGAACTGCCACTAATCTCCAGGCCTAGGTCCCGGCCTTCAGGAAGCCACCGAGGGCCACGGACTACCCAGGTCGCATAGATTCAATATCTGACCTCTGGGCATCTTCTATGTGGTCTGGGTGGGTCCAAGCCAACCCTGCCACTCCCAGGATCCCTTGCGCAAAGGGCTCGCAGAACACGCGGCGCAGCGGGCGCCACGGCCTGCAGAGCTGTGCGCCTGCGCAGACCGCTCTCGTCGCTCTCCGTTTCCTCTCCCTCCCAGCGGAACTTGGGTAGCCGGCTGGATCCTTCAAGTTCCTGAACCTATGCAAGCACAGTGAGTTGTTTGTTTTGTTGTTAAAATCCCACATGTAGGTGTGATGATCCATACAGTAAAGGCGTATCTCGGAGATACTGCAGGTTGGGTTTTAAACCACCAGAAGACAAGCAAGTATCGCAATAAAGCCAGTCTCATGAATTGTTTGGTTTCCCAGAGCATATGAAAGTTTTGTTTACACTGTATTAGAGCCTATTAAGTGTGCCATAGTGTTACATCTAAAAAAGCAATGTACATACCTTAATTAAAAATACTTTATTGCCAAAAATTTCTGAACATTATTGCTGACAGACGCTTGATGCAAGATTGTCCCAGACCTTTAATTTGTAATATATATAATGTATGCTAAGTGCAGTAAAACGAGATATGCCTATATTTCTTTTACCCTGACTTATGTAGCCATGTTCCCACAAATAATTGAGTAATATAACATTGTATGCATACATATACCACATATTCTTTCCCATTCACCTGTCCATGGACACAGGTGATTTCCCTGGCTTGGCTGCTGCAAGGAACATGAGGGTGGAGATGCCTCTTTGACATAGTGATTTCAGTTCCTTCAACTATATACTGAGAAGTGCAATTGCTTGCTCATATAGTGGTTCTAAATTTTTGAGGAACCTCCATATGTTTTCCATAGTGGCTGCAACAATTTACATTCCTACCAACAATGCACAAAGTTCCCTTTTCTCCACATCCTCTCTAATACTTATTATCGTCTGTTTTGTTTGTTTTTTTTTAAGAGTAGCCATTCTAACAGGTGTGAGGTGAATACCTCATTGTGGTTTTGATTGACATTTTCCCGATGATTAGTGATGCTGAACACCTTTTCATGTACATGTTAGCCATTTGAATTATCTTCATTGGAAAAACGTCTATTCAAGTCCTTTACCCAATTTTAAATTGGCCTTTTGTTGTTGTGGTTGTTGCTATTGAGCTGTATGAGTTCTTTATATATTTTGGATATTAACCTCTTACCACATATGGTTTGCAAATATTCTGCTGTTTCATAGGTTACCTTTTCATTTTGTTGATTGTTTCTTTTGCTGTGTAGAAGTTTTTAGTTTGATGTAGTCCCACTTTTAAATTTTTTAATAAAATTTTGTTTCTTGTGCTTTATGATTATGTACAAAAAGTAAATTGCCAAGGTCCTATGTCAAGGGTCTTTTCACCTGTATTTTCTTCTAGGGAATTTTATGGTTTCAGGTCTTTATTTAAGTCTTTAATCCATTTGAGTTAAATTTTGTGAGTGGTGTAAGATAAAGGTATAGTTTTATTCTTTTGCATGTGAATATCCAATTTTCCCCACACCATTTATTTTAGAGACTGTCTCTTCTCCATTGGGTATTCTTGGCTCCCTTGTCAAATATTATTTGACTGTATAAGCATGGGTTTATTTCTGAGCTCTTGATTGTGTTCCATTGGTTTCTGTGTCTGTTTTTATGCCAATACCATAGTGTTTTGATTATTTTAGCTTTATAATGTAGCTTGAAATTAGAAAGTGTAGTACTTCTTGCTTGGTTCTTCTCTCTGAAGATTGCTTTGGCTATTCAGGGTCTTTTGTGATTCCATATAAAATTTAGGATTTTTTTCTACTTCTGTAAAAAAAAATAAAAAGCCATTAGGATCTTGATAGTGATTATACTGAATCTATAGGTGGTTGTGGATATTTTAACAATATTTATTCTTCCAATCATGAATTCATGTTCTTTCCTTTTCATTTGTGTCATCAATTTCTTTCCTCAATGTCTTGTAGTTTTCAAGGTAGAGATCTTTCACCTCCTTGGTTAAATTTATCCCTAAATATTTTATTGTTTTTGATGCAGTTGTCAGTAGGATCATTTTCTTCCTTTCTTTTTCAGATAATTTGGCCTTAATGTATAGAAACACAAGTGGTTTTTGTATGTTTATTTTGTGTACAGCAACTTTACTGAATATTATGATTAAATCTAACAGATCTTTCATGGAGTCTGTAGGGTTTTCCATATATAAAATCATGCCATCTACAAATAAAGACAATTTTGCTTCTTCCTTTGGAGTTCTGATGCCTTGTTCTGTTATTTTTTTTTTTTTTCCTTGCCTGATAGCTCTGACTAGAACTTCCAGTGATATGTTGAAAAGGAGTGGTGAGAGTGGGTACATTTGTCTTTTTCTTGATCTTAATGGAAAAGCTTTCAGCCTCTCACCATTGAGTATGATGTTAACTGTGGTCTTGTCATATATGGCCTCTATTATGTTGAAGTGAATTTCTTCTATAACTAACTTGTAAAAGTTTTTAAAATCATGAATGGATGTTGAATTTTGTCAGATGCTTTTTCTGCATCTATTTAGATGATCATATGATTTTTATCTTTCTTTCATTCTGTTAAAATCATGTACCACATTTATTGATTTGTAAATGCTGAACCATTCTTGCATCCAAAAGATGAATCCTATTTCATCATGGTACATGATCCTTTTAGTGTGCTGCTGAATTTGGTTTGCTAGTATCTTTTATTGAGAATTTCTCCATGTATATTAATTAGGAATATTGGCCTGTGGCTTTCTTTTCTCATAGTGTCCTTACCTGGCTTTGATATCAAAGTAATGGTGGCTTTGTAAAATGAGTTTGGGAGTGCTCCCTTCTCTTTGATTTTTTAAAATGAGTTTGAGAAGGATTGATGTTAATTCTTCTTTAAATTTTTGGTAAAATTCAGCAATGAATCCGTCTAGTTCTTTTTTTTTTTTCTTTTTTGGGAGATTTTTGATTACTGATTCAATCTACTTACTAGTAATTGGTTTGTTCAGAATTTTCTAATTCTTCCTGATTCAGTGTTTTAGGAAGACATGATTCAGCCCATAACAATACTCTTTATTAATTTAATGAAGTTAATGAGACTATTTTCATGAATGAGTGTTGTGTTATATCAAATCTTTTTATGTACCTTTTGAAATAATTGTATGATGCTTCCTTAATAGTCCATCAAAATACTTAATTACATGAATTGCTTTTCTAATGCTTAATCAAGCCTAATTTTATCATGATTTATTATCTGCTTGTAGTATTGCTGAATATGACTTACTACGATTTTACTGAAGAATTCTGCTTCTATGTTCTTTAGGGATAATACCCTTCAGTGTTCCTTTCTTGTTTATCTTTATTTGATTTTGGTATAAGAGTATATAACACTGGCGTTATAAAATGAGATGTAAAATGTTCTCTCCTATTTTGTGTACAGTTGATATTATTTATTAACTTATGTTTGGTAGTTTATGCCAGTGCCTCAATCTTGTCTTAGGATTCTTGAGAAAAGTATTTCAACTATAAATCAATTTCCTTAATCCATAATGGAAACTTTAGGTTACCTATATAGTTTTAAAAAGCGCAATAGTAGTTTTATTGTGTGCCAAAGATGGAAAAGTAAATGAGATGTTGTAGAGGAAAAGAAAGATCTACCCCTTCAGGCTTGAAGACATTTTGAAAGGAGAATATGAGAGTTGGGGAAGTGGTTGTTGGGATATTTTTGTCCTTTTCTCTCCAGGCCAAATTCTCCCGTATCACAGAATACTAAAAGCAAGACAGAAAACTGAGATAATTTTGCCTCACTTTTTGTTGAGGTTATGCAAGGGGTTCTCCTCAAAGTTGCCTTTGAAATAGTATAGTGATGCCCAATAGGTAAGCAGAAATAGAGAGTCCATATTAGTTTTTACAAGTGGTCTCCTACTAAAGCGATTATTTTTTTGGCATGAAGGCATATCCAGTCACTTGCTCTCTTTTTTAATCAGTACACTAAAAACCCCAAGTTCACATTTCTCCAAGAAAATATTAGAAAATCTCTCTTATCATGGACAGTGCTTAATTAATTTTTGATGTTACTAACCAAGGTCCCATAAAAGCAAACAGTTAATTCATTTAATCAAAAGGTCTTTTATTATTATTTCAATGTGGTAATTATACTTTATTTGCCTTTAGTGAGGCGTATATATGTAACTGGGTAGAGTGAAGTAAATTTCAATGTTATGGGCCAATGAGAAATATCGGTTAATTTTTTTCCCCACAGAACCTAATACTGGCTCAGTATATTTAAGTCACAGTTTTTGTAAACTTTTACAGCAGAATAATATGTTCTCATAATATTTTTTTAGGTAAAGCCTAAAATTTTAATTTTGGAAATCAGTATTTTAATCTTAAAGAAGGTTGAATTATTATAATCAATAACTGTACTTCAAAAAGCTAAATTTAAGGAACTCTATGTGTACATATTTGACATAATATAAAAGAAACTATTACCTTTATATCTGTATGTCCTGTTTAACCACTAGAATGTGATAATGCTATAAAAATATACAAGCAGCCCAGTTCTAGGATCATACAAGCAAATCGTTCTTTGACGCTTAAGAAAATCATTACTTTGTTTGCTTTTGGTCTTCCATTTTTAAGTAGTAACTTTCAAAATAGTTTTAACACTAACCAAAATTCTCTGTGTAAACTAGTATAGAGTTGATCCTAGATTCTGTAAGTGACAATCTTAGGAAGCACTATAGCAAATATACAACATGCAGACTACCTTTATGAATGATACTTATGCTTATGTGTATCCTCTACCTGATTCACAACACACATTTTTACTTGTTCCATTTTTGGGGACATATTTTGATAATCTTTTATCAAGTAATTGCTGATAATTGATGATAATCAAATTCCAGTGAGGATTCCAGTCTTTAAAAAAAGAACACACAGAAAATTGATAAGACTACTGCTTTCCCCAAGTTACCAGCATCCCCAGCTGAACTGTTTATACAATGGTTCCCAACTGGTTTTCCTATTTGCCCACTCACCCCAATTGTCTGTTCTCCAAACATCAGCCAGAGGGCTTTTGCAAGTTATGCCATTTTTCTTTTCAAATTTCTCTGATGACTTCCTGTATTACTCAGGACAATCATCTTTTACTCAATTCTGTAATTAAATTAGATCATAACAAAAAGATTGCTGTGACTCTTCTAAGTAAAAGAGCAAACCCCAACCCACAGAAAACTCACTATCGTTTTACCTGGCCCTATATTTTTTTCATTAGAATTGCTCCTACCTGATACATACCATGATATAGGTATATATGCCATATACATATAAATTAAGTACATATACATATATACATGCATACATACACATATACACACATCTGTCACATTTATATAATACACATATACCTAATGCAGCTGTATGTTTCACACCCCAAGAATACCTATACCTTTACATGTCATATAATTAACATCTGTATTTTACCACAGGATATGTGTGTTTTCACACATGCCTGTGTGCCATTTGTTTTCTCTCAGTCTTTTGTCATAAAAATGTAATTATCATGGAAAAATACATTTGGTTTTTTTGCAACACTGCATTTCTTTTTCTAAGAGAAGGCCTGACACATGCATAAAAACTAATGAGCATTTATTTACTAATACCACTTATTAATATTAATATATTATAAACATTAATTAACATTAATTAATATATTATAAACATTAAATGTTAACATAATAAATCATTAAATGAATTAATGCATTTTCTCTAGCCATTTTTTCTACTTTAATAAGGAAGATTTTATGGTTAATGTCTACATGTAAGATGAAAGATGTTGTAAACCTACATGCTTATTTGTATATGTACGTTATCTATACAGTGATTTGTTCAATTTGTTGTTCTACCTATCTGACTGTATTATGACCTATTTATATGCTTAAGTTACTCAAAAGCTCTAAGTTAGGTGTCTACCTTAAGTGATTTTTCTTTACAGTTGCTGCCATTCCTCTAAGTTCTCTGTCCAGTGCTGTGCAACTGCAAAACTTCCTAAGCAGGAAGGAAGCTGAAGAAACTGCCCACAATAGCATTCTAATTTTAGCTAATTCTGACAAAATCTATTTCAGATATCAGGGGTGACAAAAGGAGAGATTAACAAAAATCTATATAGATGATTTCACACACTTCAATGGAATCTAATTTTTATGTGACTCTGTGATTAATTCCTCTAAGCTAGTTTTGACAGGATTAGATCTGACTGAGAATCTCTCTTAATATGATTATGTGATTATCTTGAGATTCTTTTTTTATTTCTCTTTTTCCTACATCTTATCAATTGGGAAAGGAAACCCTATAACTGTATATGTTGTTATTTAGAATTTCCTAAGTCTGAGCACACCAGCCTTTAAGAAGTAAGAATTTTAGGACAAACTCATGAAGATAAATATGAATCCTCACATCTGCTCTGTCAACCAAGTATACATGCTTCGTAGTTTGTACATCCCTCAATTCATACTGAGTGATTGTTTTCAAAATATTATGACTGATATTTCTATGGTCTAAAGAAAGTACTTGACTTCGACAAACCAGAACCAGGTGTTCAGAATGGCAGGATGGTTGACTAGCACATCTGAAAGCAGCAGTTCCAGGCAATGTTTGCCGAGGCCTTGGCATGCATCGTGCTTTCTTAGAAAGCTAAGAAATTTGATAACTTTAGGAGAATATTCTAGAGATTATTTCTCATTTATATGGGTTTTAAAAACCAGTTCAGAATACATTTGCAACAAGAGTTCTCTCTAAAAGAATTCTCATGACATCAGACTTAACTTAAGCTAATTATAATTTTATTTATAATTTTACATTTAATTTGTAATTTAAACTCTAACTACTATGCATAAAATAGATAAACAAGGTTATACTGTATAACACAGGGAACTATGTTCAATATCTTGTAATAACTTATAATGAAAAAGAATATGAAAATGAATATATTTATATATGTATGACTAAACTATTATGCTGTACACCAGACATTGTCACAATATTGTAAACTGATTATACTTCAATTAAAACAATCATCAATGTCTATAAAAATAAGAAATATCTGAATATTATAGAATGAGGTGAAATATCTGAATTTTCCAGAGCCTGACTCTTTTACATCTAGGCAAAGAACTGTGGCTCTGGGTGAAATATTTCTCATAAGAAATACATTATTTTTGTTTACTTATTTTTAAAAAATTCTTTCAGGTGGGTATTTGTTTTGGGTAGATGGCAACTGAAACTAAGCTACTTTTGTTAATCAAGTACATTCATCAGCAGCCCTCACCTAGAACTTCTTTGATAAACAGCTTCACCCTTGGAGAATCTGTTCCTTCTTGAGTTGAAAATTAGAGAGAATGTTGAACAAGTAAAGAACAGTGAGGCAGAGGGTAAATAAGTATATTCATTTTTTAGGAATAGAAACATTGTTTTTATTAGGCATCAAGTAAAACCAGAGTGTACCAAAAAGTTCAAGTAAGTTATGTCTCAGAATATTTAAACAAGTTTTTCTTTATCTTAATTGTATGGCAAACATGTAAGTAACAATATAGCAGCAAGCATTAATATTTTCTAGAGTTACTTATTGTCATTCAATAAGACTGAGAAGTTGGATGCAATAACTGATAATGAGATAATGAGACTTGCCTAAACAGAGAATTTATTGACATAGTTGCAGAGATTGGGGAGTATTTCAAGGAGAAAAAAGGACAAAATAATCCTGGTCAAAGTAGAACTATAGGAAAATCTGTAGGGAACAGATGGGTGAATTACATGATAGAATAATACAAGAAAGGCAGTAAATATATAATTGTTACATTTATGAATAATCTTTCCCTCTTGTTGATAGTAGTTTTAATATTTGTAATTTTTTTAAAATTAGAGCTTCTTTAGGGAAAAATGTTTACATTACTGTAAACATTTGATAAATTACTCAAAATTTTGAGTGGTAGATTTTTCTAGACTTTAAGCCTCCAAACACTGAGTACCTGTGTGTTATACCAAAGTATTCTTATGTGATCCAGCACATGTGAAGAACAAATGAATAAATGAATGGATATATGAGGCAATGGTACTTCCACATGGTTGCTTTCAATGGTTACTTGGTAGATATTTAAAATTTCTGGAGAGGGAGTAAAGGCCAGTAAACTGTCAGAATGCTGTATTATTCTCTGATCTGTTAAATTAGTTACATCAAATTGAAGAAGATCTTTGGCTTAGAGAATAAAAATTGTATTTTGCAGGTATTATTCAGGTGGCATTTATTGTTATGCTTTACTCTGTCTTATTTAGACATTTAAAATATAAGTAATAATTATCTGTATTATGGCAATTATGACAGTAAATAACAGAAAATTTTATATATGTAAAGAAAAAATGGTTTTCTAACCACCTATGAAGAGAAATATGCTGCCCAGTTCCTCCACATGCTGCAAATTCAACCAACCAGTACTGTGGTATTGACTGTTGAAAATATCTGAATGTAAGTGAACCCAAGCAGTTCAAACCCCGTTGTTCAAGGATCAGTGTCTACTATAATTTGTGCTATAAATGTGTATTTTGTCAACGTACAGACTGTCGCTATTAAGATCTGGAATAAACTGGGCATAGTCATGGCCTTTAGAAAGGCAGGGTCCTGAGTGGGCATAGAAAAGGGTCAGCAGCGAGACTTTCTTAGTGTTAATCCCTTTGGACTTCTGCGTTTTAGACCATTTTGCTTTAGCCTTTTACAAAAGAAGGTGTTAAAAATATTTAGATATTTGTCTAAGTAATTAATGAATTGAAGAGTTCATGTTATCAGTTTTATTTACTGATACAATCAAATAATTGGAAGCTAATATAAAACTTTTAAGAAGTAAAAAACAGTGAAAGGATGTGTTTATAAATTGATGTTTACATAATCAAGTACAAATTAGAAATAATCTCTTTATGCAGCTGGTTTCTCAGGACAGAACTACAAAAGGACGACATAATTTACTGGTTGTTACCAGTTTCTGATGGTCAGAAAACAAAGAGCCACTTTTTAAAGAGCTTACAAAAGGACAGTTATTTTATAATGTAGTACTTTGTTTTGGCGCGGTCCTGATAGAAGCATCACAGCAGCTTGGTATGGAGATCATTTTTATGAATTCATAGGCAATTCACTTAAGGAAGATGAACAGAGAGAGAAATGTTTGGCTATTTCATTTTTAGAATTTAATTTTCTTGGAAAAAATCTGTTTCTGTATCAAATATTAATAGATATTTTAGACATTTTATAAATGGAAGTATATGTTAGAACAGAGCTGAGGGACTGTGAGGAATTTTTGCTTTCTTAATATTTTTCTTAAATTTATACAATTTGTAAAATAAAATAAATACACATTTGATATATTTATTTTAGCCGATAAAATCAATGAAGATTGTTTACTGAAAGAGCTGGCTATCTCATAACAATGCCATTTATATTTCACTAGCTCTACTTATAAAATATTTTACTTCATAAAATAGTAGTTTTGCCCCAACACTTTTCAAACTAAATTAGCAAAATAATTCATATATCACGTGTATCTTGGAATATAACAACTGTATTTTCCCCTATGTCATTGTTTTCTATTTTTTACAATCATTTTTAAGTGATATTTGTTGTATTTGCTGCTTTATTTTATTATAAAGAATATAAATATATTGCATACAGCTTTGAAAATGTTCAGTTGATGTTACAAAAGTCAGTGAAAAAATCAACTATGTTTTGGTTGAGATTTTTGAAGTGTTGTATCTATTGAGTACATTCATATAGGTGTGTAAGTTAAGTCTTGCTGAACTATTGTAGCTCTTTTGGCAGACTAGGGCTTCATGATCAACTCTGACATAAATAAATGATGTGGAAGAGTTATTAATATTTCTGCAAATCACTGGGCTCATGCCTAGCCAGTGGCTCACAAATGTGGCAATATCTGTTTCAGCACCTGGCATTTTTCATTTTTTATAATCAAATATTAAAACAGTTAAACTTACAAGAAATTGCTAAATTAAGAAAATCATATCTTTTCTTCAAAGATATTTTTTCTAAATAAGATTTTATTTTTAGGAAATTAATCAGTGTATTAAATTTTATACACCACATTCACTATAGATTAAAGTTCTAAGTCAGATAGTTTTATCATAAATAGAATCTTTATCAGAATAAAATACAATCTAGTTATATTCTATCTTGATGCTATTGTATTATTCCAAAATTTTTCTTTAGAAATTGATCTACCCCCATTCAGCAACTCTCACTTTAAGATAGACACCAAGTTATGACTATTTGATTATTTTTATTAACTATATGTGTCCCTTTCTAGTTCCTGCTTACTTTCTGATAAATAGATTAAGACAATTATCCTTAATCTTAAATCTTGAGCTCTCTCTCATACATCTCCAGATAATATTGGCATTGCATTCTTCATGGTGCAATAGCTTTCTGTTTGCTAAATTTACACTCAACATTTCCTACCTTTTTTCCTCTTTATTTATTTATTATTAATATATGTAATGCATACCATCATTCTCCAAGATATCAAAGGCCAAATACTCCTAGCTTCATTTCTTTCAGGGTTATCGGCCTCTCTGCAAGCCACCAGATTTTGCTAAGCCTTTCCTCACACTCTCTCTCTAATCTGTCTTTATTTCCCAGTATTAACGATTAGTTCAGGCCCTTACCATTCTTTGATTGTGCTATGGCAATAGATGTATAATCTCGCTTCCAGACTCCAAAGAGAAATATATAACTATTGTTCATTTCTGAATATTGTAGCTTAGAAAATGTAAAATAAGACAATGAAAAAAAACGGTCTCAGGAGAATATACCTTCTAGCAGGTTATTTTTCTGTTCATTTTAAAATGTGGAAGTCTCATTATAGAATTTGATTCTCATATTTCTAGTAACACATAAAAAGAATTGAAACATAATTTTGATGGATGCTATCAGCTGGAGTCTAGAACTCTGACCTGTTGCCCAAACAATTCTAATTACTTGTATGGGAGGTATTGACCTAGTCCTACAAACTCAATTTTAATTCAAAGGAAGATCTGATGAGGAATACAGTAGAAGCTCTGCAACATTTTCAATTACACATGTGGCTTAGCTTTTTAAATAGAAGTTCCTATATCCATTTCTCAAAAGTCAATGGCAAAATCTATACTAAATTTGAAGTGTAGCCCACACACAAAATGCACATTTACACATACACATGCCTTAAGAATTGAGAAACTGTTTCTTCTAGACCATCTCAGCTGAAAGTAAAAACACTTGAACTGATCAGCCAAAACTGTTTGTTTTCCTTGATAAGAACAAAGAAAGCAAATAATACGTTTGCATACAGTAAGTCTCTTACCTTACTTTATAGTCTCTTAACTCTTAAACTACTATTATTTCAAATATTTAAATTACATATTGTATGGATCAGAGTATGGTAGTTGTTTGATGTTGATGTTGATGTTGATGAGAGTCCCTGATAAGAAGCAGCTAATTCTGTAATAATGTACAAATTTGGTTGCTTTCTTCTTAAGCACATAGAACTTTATATTTTTCTTCAAAAATAACATTTAAAGAATGGTCAGTAACACCTATTTCCTCATTAATTTGTAAGCTTCAAGGCAACTTGGGCTGTATCTGCTTTGCTTATTCTTTATCTTGTTGGCTGTCAAGGTTTTATATATATTTCTTGAATGAATGGATGATGCAAGTCTGCAGTTCAGGGCTGAATAAGGTAAGTATTCTAAAGAGATACAGTTAATTCAGAGCGCTGGTGTTTAAAGTCTAGTTGACAAGATGAGGAAAATAGTACTTGAGAATGGATTAAAAAATGGATAACACAGGAAACTATATTCAGTACCTTGTAATAGCCTATAAGGAAAAATAATATGAAAAGAATGTGTGTGTGTGTGTAATTGAATCAGTATACTGTACATCAGAAGTTAACAACATTGTAAACCAACTATATTTCGATTTTAAAAAGTGAGTGAGGATGAGATCTACTGGCATGGGTAGAGAGACTCAAGGAGGAAGACATGTAGGAAGAAAGGGCATGCAATTGAATAATCATAATCTGGTGCCCAGGTACTATTTCGTTTATGGATACGTATGTCAGTTGTATGCGGTTTTCAATATTTGGATGAGGAGGGAATAAGTGACTTCTGAGCTTCCCTAAGCTTTTTCTTGTCTGGAGACTAATTTAATATATTCCTTGTGTGTGTGTGTGTGTGTGGAGCACCAGGGGAGAGCACGCTGCATGAGAGTGCTTTTCTGGAAGTTGATATCAGGAGCAGAAATTAGTGAGTGGGGAGAGTGAGTCAGACAGGGGAGGGAAAGCTATAAAAAGTGTGTTAATAAGCTGTTTATTCTGTAGGCATCTGGGGCACAATTCTGCTGGGGACTGAGTAGAATATACTTCAGGATTGTCAAGGCTTTATTTCCACTTGCTTCCCTCTACTCCCTTTTAAAAAAAATTCCGTGAAGGCCATTCTGACTTTGATCACTTTCTTTTCAGTTTTCTTTCCTTTAGTTTTTTTTCATTTTATATCATCTAAGTTACTAACTTAACTCAACATTCGCTTCTCTGTTACTTGATGGTCTCTTTTAATAAATAGAAGGCCTCAGTTTTAACGAAGACACAAAAGGCAATAATTATAGTCCATGATTGATAAATTTGACGAAGTCCACAGAGAATGTTGAGTCTGAAAATTGTGACCCATAAACCAATACAGGCACGTATTCAGAATATGCAAACACCACTACAAATCAATAGAAAACAACAATCACCAAGTAGAAAAATGAGAAAAATTTCTTCAATGGGCATTGCACAACAGAGAAAATCCAAATATCAAATAGCACATGAAAGTGCTCAACTTCATTAGTAATTGGGGAAATGAAAATTAAAATCAATATGTTAAGTATTTCTCCACACTCAACAAACATTAAAAATCTGGCAAAACCTAGTACTGGAGAAAATGTGGAATAATACAATGCTGTTAAAGTAGAATCGATAATATTTATTTGCAAAAGAGTTTGGCCCACTTCCTCAAGTTGAATATGCTATATTTCACTAATTTAACTCTATGTTTTATAATCTATGGTATTTCATGCTTATGTGCGGCAGGTTAAACGTGCGGAATGTTTATAACAACATTACTCATAACTCCAACTGGAAACAAAAAAAAGTGGTAGAAGTGTGGATCAAATAGGTATGTTTATACAACGTTATGACCACAGTGAGGAAAACGAAAAGTATGTATATCTGTCCTCAATAATATTTATGGAATTTAAAAACATAATTTTGTCACCAAAAACCAGCAAAGAGCAAAACAGAACTGCATATGGTATGGATCTATTTATGTATGTATTTATTTAAAGTATTTAAAAGATGAAAAGGATAAACCTACATACATATTTTTTCAAGCATGAAACTTTACTGCTTATTGATGCATAATTACATAGGTGTAAGAAAGTGTAATCAAAAGAAGTATAGAAGTGATTATCACAAATGTCAGAGCAGTGGTAACCTCTAGGAAATAGGAAAGAAACTGTGACCAGGAAAACACATATGCGGACTTTCTAGGGGTGCTGGCAATATTCTATTTCCTTATCTAAATAATGGTTACATAAATGTTAGTTTATAACTTATTTAAACTGTACATTTATGTCTAATGGATTCTCACGTTACATTCCACACAAAAAATTACAGATTGAATGAATGTAAATATCTCATGATGAGTGAAAGGAGGTGCCTTCAGATGGCTGTAAAGAGAGGAGTAATATGACTTTCAATTAACTTAAGCAGTATTTATGATCAACTGTAATATTCTAGTTGCTTGTTAGAACTTCTCTGTGGACTTCTAAGTTATTATCAGGGAAATGCTTTAAGATTCTAGTAGTTATGCCTTAGGGATGAGTTTATAAATCAAAGTGGGTCTTTTATTTTGCTAAGAAAATGAAACAATTCAATTTTTAATATATGTATAATGGCCAGTAATTCTGGGTACACTTAATCTGATTTCTTATTACAGCCTTCAGATCCATAACAAATATTTTTCTTTTCTTTACCAGGTTGACTTTAAGCTTAAAATTGACTTTTACTAAAAGGGAACAAATTGCTTTGGATTTTTGTCTATTTGTTTTTAATGTGCATGGACTTAGACTATCATCATGCAGCAGAAAAGGCCTTGTCATCCTTTGCATTTTAGTGTGTGGTATCTAACACAGTCCTGGTTAAACCATAGGAGTTTAGGAAAGATCTGGTGATAGTTTGGTCATTAAAATCAGGTATTACTTTTTCCACTTATTTGGAAAATATTTCAAGGGTGTAGAAAATACTGTTTTTCACTCTTTAAAATATGGACTACAATTTATGAATTACAATTACAAATTATAATTTATAAATAAAAAAATTGAGAAGTCAATTACCTTTCAAAAATGAAAAATGATGTGACATAACTAGCTTCTGAACTGATTCTAAGGCTATTCTTGAAAGCTGTTAAGTGCTGCCTCGTTATGCAATCCTCCTGTGGTGAACTTCCATTGATACAAACTTCCTAGCGAGCTATTTGATAAAATAAAATGAGATCTTTAAAACAGACGTATCTTTTGATAGAATAATTCTGAATCTAAGAATTAATTGCAAGGGAATGATAAAGAATATACACATCAAATTATATACAAGGGGATCATCACAGTATTTTTGATAATAGGAAACTGCCAGATAAAACTAAACTTTTGTACTGGAGGATTAGCTAAATAAATTATGTTACAGTCAAAGCATGAAACACTGTGCTTGCATTTAAAAATCATGTATTGTAGAATGCCAAGTTATATGATAAAATGTTCATAATTAAGAAGCAGGATACTAAAAGTTTATGTTCACTACCATCTTTTTATTGAGTATGTGGGTACAGCATTTGGAAGAGACTATATCAAAATGATTCTCTCTGCCGGGTTGGATTATGGAAAATTAAAAAATAATTTCAGTATGTTTTCTTTAATTTTCAATTTTATGTGAAATCATGTTTGATTATTAAATTAGTAAGTAAATACATACATAAGAAATTATTGCTGTGTACTCAGACTTAATATTTTACTGAGTTAAATAGATATAAATGGATCAATTTTTAACATAACATGAAAACTTAAGTGTTTTCACAGGCGAAAGGCTTTCCAACTCTCAATATCTAAAGAGATGAGCAAATAGTGAAAATTAGGAAAACTAATAAAGAATCACATTAACATTCCCAGTATGTTCCTTGTATTAGTTTCCTAAAGCTACTATAGAAAAAGTACTACCAACTTTGTGGATTAGAACAAAAGAAATTCTCTCACAGTTGTAGGCACCAGGAGGCCAAAATTAAGGTGTGAAGGGCTTCACTCATTCCAACAAGCCCATCTGTTCAAATGGTAATCTCATACTAAAGCGTCCTTACAGGTTTATCCAGAATAATGTTTAATCAAATATCTGGGCACCTCATGACTCAGTCAAGTTGACCCATAAAATTAACCATCACACTGTCAATGAATATAATAGTAAGGGTATCATGACAACAAAGGTACAATTAGAAAAACTGAGTCAGCATTTTCTAGAGGACATCAGTTGAATTTGCTGATCAGTTAAATGGAGATTGCTGGGGAGAATAATGCCATTAGTTGAAGTGGGAATTTAGGAAAAGAGTGAAGGCTCAGGAGGGTGATTGTGGAATTTTTTTTAACAAATGAAAAATTGGTGAAATGATTTGAGATATAAAATTGTGGCATCTCAACAAAGGGATCTGTATCAAAAGTGAGGCGGGGGCTAATGATAGCAGTAAACAAATCAGCTGATAAAGGGTCAGGGAAATAAACCTGATTAAAAACTTTAGCATTAGATTGATAGGAGGAGTAAACTTGAGGCCATTTGACATTAATTTATGTCATATCTGACCTTTGAGTATGCAGTTTCTGGCCACTGGAAAAGCTGTTGTGAAATTGGGTTATTTGCATAGCAATTTTACGAAAAAAGTCTCCTTCAAGTTGTTATCCATTGTTTTTATATAATATATCCATATAACAAATTAAAGATAAATGTATTATAATGAGTCATAAAATATTATAAATATATGTTGTTGTGGATATGTGTAGAAATTTCTTGATTTTTTTTAATGTAGTAGGGAGTGACTCTCCACTCATCAATAAAATAGCACTTAAAGCTCGATATACAAAGAGTAATTTATTTTATACAGCAGACCTTTTATCCTTGGTTGATTTGAAAAGCGTACTCAGGGGCTAGTCTGATACAAATACTGCCAGGTTATCTTTAGTATACATCTTAAAGCAAATCCAAACAGACACATCCTACTCCATATTTATAAAGATAATCACAGGGGATTAAAACAATCAAAACTAAGAATTTTTGAAGGAACTGAATGCTTTTTTCTGTGTTTCTCTGATATAACCAAAGTTTTGCTACCCTTGGAACAGTAGTTGCATATAGAATGGAAACATCCCAGCACATACTTTCATGTGAGTGAGAGACATCTAATATCAACTGGCAATGTCCTTGTTCACCAAAGTGCTGCTGGATGCCTTTGAAATCACCACTTAAACTCCCTCTTCCCAAGGAGCATGAACAGAGCTCTACATTTTCTGTATTAATCTGACTTATAAACAGTAGACTAAACCAACATAAATGTCAAAACATAAGTAAGAATGTGCCTTTTTTTGAATATGAAAGTGTACTACACTCCATGTGCAGTAAAATATGGAGACATAAACATTTAAAATGTTGATTAAATATGGAAGCAATATGATTTAAGTTTAGTTAGCATTGATGTTCAGACTATTGAAGATACTTTAATTTCTCAGTAAATCAGCCAACCTTACAAGTGACAAGTGAATTATAGAAATATTTAGAATCTTGTTGACTATTTAGAGATTCACATATATAGTCACATATATATTTTAGACATTTCCATATATTTCTTTACATCTGTAAAAATATTGTCATTTGTTTTCCTGGGTTTAAAGTAAGCAATTTGCTCACTTCAGTTTTTAAAATGATTATGGAGACTTAGCCAGCAAGGGATGCTGGAAATCCTCCCCTTCTTTCTTTTTCAACCCTAACCTCATATGTAGTAAATCATTTCATATAGATGATAATCTCTCTTAGATTCTTGATCCCGATCTCACCAGAGATATATTCTTTGCAACTATAACTGAAGATTTTCTTCTGTTTCTGGGTAGTAGAAATCTTAATGAATAGCTATTCATCAGAATGAAAGGCTTTTAAAATTCAGGAGAGTAATGAAACTGCTGACAATTTGGTTCTTTCAATAGTTTAGATAGATGGGATTTAGAAGAAAAATACACTTTTTGTCTTATCAAGGTAAGCCAATTTACTAATTCCCAAAGCAGATTAAATTTTGTGCCATTGATCCTTTTTTGCCACATCAGTTTTTATCATCCATCTCATTTTTATCTCTGGTTGGATTCTGAGAAAAAAATACTTTTTGATAAATCTTGATTAACTACAAATAATATTTAAATCTGGCTTTGGCATAGTTATAAATTAAAAAATTATTTTGTGTATGTGTACATATTTATTCTAAATAGATATTTTTGCTGATTTCTGAAAACTAATATTGTTATATTTCAGAATGAGTATATTTTTAGATATACTTGATAAAGAAAATGATTTTCTCAGGGCTTTAAAAATAAATATTTATCTAATGGAGTTTTGATTTTAAAAAGGGTACATATATACTTTAAAAGTCTTCTTACTGAGTCCCCTTGGGACATTAATGTCCACATCTCAATATGTTTCTTGTCAAACCCAATATACCAGAGGCAAAAATAAATCCATTATATTTTGGTGTGTGTGTGTGTGTGTGTGTGTGTGTGTGTGTGTGTGTGTGTAAACAAGATAGCAGCCCTTTAAGAGAAAAACATGAAATGCAAGTCCTTAAAGCTGGATATTCAGAATTCAGGCCGTTTTTATGCTTTTCTATGAAAGTTAACCTTAATAATGTAAGAAAATTGCTACTTTAAATAGATTACTTTTTTTTTAAGGCTTTCAATTGTGGCAGTTTTACTAAAATTGTGTTTTGCTTAATTTCAGTTAAGCTTGAATCCAATACTTATTGAAAAAAAGATTTACTGTTAAAATATGAATGGTCTTAGTCCATGTTATTTTATATGAGAGAAACACGATCCCTATGCAATATGAGACCTTAAATAAATATTCCTTTATATCCTAGATTATATCCTACAGACATTTTAACACAATACAGACATTAAGAAAAAAATTGCAGAGATTTGACTTGTGTAACAAGTATTCATTGCAACTCAGAATTTCTTCTTTTAACAGATTTGACAAAATACATGATTGATTATGATTGTCATTCTTATATAAATTCTGAATTACCATTTTTGTTCTAGATCATGATAACCATTTTCAAGCATCATGATTTCTAAAACATAGACATAGAACTCTTCCTTAATCTCTCATTTCTAAAAGACATTAATAATATAAACTATAAAAACATATGCATCAACAATGGAAATCTATGATGTCTTTTAAATGTATGGAAACTGAAGAGATTTTTGTTTGATGAAGAATGTTCATTGCTACTGTGCAGAATCTGTTTGCAAAATTAAAATCAAGACATCTAGTCAGATTCAAATTTTAAAGAGACTAAACAGGGAAATTAAATTCAGCACAGTCCTGAGTAGGTCCTGGATCAAAGGGAAACAAATGCTATGAAGGAGAGTATTGGAGCAATTGGCAAAAAATAAAAATTAAAAAAATAGACTATATTAAATAATATTATTATATCAATGTTAAATTGCTTGAAGTGTAATACTGTAGTGTGGTTACATAAGATAATGTCCTTGTAAGGAAGCATGACGTCTAAAGTGTACCTTCAAGCAGACCAGGAAAAAGCTAATATGGATTATGTCTATATATTCAAACCTGTATCACTACATTTTTCTGTATCTACCTATAATCAATACCTATACCTATACCATACCTATATGCTCATATCTATATTTACTTGTATCTATATTTGGAGAAGGAGAGACTCTTAATAGTCAAATATTCTGTGCTACCTATTTACCAGTTTCTCCTCCAGAAACACTCTTCTTTCTTTTCTACATTACTCCCTGCCCCCAGGGGACTGACACATATGGACCCCATCATAAGAGCTCCTATAATCTTTAGATTACTTTACTGATTGTATTGTGATATTTCTATTGACTTCTCAATTAGATTATAAAATTACTGAAAACAGTTTTATGGTTTTATGTCCTCAAATGATAAGGAGTGCTAATAACTAAGACTTGCCATGTATCAGGCTAGTTATAGTTGTCACCTGCATTATGTTACTTAATCCTTCAAAACACCTATTATTTTGTTATTAATTTTATTTGTATTATATAGATGGGATAATGAAGTGTGGAGAACTTAAGCAACTTGCCTGATTTCACAATTGGTAATCTGCAGAGCCAGAATTCTTACTCAGGTGCCTGACACTATAGATGATGCTGCTTATCAAGATCCATAGCCCAGAGCACAGTGCCATGACTTAGCATTTTTCAGGGCACATCAGTAAATGCTTGAAAAAGAAAATCTTATGGTAATAATAAATGACTTTCAATACAAAGAAAGTAAAAAACAAGATTCAGTTTAATATTACATTGAAAAAGTAAGCCACGTTATTTATTGTGAAATATAGTAGCACTTTTTCTTCTCAAATTATAATCCTTAGGATCTAGTGAATATTTTCAGCTCAAATAGTAAAATATAAGAGAAGGAACAACTTTTGATGCATGTATTTTTCAGAGCTGAAAAGCCATTCTGTCATCATTAAATGGTGGCATTTTCCATTAAGTGTTAAGGCTTATTGGAAGAAGACTGCTTTTCGTCATAGTCCTTAACACCCTCTGACACATGTGTAATTATTAGATTAGATGTTAATTTCCTGTCTCTTATAACTAAACTGTAAGTTCCATGAGGGCAAAAGCTTTTCCTATTTTGCTTACTGCTGTTTATCCAGAGTCTACAATCATTACTGACAGGATAAAGTACCAGTAGATACTACTGGAATAAATGTGTGAATCATGAATGGATATTAATTAGATCCAAGGATAGCTGCTTTTACGGAAGTAAGGGACAAGATGGAAAAGGAGCACTTGGGATACATTCATTCCTCTCACAAAATACCACTGGTATGCAGCCTTCTGGGAAAGAAAGAAAATAGAAAATAGCAGGGGATTTAAAATACTTTGTTGACGTTTCTTAACATTAACATAAACACACTTCTTAGTTTCAAGTTAAATGTCTTCAGCACTGTTTTTTAGAATAATGCTTTCTAAACATGGACAACTATGTATTCATAGTATCTAGGAAACCTTTCCAAAGTAATCATTCTTGAGCCTTATCTCATCACTGATAAAACAATTTGTGGTAACCAATGACTTAAAATTCTAGTATATGACAGTTATGGTTTAGGCAAAAATATTAATGACACCAAAGCTAAAAATTCTATGTATAATTAAAGTAGAAGATATATAAAGATGTTTTTGATTTAAATGAAAGGACGCTACACAATGTAAAAATACTGATTAGAAAGAAGTATATCTTAAATAGAGTCATATCTCCTATGTGAGAGCTGTTAAAGCCACCTTGAGTTCAAATACTAACTTTCATTATCAGAAGGTTTAAAAATCATTTGAAATAGAAGGTACCCAGTTGTTCCATTCTAAAGATGATAAAAAATCTCCCTCCTAGGACACTGAATGGTCACTAAGCTCACCTAAAAAGTCATATTATAATAATGCAATAATTTTATAGATTTCTGGAAAATTAAACTGTCATAATTTCTGTCATAAACTGTGATGAAAGATAACATTGCAAGCCCACTTTGTAAGAAATGCTAATATATTCTTAAAGATTAAAGAGAGGGTTTGGGGTCTCTCGGATGTATGATTATTGGACTACACACTTGATGATGAATTATAATATGTGTAAGAATTTTTAATTCCATGCGTAAGACTCATTCATGTATGAATCCAAACCATAATTTGTGAGTTCAGGTGATATTTCTAAGTAACTCTTTCTAATTTTTTCCAAAATAATATTACTGGTATGACTAATTATTACTGATTTTCCACTGACTTAAGTTGACTTTGGCTGATGAATAACAGTACAAAGTGTCGGTGGAATTGGGTTATTCATTCAACATTTTGCATATGAAATTTTGTCCTTCAAATTAATGGTATTTGAAAGGAACCTAGGCAACACTCTTAATAGAAACAGTGAGGAGTTGTGAAGAAATATAGCAAAACCTTAATTTATCCATGAACACTTTAAAATGTAATGAATTTTGCTTCTGTTTTGTTCTCACTGTCCTTTATAATATTTTCTACCATAAAAATTTTTTTTCCAAAGGCTAAAATAATTGTATATACTTTTGTCCACCTGCATGTCTCAGTCCAGTCCTCCTCACAGTCATTTATATGATTAGAAAGTTACCAAATTTTGCTTAAATAAGGTACACATTTTTGAAAAATTAAGTATTTTGTGTAAAATTTTGGAAAACATCTATTGCTTACATGATCACAGAGACAGTTTGTGCTGTTACAACCTAATAATATCAGAGAAACTCAGAGAAGCTATTAAACTATATTTCTGAAAATTCCTATATGCTTAATAGCCAGGTTATAATCTAATATGCATAGAAAAATTAATTGGTAACTCCATAAACCATTTTCTTATTTGCATGTATTTACATGTAATTTCAACTGTGAGTCCGCACTAGTATTTCCGTTTTAAAGATCCAAATGAACTTCTGGACATCTTGATGATTTTGCAAATCCAACCTCCCTGTTGTTCACATCAATATGCTTCTAGTTACCCTTCACACAGTCTTTCAAACTGCACCTGACCAATCATCATAGTTTCAAAAATATCCAGAAGGTGACTGTTTCTCACCACCTTCCAGCTTGGTCCATGTGATCATCATCTCTCATAGGGATTACTGTAAAATCTCTACCCTTGTCCGTATTTCTTAGACTTCATTCTCTTAATAAAGTAGCCAGTGATAGAATTAAACAATCCCAATTGTGTACCTCCTCTGCGCAAAGGAAAAAGTGCTTTTATATCTCACTTAGAATGATCTTCAAAGTCCAGCCACCTCACTCTCCCACAAGGCTGATGACCCCTTTTACCTTTACCAAGTTCTCTGTCATTTACTCCACTCCACTCTTGCTCAAAGATTTTCTTTTTGTTCTGCAAACACATCAGGCATACTTTTTTTTCCCTATGAGTCTTAGCAGTTTCTTGCACTCTTTTGAAACACTTCGATTCATGACCTGCTCTCTCAATCTCATCCAGTGTTCGCTCAAATGTTCTATTTTGAATGAGGCCTGCCTTGATTATCCTACATAAAATTGCTTCCGTTTTCCTATTGATCACTAGCTTTCTTTTCTTATAGCTTTCTTTTTATCATCTGATATACTGTATATTTACTTGTTTGTTTACTATCAGTTTAGAATTTAAAAATCACAAAATTATGGATTTTTGTCAATTTTCTCGACTGCTCTTTTTCCAATTTCTTGGAATAATGCTTGGCTTATAATCTTATGCTCATGAGTTGATGAATTATTAGAAATGAAATAGCACATTTTATGGCTGGTATTTTCTTCCAGAAAACTGGACACTTTTAATGTATGTTTTCTCATAGAAAAAGCATCTCAAGAGAAGGCATACATCAGAAGAACAGCTATTCCTACTGTTATTACGATGTGTAAAACAGATTACTACCTGTAGAAATACCATCCCTATAAAAAAAAATTGCCTCCATTTTATGCACAACTTTGATCTAAAGGACAAAGTGCTCGTTTCTTTTAAGCAGATAATATTAAAATTCACATTGTTTATTGAATAATGAAGCTAGATCTTGTTATAGGGTTCAGAAAAATTCAGACATTTATTCAGTAAATAAAACACTAAATAAAAATAATATATGATAGTTCTGTCAGTTACCTAATAACTTTTAGAAGTTGACATAAAAGCAAGAAACTAAACTATATAGTTATTTCAAATTGTTGAAAACCACATGCATATCAAGGACCGGATATGCCTGATAATGGTTAGTTCCATTCACAGTCTCCATGAAAGTTGCTTCATTAGCCTAACTCCCTATGTGCAGGTGTTGTTAAAAATACAGATTTATGTCATGATACTAAAATATATGTATGGAAGAATCAACTATTTTGGGTATAGAGATTTTCAAAGTGTTTTTTTCCCCCTCTTGAGCCCATTTTTTAAATTAAATATTAATGAAAGGTTGTGTCCAAGGTTAAAACGCCAATGTAATATGTTAGGCAAATTCCTTCAGTGAAAAAAACCTCTGTTCACTTTAAGATTAGTCATTCACATGCTCAGCATTAATTAAATAGAAAATATTGTCCCAACTTTGTAAACACACACAAACTCACCTTGTCGGTTGATAAATGATTCATTAATCATGGAAAATGGACTGTCTGAATCTTTTTTGTTTGCTTGTTTTTCACTTCTTTTTAAAAATCTTTTAACTTTCATTATAGTGTCTTTATCTTCAGGAAAATTTGTGTTGTAAAATGTGTGTTAGTTTTTAATGGAATTTGTGTTTGAGTTTTTACTTCAAGTTTTTCTATAAAACATATTATTAATATATGTATTTTCCTATATTTAACTTTATCAATTTATTTTTTGAATGCTGTTAAGTTAGACAAGTTTTTCCAAATAGTATGTTTCTTTCACTTTTTGTTTCGATAATCTTTCAAGGTCTTTTGTATTTTAAGTTAAATGCATACTTTTTTAGAAATTATTTTTAACAATCAGTAATTATTCTAGTCATATTTTATTTTCATAACTGTAGGTTATAACTTATTTTAATATACATCAAGATGAGGTCTGAAGTTGGGGAGATTTGAGATAAAAGATGCTTTGGTCATGTTTATAAATTGAGAAAATACGTAAGAGAAAAAGAGAAACTAAGATACATGAGAGGATAAATTATAGGGTAAAGTCTTAAGTGAGGTATTAAAAAATTGTTTGACATAAAAAGAAAAAGAATTTGACTCTTCTATTTTAGACAAGATGTAAGGAGATTAGCATGGTTTTAAGTGTGTGTGTATGTATATATTTATGTATATATATATATATGGAAATGAAAAAATTGGACTTTAAATTTTATGATATCACTTTCTCTGTAAAGTAGGAGGAGAAGTCATATGTTATTTGTAAATAATTGAGAAAACAAGATTACAGAATTATTAAACTGCTGTTTTAAAGTGATTTGGGTTTTCAAGAAGTACTGTGGTGTTTCTAGGAAAACAAAATCAATTCAGTGCATCAAATCTTCTCTTTTGGTCTGAACAAAGTACAAGTTTGATTGCATATCAGTTGACAAATGCAAAATTGTGCTATGTGATAGTTAACTCTCTCTGTAATTAGCAAAAGGACTAAAAATCAATATTATACTTGAAACTAACACTGATGTCACAATAGTGGAATAGACTCTATAGGACACTGTAATAAGCCATCAGGGAATGCTTTACTGATTCTTTGTGTTCACTGGATAAGTAAGAACTTTAGTTCTATAATCAGTGGAGTCAGAGAAGAAAGCAACCCAAACATTACCCTGCTTAGCTGGAAAAGCATAGAAGGCTGCTTGTGTCATGTTCTGTGCAGAAGTGAAAATTAGTTGCTTTCTCTGTGTTTTGAGAAGGAACTCTACAATGAGGTAGAGACGAAATCTGAATTTGTCATTAGGAATTGCTTTACATGGTGATGATGATGATGGTGGTTTTAGTCCTTCATATCACTGTGGTTTTGACTAGTTTAAGTTTATTCAATACTTTCCCAGTTGACAAAACTAAGGATTAGAAGCCTATATTTAAATATATGATAGTTCAGTTAATCCACCTACAAATATTTGTTAACTTCTTTTGTCCTTGCAATACTGTTAAGCAGTTAAAATGCCAGGCCTGTATGTTATGTCCAAAGTGTAGTGAAAAAAAACTGCAACTATTTGAGTTATTTTTTGATAAATGGGGATAAATAGAGAGGGTCAAGATCCTTACAGTTATGTAGATTTACTGACATCTAGATTTATCACAGATATTTGAAAAGGAGCAAGAAATGGACATTTGAAGCATCATTCACTGAGTACCAGCGAGGGAGAACTTCAGTTCAGAAGATGTAACACAGGTGTCGTGCAGGAACTCTTCCACTAGTATACTCTCTGCCTTGATAGTCTAAAAATCCCAGACAGTAATTCTTTGCCCACGGCCCGTCTCTATCTTGCTGTTGCCCAAGTAGAGCTTAGCAATCTTCCTGAGTTCTTCAGTGGCACTACTCTTGTCAGGCTGGCTCTGCTATAGTCTCTGGCTGGCTCTGATTTTTCCTAGTTACATGATTCTCCATCTGCTTTCATTTGTGGTGGCAAAATGGCCCTGCCTATCTCTTACTTTGCATTCTGCCACATTTCTAGTTTTGCTATTGCTTTTTAACTATATTTTAAACATGTAGCATAGTTGATTGAAAACTGATGAAATGCCTAGTACTTGTTTAGGTTCTTTGATAGAACAGTTAGTCTTTGCCGTTGACTAAATTGTGCTTTAAACCAAGGTGCAGAAGCTTCTTGCAATATGTTTCAAGTAACCAAAATGGAAAATCCAAGCAAACTGTTGCCTGTGTTTAGCCTTGTGATTTAAAGACAGCTGGTAGAGATAAGCACTAACATAAATCTTGTCTGAATTTCCCAAACTGAGAATATGAATCGTGAATTCTTTATTGCTTTTTGTAGATGTTTAACCATAGGTGATGGTAATATAGCAGAACAGAAAGAACAATGAATTTGGATTTAGAGAATCTAGGTTCAGAGTCTTACTTACTTGCTATTTATGTGACCTTGAGAAATAACCTCTGTTTATGTCCTCTCCTTTAATTTGGAGATGAGGAAACAGCCTCAGAGAAAATTGTAATTTCCGGAAGCTTGCAAAGCTAGAAAGTGCCAGTGATAGAAATTAAATTATGTTTTTTGACCTCAAAACCTATGCTCAGTCACCACACAGAGTGCCGAAGCTTTGTTTTTGTTGTTTTAACAATAATGTATTTTTAAGATGATGCTCATTGCTAGAGCTAGTCTATATTTGAAATTTTATGTGGCTTGTGATCAGTTGTTACCTACTACTTAAGACACAGTTTCTCTTTAGGCTGCAGTTAAAGTCTTTGGGTCTTGAATAATCTTTCCCTTTCTAGGAATATTTTGTAACTGAATCCACAAGGACCATTTTTCTCCAGTGAAAACAGAATGTATTCTCTTCTCACATAATATTTTCATACAGATAGTCCTCATTTTATTTTCCTCCTCTTAAACAATCAATATTCTTTACTTTTTCCAAAGTAATCCTGATCCATAATTAATAACGCATCTTTTGTGTCAGCTTTTTACCTAAATATTCCCTTTGCCTTCTTGGCTTATCTGAAATCTGATCTTCAGCTGAAGATCCTACTTGGATTGCACCTCCCTCCAGTTGAAGATGTAAATTCTCTCATAATGCACGCACTGTATGATATTTACGTTTATTTGAAATACTTCTACTGATCTACACCAAATTTAAAATACTGCAATTCTACTCTCTTGTAAAACACACTCTTCTCTGCGAGTTGTGCAACTTACCTGAATCACCCTCACTTTCGCCTTATCCATAAAACTCCTTTATGTATTTTTTATTCTTCAGTGAATTTGGAATATGGTTCATAGTCTTTCTTTCCCTGTAAACTCCAACCATCACGAGTGACTTCAAAATCTATATGGAGTTCTCGTAAAAAACGTAGCATCTGTTTTCTGAACATCTGAAATGCCGTTACTTTTCTTATCTCTACACTTTAGCCAGACTATTGAGCCTACTACTGAGCCTGTCGTTAAACTGTTCCACCTGAAAAAAAAAATTACAAACATAGACGTTTTGTTTTGCTTTATGACCTTAGTTTTCTGTTTTCTCAATTTCTTGCTGATCATATGCCATTACAACTGTACATCAAATTAATGTGTATCCCTAGTTTTTTACTTTTATCGTGTTCATAGTTCTGATACACACTCTATTATGTTTTGACTCTTGTCAAAATTCGAAACCCACTTTCCCTTATTCCTCTTACGACACTGCATAGCAAAACCTTGATCCTGAACGACTTAATTATCTACATTGTCTTGCCCACAGCTGGGCTGAGAATATTTCAATTGAGCATATTTGTAACTATAAATTATCAGTAGTCTCAACAAGGTCTTCAATACCGCTAAGACATTACGTTTCTCTGGATGTTTCATTTTCTACTTTCCACAAGTATTTCAGTCTCCTTCAACTGTCATCAAACCTCCAATAAGTTATCTTCTTACCATTTCATTCTCAACAAATGATTTCATATACCACTTCACAGAAGACAAAAGTCAGCAAATAGATGGAAACCACTTCAGTGTCCAAGATCCATATCACAAATCTGTCAATATTTGTAACTGGTTTTTTTTTCTTTTCTTTCTTTTTCTTTGCTTTCTGTTAAAAAGTGGGAGGACTGAAGGAATGTGTAACTTGTCAAAAGTCATACAGTTGTGAACGAACAGGAATTTGAACCTGACCTTCCGGAGTTCAAAGCCCATTTTCTTACCACTGAAATATTCTGTGAGTAGGTATAGTATCTTTTATTGATTTTAAGAGTCAATTTTGCTACATAACCCCATCTTCTTACTCTTATAGAAACCATGCCATAAGCAATTTTATGTGAATTATAGTGATTATGATAAGTTTAATATTATTTGCATAAAGAGATAGGGAAAACCCATAATTCATAGTAACATAGAGAATAAAACTCAACTGACATTTTATATGGTCACTAATCCATTAAGGAGGCTGGTTTTGTTTCTTTGACACTCCAAAGCATCTAATATGATGTGATTTATTTCTGAAATGCTACAAAATTAATGAAAATACTATTTGTGGGGAAAAATGAGTTTACTTGCATTTGTAATTGGTTTCGCCTGCAGCAGCTGCTGTGCTTATATCAAGAATATGCCATACTGAAAAATGGAAGGTGGATTTCTGTTGTTTTTCCTTTTCTTTCCCCTTACATTTGTTGTTTATCATTTTGAAAGAAATGAGGATCATTTTTAATTATTTTATTATACTAGGGAGGGAAGAGTAATAGTGCGCCTGGAAATGCAGCTATGCCCAACTCCCTCAATACCATTTAGGTGATTTTCCCAGTCACTTGAGTTTGCTCAGATACTGTTAATTGCAGGAGATCAATCCATCCTAACTATCAGAATCACATGAAAATCAGTTTCAGCTCTTCCAGAAGGAAGTGAGCCAGGATTTTATTATCCAAATCATTTAGTTGAACACTGGGATACATTCCTCTGATGTATTTTAGTCTTAATAGGGTGAGTGCAAGGATGGATCCTTGAGGTGTACTCTAGGAGTGCTTCCTGCAGATTGTCCTCGCTCCATTATACAATACTCCCTAAGGATGATTATTTAATCAGCTTCATGCTTATCCACAAAGGTATATTGAGAGAAATGATTAAATGCTTTTTTCACATTCATCGTATCTATGACATTTCCCCACCCCAAGCAGGAAAAAAAAGTATATAAATATTGAATAATAGAGAATAATACTGAGTGTTTACATTGTGTTTTTAATAAACTAGCATTAGGTAATTTTATTCTGACACTGTATTTGAATGCCCTCAAAGCAACTGTTTACCAATGCTGTTAGAATCCTACTGGAGTTTGGCATCAAAATTATCAGCTTTAATTCTGCAGTTTTTATTGTCTCTTTCTCCTTTTGAACATTAGCACTTTGACTGACTCTAGAATGTTTGTGTCTCTCCCATTTTTCATTATTTCTCAAACAGTTGTTCTTTCTCAAATGTGTTTCTGAGCATACATTTGCAGGTTCTCCTGTCTCATGGAAAGGGTTCAAATTTGGATTCAGAAAACCTGGCTTCCAGTCTTAGGTCCGCTTCTTTACTCATGCAGGTCTTAAGGCAAGTCAGGTGTGGCATTGCTCTCATCTGTAGAACAGAATTAAGAACACATTTCTCAGACAACTATTTTAATGATTAGAGGAAATAAGGTCCAGGTAATGGCACAGTATTCCAGACACTCATGTATAGCATATGGGTAATAGTAACTCACTATATACATATAAATGATTTTGTTAATGAGAATCTATTAGTATCCTTGAACACCAAATGTCTAGATGAAGTGTGTTGGCCTATTTTATTAGCTGTTGCCTTCATATTGTGTCTCCATTTATCTTGAGCTCAGTTTGCCTTTATTTGATACTTAGTTTAATTATTCAGTTTAAAGGTGATTCTCCCTTCCAGCTCCACTCTCTCTGTTGTTGTCAAAGAGAGAAGACACATAGGAACAGATTTTCTCGTTAACCTTGCATTAAGCTTTAGGATGAGCTATTATTTGTTCTACCTGATTGAAAAGGATCCTGGAGCCTATTTGTGACTCTTACTTAGTTAGCCCTTCTTTTCTAATATTTATGCTTGTTAATTTGAAAGTTACCTAAACAGAGTGATTCTAATGCAGCTACGCTAGTTTCATTAAAAACCCATGTATGTCCTTTTTAATTAAAATACTAAGAATTATTGTTTTCTTCCATTCAAAAATTGGTTTGTTGTGTGCCTGATATTGGTGATACAGAGATAAAGCATAGCTTTCAGGTGTGTTCAGGAGATAACCACCTAATGAGAAGGACAGAGAAATAAATGGCTTTTATGATTTAAGACATAGAAGCAGAGAAAAATGACATAGCTCTAATTGGGCAAGTCCGGATTGAACTGGTGGAGGGGAGTATTTCTAGAGGATATTGACACCTGAGCTGTGTTTAGGAGGATGAAGAGAAGGGGAATATTTTTAAAATGCGGTGGAGACAGCTACAAAAAGGCATGCAAAAGGAAAAAGGCTTATGAGTACAGGCAGGAGAGATGGGGTATCAGAAATCCTAGGCTTTTGTCTCCCACCTCCAAGCCTGCATGTCAGTATTGGCAAGAGTGAAGAGGAAGCTGCAGGCCTCCTTTCATAATACCTTTTATCCCTTTGTGTTCATCATTCAAAGAAGCCTTTGATTCTAATGAACATCACTTAATCTTATCTGTCTTCTAGATGTTTTCCTCTTTCTTTAGAATACATGATCAATTATCAAAATACTCTGTGTCTGAGTACTTCCTTAGGGCTTTCCTTTCACCATCTTGTTCTTACTGAAATCTGTCCCTCCTTTGAGGTCATTGCTGTCCTACATCTTACACGAGTGATGAGTGTTTTATCTTAATATATGTAAATAGTACCTGTCACAGAAATTAACTATGATATCCCCAACTGGGACATGTATTATCAATCATTCCTTCTTGAAACACTTCCTTGCTTTGCTTTCCCTCAGCCCACTGACTTTATGTCTCAGCCTTCTAAGCTAGTTCCTTTTCGTCTACTCATCCTTTTATTTGAGTGTTTATGTGTCGTCTTAAAATCAGTATGTCCAAATCCAAGATCCTTATATTTTTTCCCCAACTGTCTTTTCCTATTTCGGTTAATGAAAGCAAATCCCATTCATCAGGTACTTATGTCTAGAATCATTCTTGACTACAGTTTTACTTTCATACCTCAAAACCAGTGTGTCAGCAAATACTATTTTTTGTTTTTACTTTCAAAATACATCCAGATCTTGACCATTTTCACCTCCTCCACTGCTATTTTTTTGTTTGTTTGTTTTTTGGTCTAAGCCACCATTATCTTTTCTGAACTGTTTTAATATCTTTGTAATGGTTCCCAGGTCCTCATGTGTTTACCTTTGCCTTTTCTATATTTGAATTAGATCTCAGGGAGTCAGCCAGAGTGATATTTTTCAATGAAAGACAGATCCCATTGGTCTTTTGCAAAAAACTTTCAAATGGCTTTCCAAGTTATCTGGAGTAAAACCCAAGGCTTTAAATGCCTTGCATGTACAGGCTGTCATTACTCTTCTGAAGTCATTATCTATTATTCTCTCCCTCGCTCTCTCTGCTTCATCTACAGTGGCTTCTGGGCCATTCTTCAGTCCCTTAGACTTCAAGAGGTTCTCAACCTAGGGCTTTGTCCTTGGTATTCCATTTGCGTAGACCGTCTTTGCTCCACATATCTGAGAGCTCACTTTCTTTCTTCCTTCAGGTCTTTTCCCAGATGTCTTCTCAGTCAGGCCTAGGACTATCCTTTTAAGACAACAACACCTCTACCTCCCTTCTGTGCTTTATTTCTGTTGTGTTTATCACTGTAACACAATTTATTAATTGGATTTTGTTTTCATTTTTTGACTAGTATGTGAGCTCTATGGGGTTATGATTTTTGTCTGCTGTTCAGTTACATCTGTAGTTCCAGAATCTAGAAAGATGCATGACAATACAAGAGATTAAATCAGTAATTATTTCTTAAGACAATAAACCACAAAACTATTAAAAATAACTAGGAATAATAAAAGTATATAGTTTACAGAAATTAAGAAAAACACTTATTAGAGTTAAAATGCAATGACAGATAAAAAATTGCCATACTGCTTGAAGAGCCTTCTTATTTTCCCTTGCAGTCATTCTCCCCTGTATCTTTCCTAAGGGAGACTCTTTTCCTGACATTTAACAATAAAGATTACTTATGCCAGTTTTTCTTAACTTCATAGAAATGGAATCATACAGTCTGTATTTTTACATTGCTAACTTTTTTGGCTCAAGAATATGTTATGAGGTACATCATGTTTTTGTGTGTAGCTATAATTTATGTCTTTTATTCTCAGAACAATTCATTCAGTGAGTATACAACTCTCTGTTCTAATGCTGATGATGAACCTTTGTATGGTTTCCAGCTATTCAAGTATCATTAATATTAATGTTATGGATATTTTTGTACATCTCTTTGGTGCCCAGGTGGTAGGTAGTCTCTGTGAAGGAAACTGAGAAAGGCTTGTAATATACAATCATCTACATTTTTATAATCTATGTGGTAGTTAAATTAGTGTCTATAGATTCGTATTATGCTCCGTCTCAACCACAGCAGTTCCCAGTTTCCGGAAGCAGTTGAGGATTCTTTCAACAACTATAGCCTTGGCTATCTATATCCATTGCAAAGAGACTAGTTCCTTTTTATCCTTCAAATTTGAGTTAATTCAAGCCTAAGTCTTTATGGGCATCACTATATAGGGAATCCAAAGAGGTAACAGAACATACAAGGTTATCACCAAACTAATCTCATATACTAAAAGTTAAAATAGGAAAGCAACCAAACCTCAACATGAGAGCAGCCATCTTCTACACAATCATGTTCTCATAGCCAGGAACATTGTGTTGCCAAAGATCATTACAGAAATGTTGTGAAAACTGAAGACAGGAGTGATGGAAAAAGTCTTCCTGAAATACCCTTGGCAGTCCAGTGATCTATGGCAGCTGCTCTGAGTTTATAATATGTGAAATTAAACTCATCTTAAAAATATATATTATCAGCAAGTTAATGCTGGCATTATACAATTTTATATATGTAAGAAAATTTCAACAATGCATACTGTTATCTTTCTAAGAATATCAGTAATTAAAATAGTTCATATTTGTATAGTAGCTTTGCATATATTTGACAATATGATATAGTAAACAAACAGTGCTTTTACCCGTACAGTACTCTGTGTAAGCTTTAATACCATTCTTGAAAGAAAGTGTTCTTATTTTCATTCAACAGAGGAGAACAGCTCCCATCAGTAGCACATCCCGCATCCCTACCCCATCCTATATGGTAGAAGGAGGAAGAATCTCAGAAAATTAAGAGAATGTATGCTACTTGTGAAAAGGCACATGAATTTCTCTGTGAACATTCCTGAATGTAATTATAATTAAGAACAAAAAATTTAGGAACAATAACATATATTAAGTACATGAATATTGATCTCCCTGTAACAGACAAAAATCTTAAGAATCCGAAATAATAATTAGTGTTTTTTGGCCTTTTGGCTGAGATCAAGTGCAGAATAATATTAATTCATTCTTTCATATACTATCCATTCACCCTATATATATATATATATATATATATATATATCAATTTCAAATATATATATTTGAAAATCTGTGGTGTGTCAAGCATTGTTCTGGGTGCTGAAAATATAAAAAGAATAATACAGATAAGATAAAGTTCCTGCCTAATAAAACTTGTAATTAATTGGGAAAGACAGATAGTTTCAGATAGTGTTGGTTGCATGACAAGCCACTCCAAAATGTCGTGCTTTGAACACACACACAACGTATTTGGCTTACATCTCTTCAAGTTGACAGTTTGGGTCAGGCCTAGCTGGTTGGAACTTCTGATGTGGACTGCATTCACCTAATCTCAGTTGAGTCTGTTCACCTGTGATGAGCTAGTGGGCTGGATGAGGCTATGGTTTATGATGGCTTTGATTTATCAAATGGGAATCCCTTTACATGGTCTCTAATCTTCTAGGAGGCTAGCCTGTGATTATTTACATGGCAGCAATGTTCCAAGAGCAGTAACAGAGCAAAGACCAGTGTTAAAATACTTTCCAAGTCACTGTTTGTCTCGTGTTTGCTACTCTACCATTGGCCCAACAAGCCAAATTGTCAGCATATACGAATCAGTGTATTAGGGGTTACCGACGTGCTTTAATGCAGGGAAGTGTGAGAAAATGGGATAATGATTATTGCAACAATGTACCATAGGTCATAGGTACATACATACATATACCTTTGAGAAATACCAAACTATTTAAAATAATGACCATTTTTCCCATCTAAAATGACCAAGAATGAACTTGAATTTATCAGGGATTTGATTCAGTTTTGCAAAGCACTTTGTTTTGCAGATGTTTTGCAGTTTTGAGGGAGAATAAAGCATATTACTAGAATATTGCGTATGTATATAAGAAACTGGCTATACAAAGAACATTAAGAATTATTTCTGCTTTCAAGTAGTTAAAATTATCCTGGTAGAGATGCAAACAAATATATTATTACAAAACAATATTTTAAGATTATTATAATATAAATAAATAATTATGGTTATCAATTTCACTGGAATTGAGTTTTTCCTGCTATGTAGCAATCCCACCTTTGGTAAAATATAGAAGCTCCTACTCTCTTTCAAAATGAAATGCTCAGATAAAGATGCTATAGGAAATCTTCTATTTTTTAGCTTGTTGTTAACATGAAACAGACACTGCCGTTGATAGAAGCAGAGCCTATTACAAACGTCATAGACATGTTTCTTACAAGTTTTCTTATCATCTCAAAGATCCCCCGCAGATAAATTATGTATGTAATAGTATAGAGTGAAAAGAGTTTATTTTCTGTGCTAAGTGAATGGAGGGGCTTCATAATCTTTATGTCTCTGTCACTAGTGAGGGATGTTTCTTTGTCTTTATACAGATTAAAATATTCCCATTTTTTCAAGAATAGGTAAGAAATAAAAACAAATACCAGGCATAGAATTCATTTTATTCATATTTACACAACATATTACAGAAATTGGTAACACTTGGGTAAAGTGGAAAGCCTTTGGTGTAGCATAACCACTAAATTCATGAGTTGTTCTTTGAATCAGCAATGTTGAGAAAATCCCTTAAGGTTCTAGAGCCTTGTCTTTTTCATTTCAATAATGCAGTTTGTTGAAATAATTAAATATAATAATGTATGACCTAGGGAGGTACCAAATAACCTCTTTAGTTGCCTAGATTACTTTAGAAATTTATACTACATTCAACATATAATTCATTGAATCCAAGCAATTAACATTGAGAATTACAAAATTCTCAAGCGTGCAGTTCCTTCAAGGACCCTGTAGGCTCCTTCAGAGACTCGCAAAGTTTTAATTTATTAACAACATGGAGTAAGGCCAGTTGTTATCTCCTTGGAATCTACTAGATTTCATTTACAGGAATATGTGAATGTGAATATTCAGTGAAATAATTATGTGAAGGAAATATGTGCAAAGAAGTTTCTAATTAAGGCTTTGATGTACGTGTTTTCAAATACAGTAATACATTTAAGTGCTAATTCTTATAGATGACACAACTATTTTCCTATATTTTAAGGTATGGTAAAAAGAATACTAAGTTGGGAATTAAAATATTTAAGTTTGACACAAGCTTTAGTAATAATCTATGCCATTAGGGACATCACTTGTGCCAAATACTATCACTTGATTTCTTTTCCTCTGAGTGACAGTTTTCTTGCTTACAAAGTGAGCAGGTTGAACTAAATGAAATTATAGGTACTTTATACTGTTTCTTTTCTGTGGCTCTAGTATCTTCAGTTTTCTTCTTAAGAGCAAGAACAATGACCTGTTGTCATCCCTGGCTTTGGAGAAATAATTTGACTGAAATTTGCTTACTCTGGTTAAATTATTAGCCCAGCTCAGATGTAACCAAATGCATAGAAGGCATGGATAGTTGAAGAAGAATTGTAGGCTTGCAATAATTGGTTTTTTGCCCAATATTTTACGTAACAGATGTATAGAACTGGAAATACATTTCTAGTTTTTTTTCCCAAAATCTTGAATGTCAGAGGAATTTCCTAACCTTACTTAGTTGTTCATATTCTCTCTTTTTCTCTCTCTTCATTCATATACTAATTTACTGAGGTTCCAGACCAAGTGTAGGACATGGGTTTCTGTGTAAATATGTGTGAATGTTGTGATTTTTTTGTTGTTGTTACTAAATTAACATTTGTTACATAGAGCCACTGGTGTGTCAGCTTGTAAGCCAGGGTTCAAAAAAAGACCACAAGGGAAGTGAAATAGAAAAGGTCATTACTTGCTGGAGGTCTTGGAGGAGGTAAGGGTATCCTTTGAGGGGTCACACAGGGAGGTCAAGGCAGGGTGTAGGCAGAGAGTGAGCAGCAGGACCTGGGGCACGTGCATTTATTAGGATCCACAGGTGGAATGCTTTGGGTTCCTGAGCTGAGGCTGGATTGGTCAGTTCAAACCAAAAAGAGCAGGGCTTTGGTAAGCTCCTCAGAGGCTTAAGGGGTGCATAAGGGAAAGAAGCTGGGAGGCAGAAGAGGTTATTGATCATATGAGGCCTTGGGGAGTCATTTCAGGAACTTACATTTACTTGTGACTGTGGACTATTACCTTGGACGTGAACTTGATGGAGAAGCTAGTGTCATTGTCAATTTAAGATCCTGTAGGCCTCTTAGCGACACAAAATGGATTCCAAGGCAATGATATCTTGGAGCAGTTTAACTAAACTCTCAACTGTGGTTGGAGGGGTGAGTCTGCTTCTGTCAATTGCTTTTTTCAAATTAATCTGAAATGATGAATTGAAGGAATAAATAAAGAAAAAAGTTTTATAATCACAGTAATTTTTCCATTCATGCTTTCCCACTGAAGGTGCCAATTGTAGAGGAACTGGGTTAACTTCCAGTTAATTATACATGTCAAAATAAATAGTATGTTTTAAGTCATAGTAACTTTCTAATTTAGATTGATAGCTCCCTTCTTTTTGCCCCTTTATTTTGTCCCATTTAATGTTTCCATGGTTCTTCATCAACTTTGTTGAGAAATGATTTGCATACAATAAGTATACTTATTTTAAGTATAAAGTTCATTTGGTTTTGACAATTATAATTACCCATGTAACCACAATCATAATCAAGACATAGAATATTTGTATCACTACATATGCCTCTGACTATTTTCTATCTGTTCAGCCTGATTTTGGCCCCTGGCAACTACTGATTTGCTGTCACTATAAGTTAGTTTAGCATATCTTATAATTTGATATAAATGAAATTATATAGTTTTACATTTATCCAGCTTCTTTCACTCAATACAATGTTTTTGAGATTCAGTCAAATTCACTGGCATCAGTATTTCATAATTTTATGTTACTGAGCAGTATTCTATTCTTTAACTATACCAGAAATTGTTTATTTATTCATTTATTGATGGACATTTGAGCTGTTTCCAGTTCTGAACTAAGGATAAAGCTGCTAGGAAAATTCACGTTAAAGTCTTTGTGTAGACTTATATTTTCAGTTCTGCAGGATAGATATCTTGGAGTAAAGTAGCTGGGTTGTATAGTAAGTATATTTTTAAACAATAAGAAAATGCCAAACTGTTTACTAAAGTAGTTAGTATTTGTGTCACTTTATATTCCCACCAGCAATGAGAGTTCTAGTTGTTCCACATTCTTGTCAATGTTGATATTGTAATTCTTTTTTATTTTTGCTGTTTTAATAGGTGTACATTTGCATTCTTCCAATGACTAATAATGTCGAACATTCTGTGTATGTGCATGGCTAGTTTTGTATTTTGTTTTGCAAATGGCTGTACAGGGCTTTCCTCTATTTATGAGGATGTTTGTTTTCTCATTGCTTATTTATAGCTTTATATGTTATATATATATATCTTTATAATGCTGGATATGAGCCCTTTGTCATATATAATTTATAAATAATAATAATTATTATTACTATTATTTTAGTCTGTGGCTTGCACTTTTCTTGAATATGTTTTACAAGAAGTATAAGTTTTTAATTTTGGTGAATTCCAATATTTCATATATATTATTATTATTTTTAAATTATATATAACAAAGAACTTCCAATTTGTTAACTTTCTTCTCTCATTGTTAGTAATTACTGCATCTTATGAGGACGTCTTTGGCTACACTGAGGCTGTGAAGATGTTTCATAAATTTAGCTTTTTATTTAGGTCTTGGTCAATTTCAAGTTAATGATTTGAATGGTATAAGATAAGGGGTCGGGTAAATGTTTTCCATGTAGATGCCCAGTTGCTTCAACATCATTTGTTGAATAGACTATCTTTCTACACTAACTTACCTTTGCATATTTGTTGAGAATCAGTTAACAATGAACATGTGCATTTGTTTGAGTTCTCTAGTTTATTTTATGATCTACCTGTCTGTTCTCACAAATACCAAACAATCCTGATTACAGTGACATTATAGTAAACTTTGAAGTAAAGTATTACAGGTTCTTCAACTTTGTTTTCCTTTACAAAATTATTTCAGCTACTCTTTTTCCTTTGTAGATCCAGATGAATTTTGAAATCAACTTGTCAATTTCTTAAACAAAACGTACTATGATTTTGAGATAGAGTATAATGTATAGAATGAAATCAGAAAGACAGTGCCAGATCCTGTTATAAAGAGCTTCTTCAGATCTTTAGAAAATTGTCCAGTGTGTAGGTTGCTAAATCCTAAATAAATGTATTTACTGTTTAGGGTGTGGTATCATGGTTTAGAGTACAGCCCTGAGAGAGATTTCATGCATTTGATCTCACTGCTTATTATTTAGAAGAGCTTGACCAAGTTATTCATCATCTCTGTGCCTTAGTTTCCTGTCTATCCAGTGAGAATAACAATAGTGACTATCTTGAAGGGATATTTGTAAGAGTTAAATTAGTCCATGTTTGGAAAGCACTCACAACAGACCTTGGCAAATATTATGTGCCCTGTAGATGTCTGGGGTGTTTTTTTTGTTTTTGCTATTGAAATAGTTGCTGTATTCATTGCCATTCTTCCATGGTGGCCAAGAAAAAAATATTTTATTAATTAACAATAGCTGCAGGCCAAGGTAATTTTTTTTAATGTTTTTCAGTGTTAAGTAAACACCTTGTGGGCTCTACATCCTACTGGTGGATCTCCAGGTAGTGATAAAGCATAAGAGAAGCTATTGCACATAGGGACAAAAAAAAAAAAAAGAAAGGAATTAATAATGCTGAAATGTGTAGAACAGTACAAAAAACAGATTGGAAATAATTAAAATAATATTCCTTTGAGAAGTAGTGAGAAAATCAACCACATGTTCTTGAATACATACTCTTTCTTACTTTAGATCCATACATCACATAAGAGTGGCAACTTAGATGGGGAAGGATTTAATAAAATTTAAAAATCTGGAGAGATTGCTTTTATTCTTTTGGAAGAAGGATCTTTGGTGCTGCTGTTGCCCTGTTAGATGGGGAGTATGTTTTGGTCTCATGGGCAGGCAGGCATGCACCTAGCTTTCCTGGTTAAAGACTGCTGTGCCTGGAGATCATCAGTCGTCCTCTTTAAGGCAAGAACCCTGGGAGGGAAGAAAAAGAGCCTAGAAGACCGTTTAGGAAGTCTAAAACTTATTCTAGGATTGAGAAGCAAGATAAAAAGGACCTTCAGTTTTCTTTTCTCTTTATTTTCTGTTCTAATTGCTGGAGGAAAAAAACATGTAGGGAACTCAAGTTGTGTGTTTTTCAGATGCAAGGATGATGTGTTCAGGAGAAAACCATACATAATTTTGATTCATCAGAGGAAAAATGACCTGAAAGTTACCACTAATCTTTAGGATTGAAATGTTAAATAGCTTAACAGCAACACCTTAGATAATGTATTAAAAAAATTCAGAATTTGTACGTGAGGCAAATAGGTATCTGGTCTTTTGTGGCATTATGATTATTCTAGTGTCACAGGTCAACAAAGAAGAGTCATCTATTGTAATCTGGGAGAGCAAGGATGGTACCAAACATAGCTGTCACACTCTGTACTGGAATGTTTTTAACAGCTTCTTTGCACGAGGAGATGTTTTCATTACATATCTGCTTATCTGTGATTGCCCCATGAAAAAGATCGATGAAAGAACTGCAGATATAATGGGGATTTCAGATATAATAGTAAGAAGTTTGTGACATACTTTCTGAGATAACCTAACAGGTAGTTCAGAAGAACTAAACTTGGAGTGGGCTCACAAGGCCTAAGTTTATATTCCAAATTCATTCTTTGTGGAAGAAACTGAGATATTATATGCCAGCTATTAGATCTGGTTTCCATGATGTTAAAGTAGAAATAATAAAGGTTTGCTCTCTACCCCTGCAATATTATTTTAAAGTATTTAAAGTAATGTGTGTTAAATGATTCTGTAACCCATTATACTGGAGTAGTTTCCATCTTCAAGGATAGTACTACTATGCTTGAGGGTAAAAGTAGCTCTTTGCCTAAAGATCAGTCAAGTCCACCCAAACCGACAGACTCTGCGGATAATAGCAATAATTAGTAACTAAGATTCTGACTAGACATTCTTATAAAAAAGAAAGATGACTGGTCATGTTGTTATGTTCTCTGGTGTCCTTCCACTTCTGCAAGTGGAGGATCTCAACCCAGAGTGAAAGCGTGTACGTTACTTGGAATTTCAAATGGGCTGAAAGCTGTGCATGTGTCCATCACGTCAGTTTGCATTCAGTGAAACTATTTAGCGATACTCGTTCATCATTATTAATCTGGCTTAATTATTCACAGCCTTTGGTTCATTATTTTTCTGTTTATGACACAGAAGTTATTAATAGTCCATACTATTTTGACTGCTACCAATACTCAGTTGCTGATTTGCAAGCAGGAAACATTTCCTTGGGACTGTATAAAGCAGTGCTGTGTATTTGTTCCTGTGTGTTTTTCTTCCAGATTAAATTTATTAGATTACATATGCTTGCATTTCATTACGAGATCATAAAATGTAATGTACTCATAAATATCGACATGATGCAGTACCTAAATTACATTTAGGCTGTGTTGAAGACAACCACAAAGCAATGAAAAATTAAGTCTCTTATGATAACAGAGGATTTAGAGCCAAAAAAAACCCCCAACTTATTTTGAATGGATCACAAGTAAGGTGTTTGCCTGTCTATAACAGTAAACTTAATAAGAATATTTAATTTAAAAGTATACTAAAATATGTTTAAATTAAAATAGAAATAAGAAAGCAATTATGCTAAAACTAAAATAACACTAAATTATTTTCAATAAAGAGAGTGTATTCAAATACTATAATTCCTAAATGAGACACTCTTACCACAGTTTACTGTTTATTGAGTTTTCTATATACCAGTCATTATGTGAAACTGTTTACACAGAATATTTTTTTAATCCCCACAGCTAATTCATGATATAAGTATTAGTCTTCTTATTTTGTACTGAAGATATAAAGGACTAGTGAAAGTAAAATAACTTGACTGAGATCCAGAGCATGAAGTGAGGTCTGAACTCTGCCCAGGTCAAAGGCATAACACTATACTGATGCATAACTCTTCTATATACTATACCTACTCCCCTCCTGGTCAAGCCAGTATGTTAGTTTCTCATTGGCTTAGTTTATCAGAGAGGATCCTTCCAGGTATCATAGCTTCCATCTGATGTGGCTTCTAATTCTCTGTGTTTAGGTCTAAGTCCTAGAAGTAAGTCTTCTTGTAATGAGTTCATCCTGTTTTCTGTTTTGAATAATATTTTGTTTTTGCCAGAAGTCCTATTACTTCTCTAGCTATAAGGAATGCAGAACTTGTCTATATATTTCTGAACCTCAATTAATTTCATTAGAATTCATGTTGTTTATAAAACATTTATTTGTCATACTCTTTTGCTCATAACACTAGAATAGTCTTTTCTAAATGTGAATTTTTCTTTTTCAACATGGAATTGGAATTGTGTTGCTCAGACTTTAGGAATTAAAGTTCAAAAATTGAAATATATTTTAAGTATTGAGAAAAATTTAATTCTCTTTATGGATTTGGTAATTTAGCTGGTTATTCAATATTCTAGAAGTTTAGAAATATTTGTAACAATGTCGTTACCCTGCAGCAGTCTGTATTCTGCCACAATATCTAAAATGATGTAAAACTGAAAAACATGATATTCAGTTAAAAATGTAACTTCTATATTTTGACGACAGTTTGACATAAGTGTGCATATGACTCACTTACTATAGACGATAGAAAAATAATTATTCTGAAAATTTTAGCAACATTCTTCAGTAAGAAAATTTGAACAATTCTTCAAAATTGTTTCATTTTTTTCAAGAAAAAGTCAGAGTAAGTCTATCTATTCTAAGAAATAGCTGTTTTTATTGTTTCTTTGAAGTCTGATATTTAGAAAGTAGGCTTACTAGGTGTGTAAAGTGCAGCTAACACAGAATTTTTAACAATTTTATTTTATGTAGAACTGTGCAATACCAGAATATATATTCTTTTGTTCACTTAGGCTAAATATTTTGAAAAACTTATGTCTTTGATGGTTTCAGAAATTTTATCTGTCTGCCCACATATAAATAGAGTATTATCTCCACTGATGCCATAGACATTTGGTTATATGTGGATCTATTTGCTTCTCATGTTGACTTATAGTTTTGAAGAATGTGTAGAGAGATTTGGATTTGAGACTCCCATCTTTGCCCTTTGGAAGGCGAGGACCTTTTTCTTTTAAATTTTGATTTCTGTACCCTCTATTATTTTGGTATACAAGAGCACAAAATATATTTCAATATTCTGTTTCTCTTAATGTTTAAGTTACGATCCAATTTATAGGGAATCATTTTTGAAAAATATGAAGAATATTAGAGAGAATTATTTGCTTTAATGGCCACATAGAAAAAATACTTAAGCTTAACTCTCCAGGAAAATCAGGTCCATATCCGTAAAATAAATCAGCACATAGCAATTAGCACATTGTAAAATAAAGAAGAATTTCAGAAAGTTGATTAGATTTCCAACGTATTTTACACATTCTTATAATTTGCTGAAATGAACAGAAATAAGTCAATGATACTGAAAGATAGAGTGACTACAGAGATATTTCAAAAACAGAAAAACAAAATAATAGACACTATAAAACCTTGATGTGATTTAAGCTATAGATGGCAAAAAGAAAAAGCTACCATAGCAAACACAAGCCATCATCACTACTGTGTCCTAGAGGGCGTGCTAAGAGAGCACTTCACATGTACTGCTACTTTCACTTTGTACAGCAACCGATTTTTTTTTTTAAGGAATTGATGGTATACAGTTAATTATGGTATAGCTTTAGTAGTAGCTGTTTGATTGTAGCTCATTTGTTGGATCATTTCTATATTTCTAGAAGTTATTTCTTACGGCTCAGCCTAAAGCCTACTCCTTAGAAATCCTCCAGCCATTTTATAAGCACCTCATTTCTGTATTCAGTATTTGTTGCTTTGGCTACCTACAGTTGTTTCTCTTTCCTGCCCTGAACTGGACTGATAATTGCTAAGCTTTACTTGGTCTTAGAAGGACAAAGAGAAAGCAGGGACCAGTTACATGGTCTAAGAGCCAATAATGACATGGATGGTCCATCCTCTTAGACATATAGAAAAACAATTTGACTTATGGGATGATATTTTTAATTTTTGTGCTGAACTTGTTTGTCATGAGTTTAATATGTGGAAATTGTAGTGGAAAAGAAAATGAAATGAACTAAAGTTAGTTGAGAATAATAATGAATCTAATTCCATTTTTCATTTTTGATTACTGACAGATTTCAAACTCAACCACTCCTCAAATCTGACAATCTGATAAGAAAGCTCAGGTTCTCCCTCCTTTGGTGCAGGCAGAAGTTTAATCCAAAGAAGCCCCAGCCAGAGTAGGAACTCTCACCCAGGTGACATTTTCTAACCACCATAAAAACCAAGCCATTCTCCTTTCCCAGCTCTCTCAAGCCTTTTCAGACCAGCTTGAGAGCCAGCCCTGTTCTTCCAAGAAAACCTCATTATGTGAATAAGAAACCATTCTCATACTATCTTGGTACAAATGTGGCACCATCAGTCTTGACATCCAAACCAAATTAAGGGTAGGCCTCATCTCCAATACTGTCATGATCACACAGTGAACATGGGAGCATCCAGGTGATGACCACCACCACTGGGAGTCTTCTCATGCTGTGGCTTGCCAGCTGGCTCTGTTGCCTGTTGACAATTTACACTTTCATTTATGTTTCTCTGTGCTACACTGGCTAAACCTTACTGAGCCTCTGTTATAAATTTAATCTACCTAAGTCAGAAGTCTTGATAATTGGTGAAGAGGGACAGGAGAATGGGAGTGGGGCCCTTTTAAAAGTGGTTGATCGTGAATCTTAACCCAGATGTATCTGTGCATCTCAGATTGAATTATATGTCTCAATTCTAGTGTAAATTGTGAAATATACTACTCTCAGGAAGAATACTCTTACCGTGTTACGATTGGTAATGCCTCATACAAAATTGATCCCCATTTTATAGAGTACTTAGAGAAGACTGATGCCCTGCAATATATGGACCAGTTGGATGGTTACTTCCGTTAAAAAGTACTAGTTGCCAATGTGGCATGTTGAAATCAGTCTTTAAAGCAGAAGGCTCACTAGGACCCTGCAGAATGCCTCTGTTACTGCTGTTGCTCAAGCTTTTATCATAACAAAGATCCTGATATTTAGATCCACAGGGAAAGACACTCATGGCACACCCTTGGCAGAGCAAACCTAGCTCTAGCCCAGGATTCTTCAATGCAATAAAACAACCATAGCCGTAGGGACAACCTTAACCCTGGCAATACTGATTTGAGACCTGCAAGAAGGAAAATAAAAATGAGTAGAGTAGTGAGGAACTCCCTAAATTATACCTGAAATAAAAACAAACAAAAAAGACAATGAAAGCAAACAAATTGAAAATCTGGATATGGAGGTGGAGACACAAAACTAAAAAGAAGTCCACAATTTGACTCAATAAGAAATCCGAATTTTACTGAAGGAAATTTATACAACAAAAAGTTAAAGGGAGGTGATTGGCTTTGGCACTTCTACAAGGTAGGCTCTGATAAAGCAGATAACTTTATCTGCTGAAACATACTAATTGGTAAGCTTTCATGGTCTTATTGATACCTGGGCTTGAATTAGAGTTATAAATAGGGTTATATATACTAAATTTAAACAGGGTAACTCATGTACTCTTAAGAAAGTTACTGGACATAAAATAGAGAACAAACAGATGTCTGAACCTTAACCACTGGAAATACTGCCTTGCCTATAAATTCCCCATAGTACCATTGTCTTAAAATAGTCTGCAATGGGGATGAACACTCTTACCCAATGAGTAAGAAATTAAAATGAATTAAGTCTGTACCACTTACTATCAGCTTCATAAAATAGAATCCTGTGGATTTTGGCCTACCTCCCCCTTGTTTTTTTTAAAGGTAATTAGTAATGTTATAGAACGCCAATACAAGTGTTTCTGGGATGTGTTTTAACCCAAAAGCTAGGAAAATTTAAACATACATAGATAGAAAGATTGGACTGAAGTCTGACCTTATAAGTGTCCATATTTTTATCAGATCATGAATATAGAGCTGAATTGATTTAACTAAAGTTGTGCATTTAAGCTTTGTGACCGTACTACAACTGTGATATTCTAGACCCTAAATCATAACACAGTTGTTTAAATTACCATAATTTAAAAAGACTTTGTTTTATCATTGTTTAATTGAGCTTCACTTTTATATATATCACCTAAATGTTTATTTATTAGGCTGTGAATTATTAGTCAAAAAAGAAATATTTTGTAAGAAGTAACTGTAGGCCAAATTTAATTATATAGAAAATTCAAATGATATAGGAAAGCTAACTCCTGCTATATATATATATATATGTGTGTGTGTGTGTGTGTGTGTGTGTGTGTGTGTATATATAAGAATTATATATGATGTATGATGTAATACATATGACATAGTTTAAGATGATGGTAAATGTCATATAATTAACATCAAGAATATGTGATGCTTACATTTTAGGCTGTTACATATTATTGAAAACTAAGGGATGAATTTCAACTTTGAGTCTCAAACATTTGTGGCCCATGTTTTTGGGATATCTGAATCTGTCATTTTACTTGGGAAAAAAAGGTTATTTATCTCCACCTTGTCTATTAAGTTATAAATGTGAGGTCATGTGCTCTTATAAGAAGGATCATCCTTGGAAGTCAGAGATTTGTAAAGTTTTCTAGAGTCTAACATCCTCTCTGGCTCCTCAGAAACCATCACTAATAATGGCTAATAGTAGCCATTATTAGTGATGGTTTCTGCCATCATTTTTAAAGAAAATCTCAAGTGATTTTAAGCAACTGTTAAAAATCTGACTAAACGTCAGAAACTAAAACAACTTAAGAGGCACTCTGTATAGGAAAGAGAGAAAAATAAAGTTGCTGATTCCCTAAAAACCTGTCAAAAGCTACTGAGTAATTCCTTACTTTCCTTTGGTTGTTTTAATATCAACTATGGCTGTGAGTGTGTCCAGCTGCTTCTAAGGGTCTTGTTCTCACGGAGCTAGCTACTTAGAATCATTTACATAGCCATGTTAGATCATAAACTATACTTGGTTTCCAGTGACAGTTATGGTATTTATGGCTCATTATTTTAATTTTTTTTTTTTCAAAACTAGCCTGGAGCAGCATTATGATCAAGCCTATGTAACAGACTGCAGCACCACCCTCCTGGATTTGTGTTTTACTCTGGGCAGGGCAGAGACTTTCCTTTCCCCCTTGATTCAGAGTGAATTCTCTGTTCTACTAGACTATCTTTTCTGCAAAAGATTGTATGGTTGAACAAAGTATTCTTTCTTGATAATGACTCATAACAAATATGTATGGCATTTGGCAAACATTCCTAATTTCTCATTTCATTTAATTTTCTCTAGCCTTCCCTCCCATAAATATTCACCATGGTTGACAGTACAATCATACAAATCAAATTCTAGGAAAGGCTTTGGCTCTCCTATAATCCCCCAAGGCTAATAAACATTCCAAATCCAGCATTATAATCACAAAGATATTCCAATGAAAAGCTTTTTCTTCCATGGAGACTAAGAAGTTGGATGGTTAATGGCAGTGTTCAGTGAGGGACCATTCTTGACTACAACAGAGAGATAATTATAATCTGGCAGTTAGTAGTCACTGAATGTTTAATTTATTAATTCAGCAAATTTTTTTTGAGAAGTTACTGTGTGCAATATACTCTTATAGTTGCTAAGGATGCAACAATAAGTAAAGGAGACAGAAATCTTCGATGACATAGACCAGGATAATGCTGCTCTATTAATAACTCTATACTCTTAGAAGTTTAAAACTATGAAGGTTTATCGTATACAAATAGAATCTTTATTACAGATTAGCTGGGGGATCTGTTTTTTATGTTCTCACTCTGCAGCCCAGACTGATTTTGTAGCTGCTGTTATTTCTACCAGTCACAGAGGGAAAAGGAAAGAGTACTATGAAGGGTCTCACACCAGTGAGCAAGTGCCCCAGAACAGAAACGATCAACAGCAGTGTTGTTCACACATCATTAGAACTAGTCACATGATCCCACTCAAACAGAAAAGGCTCAGAAAATGTAATCCTCCCATGTGCTCAAGAGCTGGAAAGCTGGATGTATTCTGTGAGCAGCACGAATTATTACTACTTGGGCACTGGCGTATGATAATAAATCAAATACATAGAATATATAGATTATATATAGATATTATTAAGTCAAACAAAACAGGAAAGTTAAATAGAAAGTTTAGATTTGGGGGTACAATTTAAAATAGTAAATCACGGACAGTGTAACAGATGTTGACACTAAATGAAGACATGCAGTAGGTAGAGGGGTGAGACAGTCACCTGTGACGAAGAGAATTCTGGACAGAGGGCAGAGAAAACACAAAGATCCAAGGGTAGAGATTTGTGTTGTGAGATCCTGAACAGCAACAGAGCTAACGTTGCTGGAGGAGAGAGTAGAAAGAATGAAATTGAAGAAGTAATTATGGCCAGATCAGCTAAAGCCACTTCCAGGCTTTGAACAGAAAAGTAAAATGATCTTTTCTGCAGATTAGCGAGATCTTCCTGTTGCTGTATTGACAGTAGAAAATGTGGGGGCAAGGACATAAATGTGATGACCAGGGAGGAGGCATTCATCTGTGCAAGAAACAAATCAGGCTTGACTCACGTTCATAGCAATGAAGCAAGTTAGTCCTCTGGACTCTGAATATGTTTTAAAGAGTCAGCCAGCATAGTTTGCTGATGAATAGTTTGTGGGGAGAGAAAGGAAGATTTCAACGATCAGGGTGTTATCCTGTGAAACGAAAGGGCTAGCATGCCCTATAAGCTCTCACTTCAAATATTCATATAGTTACCTGGCCTTCTGTTGCTGCCATTCCCACTGCCACCACCTTTGTGCATGTCAGCACCATCTTTCCAGAGCCTCAGACTGGTATAACTCTGTCTACTCTTTCACTGACAAGACAATTTTCCAGATAGTAGCCCAAGTGATTTCTTTGAAAACAAAATATTTTCTGTAACAGAGATCAAATTTCAAAGTCTTTGCTTTGAATTTCAAAGGCCCCACATGATGTGGCATTTGGCAACCCCCTGACCTCACTTACAATCAGTCTCCTTCTTTGCTCACTCAACTCCGATCAGCCAGCGTTTCTGAACTTTGAACATAACAAATACTTACCCTTTCAGGATCTCTCCATACTATTTTCTGAGTGAAATAGTTTTCCCCCAAATATTTGCTAAGATCCTCACTCACCTTACTCAGGTTTCTTTTCACAAGTCAGACCATCATAAAGGACTTTTCTGAATACTTCATCTATAATCTTTTCCTAGCCCCTAATCTTTTCCACTTTACTCCTCTTTATTTTCCTTGTAGCACTTGTGAATGACTCATGAAATATATTTATTTGAGTATATTTTTATTTTTGCATTTTTCACTCCACCTCTCCGCACTAAATTTAAGAATTTATGAAGGCAGTGAATTAATCTGACAGACTCATACCTCTCTCCCCAGTACCTGAATTAGTGACTAGCATAGAGGGAGCACTCAAGATATGTTTGTGTTGAGTGAAAGAGTAAGTGAATAAAATACAGGTGGATGAAATTAGAGTCTTCCACAAGTGCTCCACTTTTCGAAGTTTGAATAAGTTAAGCAATAATCTGGTGAACTGTTAGAAACTAGAGATGTCATAATGTAGCCAGTACCATGAATGGAAGGGGAAAAAGATTCAATTACTGATATTGTTAATATCTTGACAAAAGCAATTGAGTTCCACTAACATTCTGAAACAATTTGCCGAGTTCAAATATTGTTGTATAGAAAATAGAATAAGGGTAAAGACAAAACCACAGTGTAAAGCTTAAAGAATGTTTATCCATTTTCTGTATGGAAATACGTGCCTGGGCCATAGTGTTAATTTCTAAAAATGAATGTAGGGAGTAAAAATTCTTCCAGACTATAATACTAGGAGACAATTTAATAAACAGTTTGGGAAGGAAAATTAAAACTTGTAGTCTTAATAATTGAACACAGTATTTAAAATATCATTTAAATTGAAAAATGGCACTTGTAATTGAGTAGAATCCAAATCTGTACATCAAGTAGAATATTGAGCTCTGTGGTCTGATTTGCCAGAAAGTTCCCCCTAGGGCTCTGGTAGTTGCAGCTTTATCAGCTGTGTAAGTATAGCCAGATTGTTGGAAATGTGGAGCCTTGGTGATTTGATCCTTTGTCCTGTGCTAAAGAGAGTGTTGACCTCTTAAGTGACTTTTTATAAGTATATAAAATACTAAATAATTTTATCATATGCTGAAGAATGCTTCAGGTTTTAAGCTGTATTTATATTTTTATAAGTGCATTCCAAATTTTAATAAATTAGCTGAAAGAAAAATTGCAAAAGCTAGAGTAATTATTAGAACATTTTGGAAACAACTATCTCAATATTGATAAGAGAAATAATTCCAGATGGCAATGAGGAATAAATAATATAGTTGACAGAAAGAGCAAATTTGACATGATGTGTTTAAAAAATTCACTGTGAATCAGTGGCTACCAAAATCAGAGCCGTATGAGTAATGTTTAAGTTGGCTTCATAATTTTATTTCATCAAGTATGATATTAAATTTCAGCTTAGAAAATGAAACCTCATTTACTTCAGTTTTAGAGACAAGATCACAAGAAGTCAAGGTAAGAACAAACAGTAGAACAAAGAATATATTTCTAGTTGGTGATTTAGTACACTTTAAAGGGATACTGTCAAGGATGACAGGGCTCAAATTGAACCTACCCTGTATATAAATGATTGTGTTTGGCTCCTTCAGGACTCAGGGCCCTAGGATTTGTAACCCAATGAACTCAGCTGAAAATGTATTATCATTAGAGAGGCTTAGGTATTAAGTAGTTATGAGAAAAGTGGTGAGCCTCTTTTTCCTGCATTCAAGCAATGCCTGTCTGTGATCACTATGGAACTAAATATGTGGGAATATTGGATATCTGAGGAAGTTCTGTGCTCTGTGTTCAATGATATTATTATCTAACCCTGTCTATATTCTGCATCTATATATCTGTGCCTGTCATATGTTAGCTTCTGAGATATTTTATACTCTCAGTTTCTAATTTCAGAGAGAGATTAAATATCTTGCTCAGGGACACCAATTTGGTCATTGTAATTTTGTTTGAATCCATGCTGTCTGATTCAGATATCCATGTTCTTTCCACTGTACAACGCAGACTCTCAAAGTGGAGATTCAGGTAAACTTAACAAGCATTTTGGAGATTAACTTGCCTATAGAAAGCTTTTTTTTTTTAAAACTGGTGCCATTCATAATCCAGCTATCCGAAACACACACACACATATATACTACAGGATACATGTATGAAATACATAGTTTCAAGTTTTTATTAAATGTTTTATTAAATGCTAAGAATGAAATGTTAAGAATGCTATAACTCATGAGTTTTGTAGGTACTCTGTAGATACACAATCATAAATTACTAGTAGTATTCAATTTATATTTGTAAATCCTAAGGACTTTCAAATACATATTTTATGTATATCCTTTATATTTGTGCCCATGTTATTAATAAGCAGTTGTATTGTAATTGACTGCACTTAAATAAAAAATATATAAATAAGCAGTCCTATAGAAAATGTTAGTTTTAACATTTATACAAATTGAACCCATGACTGCATTTCATTCAGTAAGAATGGACAATAACTAGATACATTTGTGTTTCTTGCTTGTCGCTTGACATTGGGATTGGATTGTATCATTTGGCATGTGTCTCCTTTCAAAATGAGGGCAGCATTTCAATTACTATATATTTGTGCCAAATTCTGGCTAAACTGTTTAATTCACATGGACCTGCAGGGATTGTAGCTGTGGGCTTTGTTTGTTCTTGTTCCTATAAATCACAGGACAAGGCAGGTTTTAGGACACTGTTTGAATCAGTCCCTCAGGTCTCCCTTAACAAATGGGTGTCACTCACAAATGCTGGCGATGATGACTTCCTGATTTCAATCGCACTTTTAGAGGGCTGGTAGAGTGACCTATGGCCTTTTTTGCAGTCAGTCCCAGGAAGATGGGAAATAGTAATTATAGTGTAATAAAGCACAAGAGGACTCTATTTAAATGGCAGAATTTGCATTTAAATGGGAATTTTAAAATGAAAACATGTAAAAGCTTGATAGGTACAATATTTAGTATACAGCTCATGCCAGCTGTTAGAAGTACGCTTAATCACATGTCATGTGTGGATGTGCAGAGGTGTGCTTCTGTGCTTGCCCAAAGGGCATGGGTGGAGAATTTGAATGAGATTGAAAAGGAAAAGGTAAAATTAGCCATAAATATTACATGTTTTATCAAATTGAATTATAAGCATATTTTGGTTTTTTAACAGAGTAGGGAATTAATTCTTTTGGGGCACTCCAGTGTTATGACCTATAGCTAAGGACAATGACTAATTGATTAACACTTAGGAAATGTAATGGAATTTAACTTCCTGAACTGCCCACAATAATTCTGCATTAATCCATTAATTGAAAGTGTTTATTTATATCCTGAATAGGAAATTAAGGTATACAGAAATTTAAATACATTTGAGAGTTGGGAGGCATTTTGAAATTGATGTGAAAATCTATCATGAAAGTGATTTCCTTTTTTTAAAATGAAGTGGATACTCATGAGGATACCTTTGCAGATTGTGAGAAGGCAAACAAACTCACTTCACTCAATGCAGCAAATAATATGATGAAGGAGAAATAATGTTTAAAGACTGTGTGTTATTTCAGATGTTTTCTGTTTTGCTGAGGTAGTGATTTTATTGAATAACTCAACCAATATAGCCTATTGAAAAGAAATGATAAAAGGTATATTTTCAGAGATTCCCAATTTGTAAAAAGTTCTGTCAGAATGATGTTACTGCCCAACTGTTCAACAAATAGCTATAAATCAATTAGTTTTCTGATCACAAGACAAGGTAAAAATGTATACTATAGTGTTTCAAACCTTGTCGTAAGGCAGCTGAGTAAAAATACAGGTAGCTTGTTTCTTAGGTTTCACATATTCAAAGGCAGACAACTATCAGAAACAAGTTTGAGGTCATCTATGTGAAAACAGTTTCTAAAGTGTATTCTCTATTGAAGGCAGTTAAATCAGCATAGTAATCAATGCATATGAGTATTTCTCACCCTTTCATGTTTGCTCTTTATATTTAATAATGAAAATGCAAATACCAGTGTTACCACAGACAGACTCACCTTATTATTTGGATTTTCTTGAGCATATCTCTTTCTAGCATATAAAGCTGTTAGGAAGAAAAGAGCTCAAACAAAGATACATGTCTGCTGTCTATATGTGCTTGTGGACTCATGATTTTAGTGATTACATAAGTTATAAAATAGCAAAGGGCCCTACTTACAGTCCAGCAGACTCACCTGGTTTTGAGCACACTTAGTTATGGAGTAGAAGCTTTTGTAAATACAGCAGTATCCATGTCAGAAAGTAACAAGGATTCTGATGAACTTCAGTTTGATACGAAATTTCATGGATGATGCTATGTGTTTCTCAGAGGGATGAGCAGTCCATTTGAACTCCATTTATGAAAGAGTTGTAGGGGTTCTCAAGTGCCTGAAGATACCCCTCCCAAGCCTCAGTGACCTCCAGCATGTTTCCTTCCACCTGCAATTATATCTTTCAGTTTTAATCTCATTTATTAACTCCCAAATTGAGCTTAGTATGTTCTCCTTGCTCTAACAGTGACGGAAGTTAATGAAAAATAAAGAGAAGTGGGCCCTGAAAACTTTCATTCATCTATTTTGTCATTTGATAACTATTTAGTGAACACATACTATATCCCAGGTGCTTTTTAGCTACTGGACATAAAACAGTATATAAAATAGTAAAATCCTTGTACTCAAATTATATAATGTATATAATATAATGCTAGGTAACAAAAGCAAGTTAAACACATGTTAAGACCCCAAAACTTGGTACAGTGTGAGAAAAGTGCTATTTTATATAAGGTTGTAAGGGACCTGAATAAATTAACTATGCTGGAGACGTCCTGGGCAACGTTTGTGTGGATGGTACTAAGTGTCCAGAGTCTAGATTACTTTACTTGATATTTTATGCAATATCACACCCAAGTCAAGCTCAACTCTTTCATAAAGAGTTAGTGAGGAAATGGAGCCAGGAAGAGTAGTTAGTAAGCCATGGCAGTGATACCAGAAGAGGTGAGGGTACTATGGACTAAGATGATGGCAGTTGAGCAAACAGAAGTGAGAGTATTTGAACGGTATTAAAGAAATAAGTAATAAGGGTAGACTTATTTCTTCCATTTGATTTTATCAGTTTAAGCACAATTCTTTCCATCTATTTTTGTGAATATCTATATTAAGTACAGATATGATCTCCAGTCGTTTGAGAATATTAAGCGATTCTCTACTGCTGCATGGAATCTAATGAAGGGAAGTAGTTGCAGGGAAATATTATCAACAAAATATGTATGGTGGTTATCTTAGGTACATTGTTTAAAGCTTCCAAATATATATGGAGAGAGTTAGTATCATTTTGGGGGAGTAGTAATTAAGTTTATTTATTTATTTATTTTTAGAGGAGCTGCTGGGGATTGAACCCAGGACCTCATGCATGTTAAACATGTGCTCTAACAGTGAGCTATACCCTCCTCCTTATATATTAAGTACTGTTTAAAATCTTATTAATAACTTTTTTCTATATAATGAGGGACATGTTTTTTCCATTGTGGATAAAAATAATCAGTTCCTCATGAGGCCTTAACTAAGTCCGCCAGAGAAGGTTAGGCACCCTGACATATGTTTCAGTGGCGTCTTGTATAATCTGTGTTAACATCTTCATACTTCATTGAGAAAACTGTCTAAAACCTTTCTTCTTCACTAGAAATAAGATCTGTGAATTCAAAACCTGTCTATACAAGACAGTTTTGGGGCTCTAGCACCTATGATATTCCTGGTAAAGCAGATACTCAAAAGTATTTATGGAAAAACTAGATGAATAAAAGGGAGACAATATTGTACCTGTAATTTTCTCTGGACTATTAAAACATTTATCAAAATCAAAGATACTTTTTGGATTAAATTTAATTTTTTAAAGTCAATTAATATGGTGCTGTGAGAGATATGTGGCGGGCTGATTGGCATATCTGGTAAGTAGTTAGTAATAAAAATCTATGGAGTTAACAATTCTTAGGATCCTAATGTCCCCATCCTTTTAGGACTCAGAACTGAAATCAGAGGATATAATGACAGCTTGGAGCAAATATTAGTAAAAAAAAAGTAAGATTGGATTTGACATAACAAATAAGTATGAGCTCTTTTCTCTGGTTAATATTAAATCCTTCCCTGTGGTTCTTATTTCACATTATTAGACATTTTGCAAGTGATATTGCTGGATAGGTGTAAATTAGAAGAAAAATTTAAGTAAAAAAATGACATGCTGCAAATACTTTTTCAATCGGTTGAAATTCTGTTACTTCTAGGGTTAAAAAAACTAAATAAATTCAAAACATAATAACAGTGGTAAAAGTCTTCATATTTATAAATTCTGAAAACATCTTGAGAGAAAAGGCATATGCACGTTAAATGTAATTAGGCTTCCTCTTTTGCCTTTATATTAGTAATGTATAATGTATATATGTAATAACATCTGCCTTTTATAAAACTGATCTCAGCTGTTAGTTGTCTAAAATTGATTACATAAATATTCCTGATCTTAAATCATTTTAAGACAGGATTTCAATGAATTTTTTTGAGCATTCATGCAGAAATGGTAGTTATGCAGAGTTGTGCTTCTTAGTAAATAAACTATATTTTCAACTTTACCCTTTCAATTTTGTAGGTAAGGGCATAAAGAAGCACAGGAATATTTATTTTAGAATTTTTTAAAAATCTTCCATCTCAGCTCTGTGTTATATTTTCTCAGTGATTAACAATTTTAGTTTCATAAACCATTGGTTTTGTTCAGTCCATAATTGCATTATTGACGTATGTTTATTCTTTTTTAAGGTACTATATTTGTTCTTATATGTATTATACTTAAATTAAAGCTTAATTTTCCTTGGCTTTTGATAGCTTTCTCATATGTGTGGGCTGGTCAGTACTCACTTGATTGTTCTAGGAGTGTTAATGTTCTTTTAATGGAATGATGTATGACACCATGTATTTTACATAAATTTTCAAATACAATAATATTTTTTATGGCCACACTACTAACAGACTATAAATTAAGCTCAGAATGGAATACTGGGGAATTTCATGTCCAATCAAGATCTGGACTAATACTCAGCCAGAAACAACTGAAAATGGGGAAAAAAGCAAAAAAAAAAAAAAAAAAAGTTCTCAAGACATTGGAATCAGGCAGTGAAGGACAGTGATACATGGGATGTGGGAAACAAATACAGTGAGCCTGATAATTGCTTTAGCCTACTTTCAGAATCAAGAAACCCAAATGTAGCCTGAGAATCTCCCTCGCTGGAGAAGGTGAAGCTGTTACTCTAGAGGTCAGTGAAGCTACAATGAGCAGGCACAAGTATCAGAGAAGAGAGAATTGCTTGGATAAATAGCTTTCAAGATCTTCAGAGGATATCCTTTGAGTAATCATCTGAGTACTAATCAATCAAAGATTGTGAGTAACTTCCAAGATTGGGTGGAAAATCACCCAAGAGGATTAGCAGGAACAATATCTGAAGCTCCCATAGGTTGAGAGTATTTCCTGTTTCTACCAGACAGAGGCTAAACCCTTATAGTTTACAGAACATCAGGTATGTTACTTAGAAGGGTCTTGCCTCAGGGGTAGAGGAAAATTAGACATAGAATAAATCTTGCTCTTATCTCAACTAATGAAGATAAACAGACAAGTTACAAAAAATTAGCTATTTCTAATTTAACTTAAACAAATCTCAGAATGAATCTTATGATTTTTTGTATTAATACAAAAATCCAACAACCAACAAGGTAAATTTCACAATGCCTGTCATCCAATCAGAAATGCCCAGGCATGGAAATAAGCAGAAAAATGCAACCTACTATGAGAATAGAATCAATTAATTAAAATCAACACAAATAACCAATATGGTAGAATTAACATAAAAGAACATTAAAAACAGATGCAGCTGCTTCCCATAGGTTCACGATGCTAGAGAAAAAATTACGTACATAAATTAGAGACAAGGAAAATATAAAAAGGACCAGAATCAACCTTCTATAAGATGAAAACCACAATCACTGAGAAGAAAACTACACCAGATAGGGCTAATAATATTGCAGCGGAAAATATTAGTGAACAGGAACACAATGTAATAAAAAGTATCCAAAATGAAAGACAGAAAAGAATGACTGGAAGACAAACACAGATGTAAAGTTCAGAGACATGTATATTAGCAAATCTCTCTCTCTCTCTCTCTCTACACACACACACACACACACACATACACACAGATATGTATATGAAGAAAAATAAATTCCTTTAAGTAGGAGAAAAATTATACTAAATAGAAATCTGGATTTTTCCAAAGGAGTGAAGAGAAGCAGAAATAGTGATTACAGGGGTATATGTGTATAAAAGACAAAACAAAATTAAATCTCCTTAAAAGTTAATTTATTATTTAAAGTAAATGTCACAGTTGTGCACTGTGATGTTTCTATAACGGGGGCAGAGAGTAAATAGTTTAGTCTTTGAGGAATACATTTGGTCTCTATTGCATATTTTTTGTTTTGTGTTGTTTATAACTTTAAAAGGGCAAAAACCATTTTTTGTTGTTGTTGTTCTTAGGCTATACAAAAACAGGCTGCGAGTAGGTAGGATTTGGAAGAAAAAGAGGAAACTGTATACAAAGAACAGATGGAATAAATGGAAAACAAATAGCAAGATGATTTATTTAAAATAAACTATAATAATTTAAATAGTCTAAACACTCCAATTTAAAGATGAGAATTTTCAGGTAGGATTAAAAAATCCAGGACACCATTCACTTTATGTTGGCTGTAAGATACTCACTTTATTTATACAGGTACAAATAAATTAAAATAATGGAAATAAATATACCATGCTAACACTAATCAAGTGAAATTTGAATGATTAACTGATTCTAGAGAAAAGAATATTATGAGAAATTAAGAGGAATATTTCATAACAATAATAGAGTCAATTCACCAAAAAGGCCTAATAATCTTAAATATGTATGCATCTAATATTAGAGCTTCAATGTACATGCACCAAAGTTTTCTAAAGCTACAAAGAAAAATAGACAAAATCACAATTATAGTCAGAACAAATAGGTGATTTAAGTGGATGTACACAATATCATGTGAGCTCAGAACTCTTTTGTGATTAATAAATGAGAAGTACAACTGTACATTGGTTTCCTAGGGCTGTCATAAGAAAGTACCAAAAATGGATGCCTCAGAGCAACAGAAATTCATTGCCTCACGGTTCTGGAGGCTTGAAGTACAGAGTCAAGTTATTGTCTGGGCTGTGCTTTCTCTGAAGCCGCTAAGGGAGACTCCTTCCTTATCTCTTCCTGGCTTCTGATGGTGTCCGTCAGTCCTTGGTGTTCCTGGGTTTGCAGCTGCATCATTCCAATCTCTGCCTCTGTCATCACATGGCATTTTCCTGTGTGTCTGTCTTCCCTCTTCTTACAAGGACACTAGTCATAATGGAATAGGGCCCATCCTACTCAAGTGTGCACTCTAATCTTAAATAACTGCATCTATAATAACCCAATGTCCAAAGAAGTTCACATTCTAAAATAATAGATGTTAGGACCTTAACATATCTTTTGGGGGGACACAATTCAACCCATAACAGCAATAATTAGATTTTCTCTAATGTAGGCCGTACATTAAGAGTAAACTGAATCTCAGTTGCATAGATAATTATTGAATATGGCATGAAAAGAGAAGACCTAAAAGTAACTGTAAGCTTAAAGATACAGAACCAGTAGCAGGAGAGGATAAGGTAGATAATGTATTCTAATTTGAATTTGAGTCAGTAATAGGCCATTTTTGTTGTCTGATTTTTTTTCTGCAGAAAAAGAAAGGGGGGGAAAGAAGCTAACTTAGACAAAGACTTTTAAAGTCATTCACATCTGCAACTTACATTCTTAAGGGCTAAAAAGCACCAGTCCCTTCTATACTAAATCACTCTGTTATATTGTATACTGGATCTCATAATGGATCAGGGGCTCTAGTCCTTTGCATAGATGTGACAAGTGAAGTTACAGGATACTATGCAATACACAAGAGAAATAATTTGTTAAACAAAATGTAGAGTACTGTGTCCATAGCCTTGGTAGATTCTGCATATACTTAGAGCTTCAGAGGAGGGGAAAATAGTGGTACAGAGAGGGAGAAGGATAATCATAGTTACGGGGAGAAAGACAGGCTTGAACAGTCACCAGGACACAACGTTGGAAATGTAGGTTATCAAGATAGGCTGTTGTCTAGCCAGCTCTTCCAGATTTGGTAAAAGATCACAACAAAACACAAGCAGAGAATAAACCTCAAAATCATTTCATGAGATTTTGGGGAAATAATTGATGATCTTGAAGAAAGTAGTTTCAGTAAATTGTTCAGAATGAAAGAAGGTTATTAGGGAGTAAAAAGAAAAATTAGACAAAGATCTTAAAATTGAATCATTTTGTATTTAAAGCAAAAAGATGACAGTAGCGTGAAGAAGCATAGGCAATGGGAGGTTTTGTTTTGTTTTTAACAAGGGAACGGTTCTTACAGAACACATCAGATGAGAAGACAAGGCCTACATTAATAAAGAGTCTGAAAGTACGAGGGAGAGAGGAGACCACATACTGGATTATAGGGTATTTGCAAAAGTCCTATTTCACTGTTACACTATATCAGCTTTTCCTTCTGCATGAATCCATTCCACTCCCTACATTACAATTACTTTAACTAATTCAGTCAATTATTGAATGAAAGATACGCAAATATCCTATATTCCTGTATGTTTGGGGGTTCTGTAAACTGTGTAGTAATGCAATATTAACAAATTTAAAATTGTCAATATAATTTAAAAAATATTATTATTTACTGTAGAATGGTCTTGTGGGAGCCCATGATTGGGTTAACAACTTGTAACAGACCCCAGCCACTTGTCTCCTTAAAGAAGAACAAATGTGCTTAGTAACTGCCTTGCACGCAGGCGCCTGTGCATCCGCACTCCAGTCTCCTTGCCATAAAAAGCAGAGACAATGCCTTGCTTGCATAGTTGAGGTTTTAGATAGCACTCTGCTAGTTGCAAAGCAATGACTCAGGCCCTCAGCTATAAACGCTGGGCGTGCCTGCTGTTAGATAGTCTTCTATCCCCAAAGCAAGGAACTGTTTGGTCTGGTGGTCTGCTCTAACATATCTATAAGAATGTATCTTGTTCCCCTCTCCCCATGACTTCCCTAAAGGTAAACTAAGCCTTTGTACTCATTGTGATTTCTACAATCTGGATCCCACCCTGTCTTTCCCTAAATTCCTGCATTCCGTCACACAACTGTCAGTGATTTCTCCTTTGATTGTACACAATAAATGTGGGAGCATTTGAGAGGCTCATGGAGTTGACTCCCTCTCACTCTCTTGACTTTTTCCACAGAGTCTCGAGTAATTCATTCTGTCTCGGTGGGACTTCTGCCGACCAGAACCCACATGGTCTCAAAAATCTTGCCTTTTGCTTTCTTGTGTTTTCTTTTTAATCCTTTTATAGCTGATATATATCATCTATTATTAATAAATTCTATGAATATTATCATTTACAAATTTTGTTGTAATCTATGCTTAAATATAATTACAGCACATATTGACTCATTCTGTCATCACTATTACTATATTGCTAAGGTTCATTCTTATTTATATTTGAGGAAACAGATGCACAGAAATGTTAAGTTATATTCCCAAGGCAGCACACTTTATAAAAAGCAAAGTTGAGATGGGAGCTAAGCAATCTGGTTTCTAGAGTCCTTATTCATATTTGCTATAGTGTGCAGACTAATATTAGAGTTCAATTTACACATCTTCCTGTGATTTCCAAGAAATAACTTTAGAGTATATTTTCTTCCTCTTTACTGTCTTTCTGTGAACTTTAAGCATAGAGAATTTAATAAGAACATGACATAATAGAACTAAATATAACGTGTGTGTGTAAGAGAGTCTGCTTTTGTACTTCTTCACCCCTTCAATGAACCTCAAGTTCAGGCATTAATTCCAGAAATAAAAATTGTAGTGCACTTTAATATTCCCCGATAACTGACCTATGAACTACCTGAAATAGTCAAGATATTACAACAGAGACATACAAAGGACATGCCAGCCAATTCTTGACATATATAATGTTAGGGACCTTAGTACAACCATGGCTCAGCAGTAGCTGAAAGGTTAATGGAATTGGGATTTGTGTAGACATGACTGATTTTCCTCCTGCAGGAAGGAAAGCAGGGAGAGGAGAGAAGCTGATTTGGACAAAGACCTTTAAGGTCATTGACATCTGCATCTTTCTTTCTTAAGGGCAGCAAAGCACCAGTCTCTTCTACACTAAATCACTCTAATCTCTTAGAAGAATCCAAAGCTTGTCAGAGAAAACATTGTTCATCCAGGAGTAAGCTGAGAGGCGAAATAAAATAGTCAGTGTGAGAAAAGCAAAAGCCAACACCGGGAATCCAGAGTCTAGGTAGCATTTCTGTTGCTAAGTCAGTGTCTTCCTTCTGGAAAACTTTGATATTTGCGGGTATGGTTTCTGGCTTTTGAATATTATATAAGAGTGATTTTCAGAGTATACCTCTGTCATCATTTCCCTTTGAAAGGCAGTTAAAATTTTATTTTAAATAGCATCAGATGACACCCTACATCAGTTTACTACTGAAAGACATGACTTCTTCTGCTCTTATACACTTAAGAAGGAATATTAGTTTTTCAGATTTTGCTTTAAGAAATTTTTGTTTTGCCCTTTGGCTTTTTTTGGGTGTACCTGTAGTCTCTTGGCATGACATGTCCTTAGATGGCAATGTGACCTCAGCTATCAGATCTAATCAAGCCATATTTCAGAACATTAATTCAGCACAGTATTTTTAAAATTGTTTTGGGATCATGTGTATATTATTTTAATATTTCCTCTACATCATTTTATTGGTGTTTTTTATTGCCTTTTGAAGTTGGAAACCCAATGTGCAAAGGGTGAGAAAGATTGGAAATCAGTAGTTTGGTGTTCCATTTTTTTATTGTCATAAACTTCAAGTTTCCTCCACTTACAAATATTTATGTAGAAATCTTGTAAGTGTTCCATTTTCCACAGGTCAACTTCACTAATTTAGTATTGAGTATACACAACATCTCACCTCTTACAAACAGGTTTGCCAAAAGTAATTTCTAAAATATTCTAATTTCTTAAATAACTAAAATATGTTACATATGGTGAACAAGGATAATTTCTTTACAGATTGAAATAAAAATAAATGGATATTGAATTCCCTTCTGATTGCAGTATGTTTTGTCAAACATGTTTAAGGTAAAAACCAAACCAAACCAAATCAAAACAAACAAACAAAAAAACCTTGTAGGTCTTCTAACATATCCTGAATTTTGACTTACTGTCATCACCTGAGAGCCCCTCTTTACCTTTTTGTAAAGAATGAAAAATAAATTAGAGACAGAAAATATTGATTCTTCATTCCATTAAGTTAATAATTGTTCTGCTGAGGATATCGTACTTATTTAATGTGTTCAAACTAGAAAAGGGAAAAGAAAAATAAGTTTATTCTACTGACATGAATGCTAATGCAATCAGGATGTATAACGCCAGACATAGCTAAACTAATGAACATAAGATAAAGAAGCATGAGATGGTAGAGACTTCAGAGTTCACTCACCCCATCTTCCTGGGCACTCACAAGTAAGGTGCCTGGACCAGTGTCTTAAACCAGGGATCGACAAACATTTTCTGCAAAGGGCCAGATAGTATGTAGATGCTACAATTTCTGCTGCAACTACTCAGCTCTGATTTGTGGCACAGAAGCAGCCACAGAGAATATGAAAACAAACAAGGGTGGATTTTTTCCAGTGAAACTGTCTATAGGCAGTGAACCAGATATGACTCATGGGCCGTATAGCTTTCTCCTGCCCCAAACTGTTAAAAGTATTGAGCAATTAAAGTAAGCGACAAGAACTCAGAAGTTGGCTCCAAGATTTTTACATGATCTACTCTGAAACGTTACTCTTTTAACTTGAATTTGTAGTAGACATTAAATACTTGGGAAAGCAATTCTTTCAGAGAATGATCCTAAAGATGATGAAATGTTGATTGCTGTGTAGGTAACAATAAAACTAATTTGGTATGCAGAGACTGGACATCATGATAACCAGATAACTTTGAAAGATGATTAGATTTGCTCACAAATGAGATCTGTAGGTTGCGTTCCAACTTGATGGGTGTGATTCAATCTGATGCCTCAAAATAATATGTTTTCTACATTTTCAGAGTCACTAATGAATGCTGATAATTGCAAGAGTTAAGTCTATGAACTTCATTGAAGTTTTCTTAGAGAAAGGAAACAATAACTTGCTGCCTCTAGAGATACACTGCAGTGACACAATACACTTGGGTCTGTCTGGCCAAGTTTTCTGAGACATTTATTCATTTGTTTTCCATTCTGGAAACAATATATTTAATTACAGATCTTTTCTCAGCTACTATTGGTGTCCAGTTATAGTTACTGAGACCAATGAAAAGTTTAGCACAAGCGCAGATTACTGAAAGCTCAAGTAATATATATGTGATATCATTTATGGTTTTCGTCTACTTAAATACTATTACTGTTTAATAGGGAGCGGTGTTATGAATAAAAAATTATTACAATAACATGAATATACTTTTTAGTGGCTAGAATACAAAATATAATATTATTAAATGTCACATCCATCTATGACAAAACAGTGCTATTATTCACTAAATTGACTAATATTTCATGAGAACTTACTATGAGTTAAGCAGTGTACTAATTGTCAACAAATCAATGAGATACTAGGCAGACAATGTTCACCCATGGACTTTAACTGTAAAAAAATTCCTTTAACTGTTGTATTTATACACACTTATAAGCTGTTATAAATGCTATAAAGTTAAAAAAAAAAGATGGTGTTTGAGAAAAGTTTCTATGATTGAGAGAACTTAATATTGAAAGATAAAATGATTAGCCATTTTAAAAGTGAGGAAAAGAGAATTAGAGACAGAGAATAAACAAATATGTGGAATCTTAGGCAGAAAAAGTATTCTGTCATGTTTAAGAGACAAAATAAAGATAGCTCTCCCTGAAGAATTAAGGAGGAGGAAGACAAGTTTGGAGAGCCAGCTAGTGAATAGATAAATCATCCTGATTCTTTTAAGTTGTGGTAAGGGACATTAGAGGGTCATATGTGCTGTGATGGAAGAAATGAATTGTGAGTATAGAGCCATAAGAAATCATAAGAAATGTTTAATAATAGCTTGCAAGAGTCTGAGTATGAGATGAGTAGACTCAAGTTATGTATTTGGAGACAGAATCAACAGGACTTTCTGATGAATTGAATGTGGGAGTTAATGGAGAGAGAGGAACTGGGATTGTCAGGTTTTAGCTTTGAGAGGTGAACCCCATTGACTGGGATAAAGGTGAAAGGAAGATAAAAGAGTCTTGTTAAGCACTTCAAGAGATATAATTTGGAGATATCAAGTGAGTTTAGAGCCCAGAAAAGAAGTATGCTGCTGGAGATCTGAGAATCATCAGTGTTGTACTTGATGTGAATGAAGAAGAGAATAGGGAGCAGAATATTTCTCAAATAAAAACATTTAGACATCATTTAGAGTAGAAGGAGTCAGCAAGAAAATTGAAAAAAAAAAAAGTCATACAAGTCAAGTATATATTTTAAAAGAGAAAAAAATAGTCAGTTGTGCTAAATATTGCCAGAAGTTTTAGGAAATTGGGGGCAAAGAAGTGTCTATTGGATTTGGCAACAGATAGTTTATCGGTGATCAAAAAATCATTTTTAGTAAAGCAGTGTAGACAAAACCCTAACTTACAGTAAATACAAGAAAAATTGGACATTCTCTGTTAAACATAGCAAATTGAATGCACACATTATTTTGACCCCTCCTGGAAATACCACTATGTGGGAGTAATGGATTTAAAAAGCCATCAACCCCAAATGATGACATGAATAAGAGATTAAATAACCATAGAATGAAATGTTATAAATGGAAACAAACGAGTGATAATTGTATTAGCACACTGGATACTGTTGAAGCTTTTACTGAGTAACCTAGATGAAAAATTTCTACATTCTATTTTTTTTAATTTCTTTTACTTTTTGTTATTTGATTAAGCTTCACTTCCATAATTTTACATTCTCTGATTCAAGATTAATACAGCTCATATAAGTTCCCATGAAAATGTCAAATTGCCAGATTATAAATGAGAACATTTTATCAGCATCTTTTCTGAGGCTAGGTCATGTAAACTGCAGGATTCAGGGTTATAAATTGAAGTGGCCTGTAGGATCCGAGGAGATCTTTGGGTTCAGATGAATGGGGTCACTCTCCTCTTCTATATAGAACAGCCAGGCACAATTTTAGGCCTAATGTTGCCAGGTCTTCCCACTTTTAAGGGAAACTGAAATCTGTGTTTTTTGTTGTTTTTGTTTTTGTTTTTATCTCATGTCATTCATTGATAAATGAGTGAGGTTCCCAACATATGTCTTTGTTCTTTTACTCATTAAAGTAAATTAATATATCAAGCAATATTCATGTTGGTACAGTGTTTTATGAATCACAACCCTAAGTTTGGTACAGATTAAAGAATCCTGCAGAAACCAATTAAAAGCATTCTGTGAGAATCAACTGCTATTTGGAATTCAAAATTGAGTATTTCATGTCGTATTATTTGTAAGTTTCATACTACACATCTTTTACATTAATAAAATTTAAATCAAACATGCGTGCACATTTACATGCATACATTTTGCCACAAAGCTGGTTATTAAATATTTACCAGCATGAAACTATTTGTGATGAAAAGATTTCTAAAGAATTCTACAAAACAGTGTGTAGGGGGAAGGTGGAGGAAAGAGGGATGAAAATGGCCCTCCAAATATAAGAAAAATCAGTGCTCAGTCCTGGAGATCAAATATCTAATCATGGGACTTCTGGAAAGAGAGAAAGGAGGGGAGCAGCTTATTAAAAAATAACAGAAGACTAGTTCTCAGAATTGAATGGACCCACTTAGAGCCCAATAAAGTGAATTTTAAAAGATACGCACCAAAGTGCATAACCAAGAAAGGCCAGAGCACCAGGATAAAGAGTAGTTTCTGAGAACTTCCAAAGAGAGGAAAGAATAACTAACAGACCACAATATGAAGGAATACAAATGAAAATCGTATTAACGTCTTGAGAGAAATACAGGTGATGCAAATTAAAATATAATGCCTTTAAAATTCTGATGGAATTTAGTATGCTAGCTAAATTATCTATTAGATATAAAGGAAATGTAAAGATATACTAGATGTGTAGCATTTTTCAAAACTTTCTCCTATGTACCCTTCCCCTAGAAGTCCCTGGAGATGTGCTCCATGAAAATGAAACAAGATTGAGAAATAGGAAGATAATACATACAGGAAACAGTGGATCCAATAGAAAAGAGGGCAAAGGGATTTTACTAAATAACAGGAAAACAAAACCCCAGAGAGACATCTGTGGGACAGACCTGTAGGCCACTGATATTGTTTGGAATAGGAGGATAGATAACTTTAGGATGCATATAACCAGGAAGTAATCACACTGAAAAAAAAAAAAGAATTGGACCGATGCTTTTGACTATTTTGAGAAAAAGTTTAAGCTGTTGGAGAGTTGGGAGAAAATCTACCTGGAACACATACAACAAAATGAAAATAAATTAGGTTTTTATGAATACTGGAAAAAATACAAAGACATACAAGAAGGGAAATGCAATCAAAATATACTGTGTGGTTGAGGTTAAACCTAAAATGTATGCTACTGATAATGATTTAACCAAAGTGGTATGTCCATGTATTCATTGAAGAGTACAACATACTCTAAATGTCACCTATTTTCCCCTGATATTTGCCCATTTTACTTTTAAAGCTTCACTTTTCACTGTGTCTCTTCTGGAATGACATTTCTTTTTATTAATCAATCATTCCTCCTTGTTCAGTTCAGGCAAGCGTGTATGCAGACATGCACAAATGAAACACTTCTGCACAAATGTGTTTAAATTTTTCAGACACAAATTATCCTTGCTGGTTGGTCTAGAAACTGCTTACAATGGCATAAAGTTGTTCTTACTACCTTAACAAGTTTCCAAAATTGCTGCACTAGCCTTTGCTGGAGACATACTTTTAAATTTAATGTAACCAGGCTATAATTACTCTAAATATTTTGAGAACAGTTTTTAAATATCTAATGTACAGAGTTTATCCATAAGAATCTTCCTGCCTATTACTTAATGAAATGTATGTAGGAATGAAAAATAAACACTGGCTTTGTGGTCGTTGTAGCCTAGTATCAAGATAGCAGGCACAGAGCTATTTCTGTTTCAGGATGATTTATTCAAAAGCTAGAGGCATTGTCAAGTATGTCTTTATAACTACTTAAGAAAAAGTGTCTATTACATTCACTTAAACATACCTACAGAATTTCTGGATTATATATTTCTAAAATACTTAGTCTTAGGTTGCTAATTTACATGTATTTATTTCATTTGTCCTACATTTATCTACGTGAAGTAATCAAATTGCTTTCCTCCTATATACAGAAAGAAAAAATAATGGTAACCAAAACATTGTCATTTTGTTCCAGTTTGTTAGGTTTCCCTTCAAATGTAAATTCCTGAAAGTATTTGTGAAGCATAAAGACTTTAAATACAAATTCCAAAAGGAAATCTCTTTTGTTTTTAAAATCAGAGCAAGGAGTCCTTTGCTGTATCTTTTGCTTATCAGTACATGGTAACTTATTTGTGTTTGAATTATCTAATAAAAAACCATTTTCCCAATCAGAATTAGTCCCACTCGTAATTAGTTGAGCTCCTTTGGTGCTGGTTCCATTATACCTTTTGAATGCTAATTATGTTGCATTTGAAAAAATATATATTTTCACCTTTGTTAATGCTTTAAATTGTTCACTTTTGTTAAAAGCAGCTATCCATCTCTGGTAGTCTTTCCTATTGACTTTGATTATCTTTTATCGAAAAGTTTTTCCTTTCCTTCAATGCTTTGAACCCTTTTTTAATTCTCTCCCATTATTTTCTTTTCTTTGGACCCATATTTTTTTAACCTATCTTATTCCTCTAATCACTTAATTAATTTGAGGTTTTACATGCCAGACTCTTTCCCAGAACCTTACTAAATGCTGATCTTTGATATATAAGGGTTTTACTTTCTTTTTTCATAATTTGACATAGAAACACAAGAAAAGGAATTAAAATTGTTTGGAAAACATGTGTTTGAGATAATGCTTTCCATGAGGCCTAGTGATTTGCAAGAAAATGTTCTGGTATATCAGTCAGGGTCCTGGCCATAAACAAATGGAACATCTGAGATGGGCCATTGGAAGATTTTATTTTAAGGGGCTGTGTACAAAAACTATTGGAAAGTTGTGAGAAAACTTCAAAAGATAATGCAGTGACATTGGGCTGGGAACAGCAGCTCAAAATTAACACTCTTCAGCCTTAAGTGAAGCAGAGGGAGTTGGGGATGTGTGGAGAAGGCTGCTTAGAGAGGGAGCTATGGCTCTTCAACCAGGGTTGCAGACACTCAGCGGCAACACTGAGGAATACCTTGAATTCCGTTTTCTTTCTGATCTGCATTTGGTGTTTCCTGTTGGGCAGACATGATCTGAAGTCAGAGGGCCAAAGAGAGAAGCAAGTGCACATAGTCAGCTTCTCAGAGCACAGAGCAGAGTAGAGCATAGCTCTGAAAGGCAGGGAGGATTCTCGGGACACCAAGCATAATTATTATCCATCTGTTCTACTCTGTCCTTCTTTGTTACAAGTTATGTTAGCAAATTTAATAATGGGCATATTGTTTAAATATTTAAATATTTCATAAGAAATAGGTTTGGTGAAATTAACAAAGGTTTGGTGAAATTATGAATTTGTAGAATGAATTTCTACACATAATAAAAGTACATATAAGTATGTAAAATTTTTTTTAAATGGATGAAATCAAGAAGAAAATGAAAGATTAACAATTGAGGTGAGATTCAGTTACATGGTGCTCAAAATTTCAATAATAAAATGAGTGAGCACAATTATATAGCAGCAATAACAATAATAATACATCTTTTAAAATTCATACTTTATGTAGTGTGCAACCTGTTCTTGAACTTTTATAGTTGATGAAAATCTCTGTATGTTGCAAAAAGGAGAAATCATACAAGATATTTTCTAAATTACAATATAATTTTAATCATGGAGTTAATAAAATGATTATTTGGAAAAATTTTAAAACAGTAATAGTGAAACTGATGGACCAAGGAAAATCAAAACTATAATTATATTTATTAGAAAATAATGATCATCTCGTCAAAATAGTATCCTTTTTCTTTACTTATTAACAAGAGTGTATTAAAGTGAAAAATTATGTTTTATTCAAGAGATTGAAATATAAACAATAAAGCAAACCTGAACTATGAGAAAAGGTAATAATGAAATACAGAGTAAAAAATAATGAATCTGAAAAGAGAAAATTGATAGAATTACTATTTTCCAAAAGATAATGTGAAAAAAGATAATGAACAACTAGAATCAAGCTAGAATGTATGTACAATATATGTACATATAGATATATATGTATATTTCTATACATATGCTGTTTACAGATATTTATATGTCATATAGTGTTGCTAGAAGAAAAATAGTATACAGTTGTCCCTTGGTATCCACAGGGGATTGGTTCCAGGGGCTCCCACAGATAGCAAAATCCACAGATGGCCCTTATATAAAATGGCAAAATACAATACATACAGTTGGCCCTCTGTATCCCCAGATGTGAAACCCATGGATATGGAAGGACAACTGTATGCACATATAATGATTAACATCCTAAAAAAACTTATGTACTACTTTTTGTTAGTACTTTTTAAAGTCTTGATAAAATGTAACTATGATCAGAAAATACAAATTTCAAATCTGAGTAATCTTTCAAACTCCTGGTATCTGTTGTTATTGGTGATTTTTTATTATGGTGTCATGTTTTACATGCTTTCATGGATTTTTTTGTTACCATTCACTGCTAAAAATGTAAGTAGGGATTTCACAGGGCCCAGATAAAGTTATTTGTGTTTTCAGAGAGACTGCACTTGCTGTACCAAGTATACAGGGGCACATCCAGTCCCATATCAACTTAACCTGAGCATATGACTTAAAGGTTTAATTGGATCCTGTAAGTATAATAAATTAGGACTGCAAAGGCCGCCTTTTGGCTCCGGTTTCTCTGGAACATACTTCTTTGTTCTATTCAACAACAAAGAAATTGTCTTCCACTCTCCTGGGGTATGTGTTTTGGAAGAATAATGGGTAGATTCCTAGTCAGAATTCTTGGCTGTTTCCTCTGTAGCTCACAAAATTTATCAAAACCTATGTTGTCTTATCTGTAATCACACTTTATTTTAGTTTATATCATGATGATTATTTGCTTCTTTTTCGTCTTTTTCATTTAATAATTTTTTTTTAATCCTGCATTTAAGTTGCTGTCAACAGGAGGATTGATCCCAGTAGTCTGCTGTATTTCCTGAATCATACATTACACCTTCCACAATATGTATCTGGGTTGGATATTTCCTGGAATTGCTTCAACCTACACTTGTCTTTACATCTGTTATTGAGCTATAAGTTGCCGGGACTCCGATTCTCAAATCCTGTGTAATTATATAAATATAATTATTCATAGCATCTCTTTTTTATTGAAGTATAGTCAGTTTACAATGTTTCATCAATTTCTGGTGAATAACATAATGTTTCAGTCATGCATATACATACATATATTTGTTTTCATGTTCTTTTTCACTATAGATTACTGTAAGATATTGAATATAGTTCCCTATGCTTTACAGTATGAACTTGCTGTTTATCTATTTAAAATATAGTAGTATCTGCAAATCTCAAACTCTCGGTTTATCCCTTCCCATCCTCTTCCCTCCATGGTAAACCATAAGTGTGTTCTCTATGTCTGTGAGTCTGTTGTGGTTTTGTGAATAAGTTTATTTGTGTCTTTTGTTTTGTTTTGTTTTTATATTCCACACATAAGTGATATCATGATCATTCTAAGTGAAATAAGCCAGCAAGAGAAAGAAAAATACCATAGCATCTCTTAATACTATTTTTTCCACTGTGTGCCTTAGTATAATTTATCTGATTCTGCTTCTCTCCAAACTGAACCAAACAAAATAAAATTCTTTTCTATTTTATTCTCAACCCATATATACAAAGACATGACTCAATATTCACAATCACTTTCACTTCACTCCACATAGCCTTGAGAGAAAAATCACATAAACTTTTATAAATACAAGTATTCCCAGGAAAGGACACTGAGCCCTATTTTCCAACTTTGGTCTTCTTACAACCAAAGATCTCATAGTGCTTGGCAGTATTTTGTCAGCCCAAAGTTGAAAATACTATGAATTTTTGCAGTTAAGTTGTTTTTTGAGTATTTTCGAATAGAATTAAAGAGAAGCAACAGCTGAGGAGACAATTGATTCTACATAGTGTAGCCTAATTGCTAATAAGTTGAATTATGATTTATGAATGTATAAATATATCAGAATTTTAACATATCAAGGCATGCATTATTTAATAGATAATTATTCTTTTTCAAAAGATATTGTTCTAGTAAATAAATTATATTTACTTGGCACTCATTAGAAATAACGCATACTACAGGTTGTAAAATATTGACATTTTGTGAACACAGTTTTTAATAGCATTGTCAGGTATGAATACATTTTCTTCTATCTTGGAAATGTTGACTGGGTGAATTTTGGTGCTCTATTACTTAAGGACACTAAACAGATAAAATTGAATGCCTTATTTTAGTCATGATGATTATTATTAAAGGGTGTGATATGCTCTGAATATATCTAAAAACTAATTCATTTAGTTAGATGTTTTTGAAAATTAAAATTAATCTGTAAAAATTTTTTATTGTAAATGACAGTCCAAATTATACATATTTACCGTTATTCTCTCCTAGATTATCAGTGAAATGAGAAAAATCCTCCATTAGGCAAATATTGGACAATTTGAATATCAAAAGAATTAAGTACAAAAATGGTACATAAGCAATTGTAAAAAATATATCAGTGCATGTATACCAGTACTCAAATAAATACATAAATAAATATTTATTGATAAATAAGTATATATATGATGGATAGATAGAAAAATAGTTAGACAGATGGTGGAGAAGGAAGGGCTTTTGCTTAGGGAAATATTTAAGGACAACAATTTATTTACTTAGTCATAGTGTAAGTATATGTAAGTATCCAGTAGAGATTGCATGAGACTGTGACTATATGAACAAAATTAATATCACCAGTGAGGGGTAAATGAATATCATGTGTGTCCAGATATGATGTCCTGAGAACACAATGTCACTTATGGAGTGTTTTGTCCAGGGATACATAATCTGAATCTATTCATAGAAAACATCAAATAAAGCCCAAATAATGAACTTTCTATTTTTCAGAAAAGCTTTTTCTTATAAATGCCACTAGAAAAAGTCACAAAAAGGCTCTTACTGTATTCCAGTGTAAATGAGACTAAAGAGACATGGCAACAAGTACAATCACATCCCCTGCACTGGAATGAAAAAAAAAAAAAAAAAAAATGAGAAAAGCACATGATGGGTTCAACTGGAAAAAAATCAGAATATGGACACAAAGTATAATATCAAAAATTTCCTTGGTAACTCTATCTTAATTATGTAACAGTATAGCCCTATTCTTGGGAAATGCATGGTGAACTGTTACTTAGGGGTAAAGTGCCATGAAACTCAATCTTAAATTATTAAAAAGGAAATTAAATGCACACATGTGCACACACACACACACACATACAGAGTAATAAAGTAAATTAGGCAAAATATTAACAGTAGGTAAATCTGGGTAAATGATATGTGAGTATTCTTTAATTTATCCTTATTCATGCTATCTTCTGTATTTTGCTTTTTTTTCCCCAAAATCATATGTATCCAGAGACACATCATTTTACTAGATATTTATCTTTGTATTAAAAAAGAAAAGAAGTGTATTTTGGTCAGGAATCCTTTGCATATTTGCAAAGCTTGACTCTTCATTAACATATATATATATTTATGTAAATGAATTAATTCTAAAGTTTAGATATTAAACATATATGGAGGAATTGGGAAAAAACACCTATACATTGAAACATATATATATATATATATATATATATATATATATATATATATATATATATATATGTATTCCTCCCAAACTAAACCAAATGATATTAGAGCAATGGAGGAATTAAATTATGAAAATAGCAAGGATAAAAAACATTAAAACAATATAATGTAGAAACATTTTAATCTGTATATAAATAAAATGAATGATTTTCTATAAAAAAAATCTAAATATAATCTCAAAAAATAGAAAGTAGAATATAGCACTGATGTAAAAGTAAATTTAATATATATCACAGCTGTCGACAATAAGGCAGAAGTCTAACAATAGTGCTTTTATTTATTTTGGAGGAGACACAGCTGAGCATTTTTACCAACCTTTGAGAAATACATTGTTTCTTTGCTATTTTAACTGTTCCAAAGAATAAAAAAGATAGAGATTCCAGTAAAAATGATACAGTGAGTTCATACTTCTGTAATCCTCTCTAAACACATAAATATGGCAGGCAAAATATAAAATGAAGAAAAACAAAAGCAGATAAGGTCAAATAAACAGTTAACTCTTTTGTGTGAAAAATAGAAAAAGAAGTCAATATGATAGACTCCGTGTGTGGAATTATACCTAGAAGGAAAGGAATTCTAGTTTCTGCTAGATGAAGAAGGTTAAAAATTGCCACATGAGAGGGGAAGAATGGGGTCCAGGTATCCTGTTCAGAGACAGAGCTAGAGTACCCTCCCTCCTTGACCTCTGCATCCATGCTACCTGATCATGTGGTGTCAAGTCACAATACTTACACACTTAGTGACATTATCCATGATAAACCCAAATCACTGCAGGGCAGTAATTCTAAAGAGATTTTAAAAACGTGGTATCTGAGGAGGCAACTGCAAAAAAAGAGAGGTGATCCTAGAGGGGCAATAAAAGAAACTGAGAGATTTTTAAAAACCCCCAAATAGTTAAAAAAAAAAAAAAAAAAGATCATCCACTCAAATGATTCAGCATAACAACATTCAAAACAAAATACACAATAGAGAGAAAGCCAGAATATTATCAAAGCATAAATCCTATTATGTAAAAATTAATATAGAAAAATCTAAAATTAAATTTAAAATAAATGTACTGAAATTTTTTAAGGAGAGAAAGGAAGGGAACATTTTCATTTAAAAATAAGTCATTAATAAAACCTGGTTTGTGTAGAAGAGAAGCAAATGAAAACCAAGTCTGTGGAAATAAATCATGCAGCAAACAAGATAAATTTTCCATAGGACATAATCATAATGTAAATTCATAAATTGGAAAATGATAAAAAGAATTTGCCTAAAATGTAGCTCATCATGTCAAGGATAAAAAGATGAAAGGAATTAAGTAAAAACCTCATACTTCATATCAAAATCAGTGAGCCTTATTTAAAAGTACATATACTCAAAGAAAAAATGAATATGAAGTAACTAGTCATGCAGTGGAAGACTTTAGGAAAAAAAATAATGTGAAGACAAAATTAGTAGAATTAAAATCAATGAAATTAAAACAAAAAATGTAGAAAATATGCCAAAAATCTATTTTCCTAAATAATCTCACAAATAAATCCCTTGCAAATTTGGTTAGAAATTAGAAATCACATATTAACAAAAATGAAAAATGCAAAAGGGCAAGAATCACTATGTATGAAGTTCTAAAATTTGTAAGAGAATATTATATACAAGATCTTGACCATAAATTTGTACTCTAAGGGGCAGTGGCTGCTTTCCTGGCAAATCAAACTTATCCAAGAATACAGAGAATCCTTGGATAACCCACTGGAGATATTGAAAAGGTGATTAAAGTTTTACCATTTTAAAATAACCCTAGGAAAAGCCTCCAGAGCTGAGATCTACTGACCTTTAAAGAGTGGTGAAGTCTAAAGTTATTGAAAAATTACAGACCATCAAAGGTAAAAATATCCTCACTGTAATTTTGAGGCCAGCCCCAAATAAACTCTGAGACCTTATGAAGTTACTACCAAAAAATCTCACTTTGAAATATATAGAAATATTCAATCACTATGTTGTACACCAGGAACTAACACAGAGTTTTAAGTCAATTTTACTTCAGAAAACAAACAAACTCATAAAAAAAAGAAATTAGACTTGTGGCTACCAGAGGCGGAGAGTAGGGGCAGGGTGGATTGGATGTAGGTCGTCGAAAGGTACAGACTTCCACTTATAAGACAAATAAGTTCTAAAATTTTAAACAGCCTGAAAATTAATGAATGATTTTAATGGAATTGCAATTATAATCAAAACAGGTAGAAGGAGTTGAGTAACAGTAGAATAAAACTAATTTTAAGTAAGTTAAACCCCATGTCATCACATTTAAAATGTGAATTAATAATAAGAACAATTTTGGGCAGAAGGGCAAAATAGGTGAAGAGGATTAAGAGGTACAAACTACCAGTTGTAAAATAAATACCACAGGGATATCATGTACAGCCCAAGGAATACAGTCAATATTTTATAATAATTTTATAGTATGTAATCTATAAAAATATCAAATCACTGTATTGTACACCTGAAACTAGCATAATATTGTCAGTCACCTATACTTTACTGAAAAAAAGAAAACCTTAAAATTGTGTAAAAGAGTAACAAAAATAATATTTACTTATTACCACATAGAAAAAATAATAGGAACTATTTAAGAGGGTTTTTGAAGGTTTAAATCTATCAAAAATGCATAGGATATTGCCTTGCACTTACTGAAGTTGGCTCTATCTTTTCAAGATCAAAAAGATTTCTAAAATTTTGATGAGAAGAGAAGAAAAAAGGTGTATCTTTTAGAAAGACTATATCTTACGTGTTATTTAGAAAGAAAATGATTTTATGTGAAATGATTTTAAAAACCTATAGCTGATTTACAGGTAGAAGTCATGGAATGGAGATTGTGTAATTCTTAGGTAAGGGTAAATTCAGAGGAAAATTTGCAGTGGAGATAGATGAATATTGAAGTGCCCGTGAAAGGATAATGCAAACTAGTAAGGCAAAATGCAAACTAGTGCCATCTTGAAAGTTTGTTTCCTGTATAAACCACGTACAAACAAACACAGAAAACATGGTTATACCATCTGGTGCACCCCTGTAAATTGTGCTTTCCTTGATGGAAAAGTCCAGGTAAATGACAAATGTGATTCAGAATGTGATGTCATTGTGTAGTAGGTGTCATTGTGTTGTAGGTTTTGAACTTTTTCTCTCCCATCAATGGATCTTTTACTTCAAACTGATTCTTAGAAGATATTTCCCATTCTGGTGTGCGCTTACCATTCTGAAGCTACTCAAGACAGTTGTCACAGGATCTTTTCTCTTTCCTCATCCCTCTTCTCTTTTTATAAACTTGGAATAATCCTTTTCCTCTTGCTGAGGTCACTCTGGGCTTAGGCTTTGGCTCTCGGTCAGTTGGTTCCATCTACTTTCTCCCATGATAAAAGTGGGAATGTGCTATTCAAGAAGTATTTCTATAAGTGGAGAATGAGCTATATAGCAATGGCCATTCTGATTCCAGTGTTGTTATGAAATATTTACGAGACTGGGACATACTGTTTTCTTGTAATCGTTATTGTACCTTTTTAAGCTGTTGTGTAACAAAAGTTTTCTTTCTCTCATGTTACTAAGAATACCTCTATAATAGTAAGGACACCTCTATAATTTTGATTTTGTCTATTATACTAAGAATGGATGGGGGTAGAAAATCCAGTCCAGCAACATGTAAAACATTAATACAGAGTGTGAGTCTAATTAATTGAGAAGTAGACAACCTACAATGCCTCACCCACCCAGTAGCCCAGTAGGTTTATAGGTTTCCACCAATAAAGTTAGCTCAATAATTACCTAAGACCACTTTTAAAGCACTGAGTTACACACTTGAAATATATTCCAGTGGTTGTTTTTATTTTCTTTTATGGATAGTGGATTTGTTACTGTAAATACCTTTTCATTAGCTTGATAGTATGCATTAAATAAATAAATCCATCTAACTTGCATTGCATAATTCACTTTAGACTAGCTGTAAGTAATATTTAATGCAGTTATTTTAGAGAGTATTAGTTCATTGTTCTGTGACGTGATTACGTTTTAGTATGTTAAGAAGTATGACTTTTCAAGTCACAAATGACTTCAGATCCTGAAGAGTTATGTCTTTCACCTAAGATTTTCATGCTGTATTGATTAAGTTCTTTGCCCTGTGATTATCATGCCTTAATGCAACTCCTTTCTCCATTCAAAAGTGATCTAGGCTCATAATCCACGTGACAGAGTGTTGTGATAAGTAAACTATAAAGAATGAAGGAGAACGCAATGTAAGAGAGGTTTAGAATTTTGTGCAAAATAGACTTTAAGGGAAAAAAGTTGAAAGAGCAAGAGCAAGATACCAAAATCAAGAAAGAGATAAAAGACAGAGAGAGAGAGAATGAATCAGATACCTCCGATTATTATTATTACACTGGAGTAGGGGGGGTGAAGATTTGATTATGTTACTAACACCCTAATGTTACTTTAAGAGTTGTTTGCACTGATAATTACGACTTACAACTGAATTGTTCTTTCTTCCCTTGTTCTTGTCTCAATTTTCCAGAAGAACGAATCTTTTTCCTGTCATTTTTCTCCCTCAAGTTCTTCCAGGCAGTCTCAAGTATCTATTTTACACGTTATCTATTTTACACAACTCTGTGCACTCTTGATACTGTAAATTTTGCTTATTCAAGAACTTTATAGATCCATCTTTACATTCTCATATCTTCAAGCTGATTACCAGCTCAGTATCATTTTTTCTTTAAGCACAAACACAGGTGATCCTCAACTCTCCAAAATTTCTCTGAAACCAAGCTAGTGTTTCACAAAGCTTTATTGAATACCTTAAGATAAACTAGAAATATAGCATGGAGAGTAAATTAGAGAATTATGTGCAATGGTTGTATTTAGAGTCATACATTTTAAATTCTATCTCCAGGGCGCCTTACTTTCCTAATGAAGATAGAAATTCCAGGGCCTTCATACTGCAGTAAAGAGCCCTTCAGTAGCAGAAAACAGGTCCTTCCTGTCATTCACCTGAATCCAAAGCCCAAGCTTATGGACAAAGTTAATTTTTTGAAGATAAATACGCTAACTACAGGGGAAGAACTCTGCCTTCCCTATCACAAGGGGAATTCTTCTTATGTTTGGATTATTTACCCTTAAATAATGCTTCCTGGGTACCAGTGTTTTTAACATTCTTCATTGGCACAGACTGTTATGTCTCACCATCTACCTAGCTATAATTTGAATTTATAGATAATAATCCAACATTCAGCATTTATATTCAGATCTGCACTCACTTTTCCAAAAACAAAATAAAGCAGTTGCTTTATTTCTAGGAAACTGAAGTGGCAAATTTCTTAAATAAAGATAATTTTTTGTAATAGTTATGGACTCTTTAATTTCAGAAACTAAATTTTGAAGACTATCCAAAAAATAGTTACCTAGCTATGATCTCAAGTATTAGTTAGAATACAGGCTTAATGATTGCAACAAAAGACCCAAGAGAAACAATGGCGAACAAGACAGAAGATTATTTCTCTCTCTTATAAGAACGTCTGAAAAGGTCAGAGTAGACCTGGCATCTCCAGGGTGCTGGGGAAAGGTGTTCTCTTATTTTTTGCTTGCTGAATCTTACATCTGGCATGCTTCTTTCTTTTTGAAGGAATAACCTGAAAATTGCACACATGATTTCATATCGTTGATCAGAACTAAATCACATGGCTGAATCTTGCTACAAAGAAGATGGGTAATGTAGACTTTACCAAAAATAAAAAATGGACAATGCATAATGAGAGTAATCTGAATCTCTGACATCCTAGACAGAGCTTATATTAAAGTTTGGAGATTGGGATACTGAGAAAGGACAAATACTAGTTTTAGAGGTGCTTTTGAAATAAATGATTTGATAAAATGTCAAGTTTAAAATTATTCCTATCACTATTGAAAATTTTTGTAATCCTCAAGTTGTCATGCAAGAGTAGAAAATAGTTCACCATCAAGTTGAGCTAAGTTTGGGACTCTCATAAGATACTAACTTCTTGTCCTTTGTATGTGTGTGTGTGTCTTAAAAATCTCTACATATTTTTCAGACTTTATGGCTGCTCCTTTCTTTCTTTCAGCTACTTTTTACATATTGTACAATATCTCAGTCCTTTTTATCCCTTAATGCATGTTGCAAATCAGTAGCTTTGTTTTATTTCCTTTCTTTTTTATTCCTTTTGTTACTGAGGTTCTCTTAATAGTCTTAATCATTCACACTAAAAATAATGGATTGGATCTGATGAGAGATCCCTGTTTCTAAAATAATTTTACAAGAAAATCCTCAGAAGTACTTGATATATTGAAACTACTGGGAAATTATATTTACAGGATTCTCTGGTCAAGTGTTATCTTTATTTCTGTGCTGAATTAGGAGGAAAGCTAAGGGAACCTTGGTCCTAAACCTTGCCATTATTGAAAAGGGTGCATTTGGCCCTGAAAAACCTGTTAGTATGAGACACTGAAAAGCCTCTCATTAAGAATAGGTATTAATCAGCACAGTCATATTTGAAACAAAGACTTAGGGGTCACACAGGAGGGAAATTTTCACTTTAATGTTCTATTTGTCACTAGAACTTTTCTCCAGTCTAGTTCCCCAGGTCCTATGGCAAAGAAAGAGAGAAGTAGTTAGGGGGATGGTATGATTGAAAGGGAAAGATTGTAACAGTAAAATCTCTTTAAGACATTGAAGCCCTTAAGAGCTGATTATGACACAATGGAAAACAGTATAACACTCAAATGGAGGCATCTTCACACTTTTCCATAAAACATGTGCCTTGGATATGTCTAGAACATAAGATGAAGTGGTACCAGCAAATGTGGCAGTGGTACCCAGCAGAGACATCTCAAGTGATTGTTGGTATCAGTACAGAGGATGCAGGCAAATATATTAGTACCTCATAAAAGAGATTCAAAATGGGAGAAAAGAGAAAAATATTTTCTAGAGTAGGTTCCATAAATATCAGATAAACCAAAGGAATGATTAAACCCATGGCAGAGGGCCATATCCTCTAATTCCATACCCCTACATTCTGTTAAGTGGCTAGGGAACTTCTTGCCATCTATTAGCATCCTTCCCTGAAACTCATTGTAATCAATTTGTCTAACAAATATTAGTAAGTGCTTCCTAATCCTTAGGCTCTGTAGTAGTGTCCATTTCTAACAGTCGTGAGACACGGTAAGTGCTCCTGAGGAAACTCATCTGGATGAGTTAGAGGCAAGTGCTTGCTGGCTGTGTTGGTTCTGTGCACCTTATCTTCTCTCTTATCTGGGGCTGAATTCTTCGTGTGTGGCACAAGTCAGCTTGTTCATTGACACTCAATATGTGTTGACAGCACAGAGATGCATCTGTTGTACACAGATTTTGTTCCCTGAAAGCTCATTTCTATTTTGAGTGGCATCAGAAAAGAAAGACTTAAGATAGTGTCTTTAGACTGAATAGATTTCAATGATCAATACTGAGATAAATATTCTGCACAAATTTTAAAATTGAGCTATTAAAAATAGTCTCAATGCAGAGTTCAACTTTTAAATTGATCATTGAAAGTATTTTATATGTCATTACTTTCTAAGAATATTAGCTATTATTTCTAAATTATGCAGATCATATTTCTAATTGAAAGATGATTGTTTTTCAAATATCAAAAAATAAAATGACAACTCGGAATCATACTTTAAGACCTCTAACATTTTTACTGAGTTGGAAATTCACATAACATAAAATTAACCATTTTAAATTGTACAATTTAGTTATATTGATTTGCATATACAATGTTAATGCAAACACTGCCTCTGTCTTCAAAATATTTTATTATCTCAGTTGAACTCCCCATACCATTTATTCAATCAGTCCTGTCACCCTTCCCCTAATCCTCTATTAACCACTAATCTGCTGTATATATAGGTTTACCTATTTTTGATATTTTATATAAAAGAAACTATACAATTTGTGGTCATTTGTTTCTGGCTTCTTCTCTTAGCATGTTTTTTAGGTTTACCCAAGTTGTAGCATGTATCAGTACTTCTCTTGTTTTTATAGGTGAATAATATTCCATTATTTGGAAGTACCACAACTTATTATCCACTCATCCATTGATATTTGGGTTGTTTCTACCTGTTGATTAATGTGCCTATTGCTGCTATAAACATTCATGAGCAACTGTTTATTTGAGTGTATACCTGTTTTAATTTCTTTTGAATATTTGCCTAGGAGTGAAATTGTTGGGTTAGTGTTTAAACATTATCTATAGTTAGCTTTTTGAGGAACCATCATTTGCCACATTTATTGCACCTTTTACATTCCCACTACTAATGTAATTATTTCTCTATATCTTCAACAACACTTATTATTTTCCTTTTTTTAGAAAAATAATAGCTATTCTAGTGTGTATGAAGTGACATCTCATTGTGGTTTAGAGATGCATTTCTTTAGAAATATCTTTTCACGTGAATGTTGGGCAATTGTATATGAACTTAGAAGAAATGTCTATTCAAATTCTTTGCCCATTTTTTTTTTTTACTGGGTCTTTTGTCTTTTTGGTGTTGAGTTGTAAAAGTTCTTTGTATGTTCTGGATACTAAATTCTTATCAGATGTGTGATTTAGGATATTTTCCTCATTCTACAGCTTCCTTTCAACTCTCTTGGTAATACGGTTTCATACACAAAAGTTTATTTTCTTTATATAAATTTCAATTTATTTGTTTGTTATTTGTGCTCTTGGTATCAGAGCTAAGAATCCATTGTCCAACCTGAGGACATAAAGGTTCACCCAAATGTTATCTTCTAATAGTTTTATAGTTTTAGTTTGTTATGTATGTTATTTATTTTGAGTAAATTTTTGCATGTAGACTGAGGTAAGGGTTCAACTTCATTCTTTTTTATATGGTTATCTGGTTGTCTTGGCATCATTTGTTGAAGATATGTAATTTTTGAGTGAAAGGACTTTTTTTCAATTCATGGTTATTATTTAGAATTATAATTAAGTAGGGACTTAAAATGAGTAAGAATACTTCAATTTAGGTTTCATTGCTTCTGGCATAATACAAAATCTGCCTATAAATACAGCACTGCAAGATAGCTGTGACAAGAATATATGCAAAATTATTTAATCAAACAATTGATAACCAGTTAATACAAAAAAAGTTAAAAATAGCCACTGGGACCAAAATAAGACAATTGTAATTACCGGCAAGTCAGTTTAATTCAATGAGATGCTACCCAGCACTTAACTGTGACTATTCTTATATTCAGTAACTACTCTTTCTAACATATACTAATATCAGATGTCTCAAAAGACCATTGAATAAATATGTAAAGCTTTGAAACAGCCAGAACTCAGATGACAAGCCCTTTTAATCCATATTTATGCCAGATGACTTATTGTTTCATTAGTCTCAGTCTTACTATTTTAAAGATAAATGCCTCTTTCCATTGTAATAGTTTTATGTATGTAGTGTGAGTTCAGAAAGTAAAGGACATAATTTCAGACCAGACTTCTTTAAAAAATTATTTTAGAGTGACCAAACTATTTTATTATTATTTTAAAAGTCAAGTGTCAAAATATAGATGGATATTATCTTCTTTTTGTCATCCTCATCAGTGTCACCTTCTCACTGAGGGCCCTTGTGACCAAGCATTTCATTTCCTAGTATTCTCTTCAGTTTCACTTAACTTCACAACAGTTGTCATATATATGACATATACATGGCATGTATATGAGTGATATATAGTTCACTTAAAAATAAGCAAAACATTTTTATTTTGGAATAATTTAAGGTTTACAGAAAAGTTGCAAAGGTAGTAGAGATTTCACCCCTCTTCCTCAGGTATTAGCATCATTCATATTGAAGTTTCATTTGTCAAAATTACAAGTTTCACTTTAGTACAATATTATTAACTAAACAATAGATTTTATTCAGATTTCTCTAGTATTTCCACTAATATCCTTCTTTCTGTCCTAGGATCCAGTCCAGGATACCATGGCACTTCTAGATATCATATCTCCTTAGTCCTTTCCACCTCTGATTAATATCCTGTTTTTCATGACCATCATCCTTTGGAAAGATTTGGTCAGGTATTTTTTGATAATGCCCTTCAGTTTGGGTTTGTTTGTTTTCTCATGATCAGACTAGGGATATGGGATTTGGGGGAAGAACACCATAGAGGTAGAGTGCTTCTGTCACATTGTATCAGGGATCCATGATAAGGCTTACCACTGATGACATTAACCTTGAACACTTGGTGAATGTGGTTACTCACATATATGTCTTCATTGTAATGTCATTATTTTTCCCTTTCTGCACTCCATCCAACTTTATATCCTGCCCACACTCAAGGGGAGGGAAATTAAACCCCACCTCCTGAAGGGGAGATGATCTATCTATATTTAGATTTTTCAAATTCTTTTATAAGGAAAACATGTCTCTTCTCCTCCATTTTTTATATTTATTCAATCATTTACTTATATTGTTAAAACCATGAATATTTATTTTATTCTTTGGGTTATAAGATGCTGTAATTTTATTGCTGCAATTGTTCCCACCTTTGGAGCTCTTTCAGGCTGGCTCCTGAGTCCCTTTGACATACATACTCCCATCAATGGTGGGTTTATTTTGTTTGTTTTTTTTTGTCTGTTGGTTTGTTTAGAACTTCCTTATATTCTGACAGTATAAAATATTACAGGCTTATCTTGAATTTTACCTACCCAGGATCTAGAATCAACTGTCTATCTAAAGATAAAGCCTGGCTCCTTATGTAGCTGGTTTACTTGTTTGCCTTTTCATTTTTTTTTTTTTTTTCACTGAAATGTAAGTTAGATATGAGAAAAAATTTTGTTTGTTTTGTTACCTGCTGTATCCTCAGTGCTGAATACAATACGTGGTGCATAGTCGGCATTCAGTAATAATGTAAAATAGGTGAATAAACAGAAAGAATGTTAAGTTCACCACAGTTTTAAAATGCTTTCTATCATTTCTCCTCAAAAAATTCCCTCACAAAATTCTGAACAGATAATGGAGAGCATCATGAAATTACCTTCCTTATAGGGTTTTTATTAAAACTGCTTTTTTAAAGAAAAATGTGGCTAATGCTGCTAGGGTGATCCCTGGCATTTTTTAAAATAGGTGTTCCTCCACCTCCTGCTGGTTTCATCATCATCACCATCATCACCACCATCACCACCATGACCACCATGACCACCATCATCACCATCATCATCATCATCATCTAATTGAGCTCTGAGCATGGCCACAGCAACAGAGGAATTCTGTTCTACTCTTTTATGAGCTAAACACTTTTTATATTTCTCCATGACTGATATATTTTCTTGATGTATCATAATTTTTATTGCTTTGGTGAAACAAAAGAGGGTATAATAGAATTCACTACTGCAAAATTAAGTCAAATGTCTGAACCCTACTTTCAAAGGAAAGTAGGAGGAAAACAAAAGGGGAGAAAAAGAGAACAAATGAGGCAGGCAAAACCACTTGACCTTAAATTCCATGAAAGTTTACTTTGTAATTTGCCAGTGTTACAATGGTTCATATCTACTAGTCTTGAACATTCTGACCACTTTTCATCAAATGTTTGGAAACCATACACATTGAAAATATGCCATAGCATCACATTTTTTTTCTTTGCTCAGAAACTCTGTAAAGTTCTAATTGAATATCTTTCAAAGGCATATCAGCCAATGCGGTTTAATGTTTTTAATTATGCAACACTAGGTTTACTGTCAGAAAAGATATAAAAAAAACTATAAAAATTGAGAAGTCACTAAATTGGAAAGCTTATTTATCAATGCAGTTTTGTTATTCTAGCACAAATTTCCTGGTTGTGTCAGGTGCTGTCATGCTTCTGAGGGGTTTGTGTTCGATGGTGAAGATGATATATATGGTAGAAATTGATATAAAGAGATGTATTACCGTACCAGAATATGCTGATTCCAAGACTGCTTTCCAGTCATAATTTTCACACTCTGTATACAAACTCTCAGCGTGTAGTAGAGCCTTAGTCATTGGTGGTTTGATTTCTTCCTGTAAATACTTGCATTGGTCATAAAGCATGGATCTTATCAATATTTTAGACTTAGGTTGTGATGCATAGTGATAAATGATTGACTAACATTAAGAGAATAGTAAATAATTCTAAAAGGTAACCTGAAATTTTTAAAATTTGAAAATATATCCTCAAAAAGAAAGGGTTTATTTTTCATACACTGACTTAAAATGGCTTAACCTCTGGTTAGAAAATGCACTGGAAGAGTCGAAACTGAAGACTCATGAAATATATAAGGCTTCTCTCTTCTCAGTAAGTACCGATGTTTGCTAGGAAAGGTGCTTTTTCTCCCTTCTCCTGTATTAGCTTTAACAAGATATGAGATTAATTGATTCTGCCAGATCACAAATGCAACATCAGTCACTGATAGAGTTTCTGAGAATTCACCAGTGTTTTATATCAAATGAATCACTGTGTGTAGTAGAGAGTTTATCCATACAGAACTTAAGCTATTACGTATGTAAGTAGTCATTTCTTTCTGAAAATATGGATATTCTTGTTTGTGCCCCTGCCACACTCTACGCAGAGTATAGTTGTATTTCTTGTCTACCTTCCTGAAGGGTGCTACACTGAAAGTATCTGTATAACTCAAATCAAATTCTCGAAGGAAGGCTGAATACAGTATTTATTTGTATTTGAAATAATAAGCTGGTTTTACTATGGTTTCTGATTCACTCCTGAACAGTAAGAGTGGCATTCTGTGTGCTAGATTTGTTGCCAGTATAGTATAGTCTGTGCTCAGTATAGTTTTGGTTGATTTTGTTGATGCGTTTATGTGTGGGAGTATTTATGAGGGTATTTAATGAGGATGCATTTTCTTACCCTGTATTATTTCTCGGTAACATCATTGCTGACTCTGGGGAAAAAAGATAGGGCTCACGTAGCTGTAAATATTTGTAACTAATTAAATACTTATCATGTAACATTATTCAAGTCAAATTAGATTACCAGAAGGTTTGAGGTTTTTTTTTAGAGATGATAACATATGAAGCCTCTTAAACATAACCATTCAATAAGATAGAAGAAAAAGTCACAGAGAGTCTTATATATGATACTCTTATTATATTAAGAAAATATAAAAATGTTAATTTTATGGCCAAATTTTAAATTTTTTTAAAGTAAAAGGAAACCTACTCTACAGTATAATATAAGATAAAACAGATATGAGAGGGAGGTGTCAGAATGGATGTTGATACATATCAGAAAATTTAACACAAATACAGAAACCAAATTTACATTTAAATACAGAAACCAAATTTACATTTAAATACAGATAATCACACAGACTAGAGAGTCTGTGCAATATAAAGTGGTTAGAAGAAAGTAAAATATTTAAAAGAAGAAAATTCTTTCTGTGTATCTTTCCATAAAGAATACAGATACTTTTGAGGGATATGTTATCAGACCTCCATACATTTAAAAATTAATAACTTCTCTCTGATATGCCCTGCCCTCCTTCTCTATAAAACATAAAGGCCAAGGTAGTGACTATATACAGATATGTGCTGAGTGAATACTTGCCTGAACACAGATGTTAATGTATTGGCTTCTTCATGTATTGCTTTCTCACCAATTGATGCATGTCAGTCTTCTATAATTCTTTTAGAATTCAGTGTAATGTTATTGATCCTTTCATGTCTTCATGTAGCTTGCTCTGTATATGTCTTCTGAGCTTGTGAAAGAAGGAAATAAGACTATATTTACATTATGTACAGGGTACCTACTTTCTTGGTATAGAGAAGTTCTTATACATTTGCTCAGTATTAAAGTGCATGCTGGTGCTTTTGATAAAGGCCTTAATTTAGAAATGATTATTCCCCTGAAAATAAATTAAAGAAAAATAACTTGGGCAAAATAACACCTTAAGAAGGGAGAAGTTAGAAAATAGGAAAAAGAGGAGGAGGACATGTGGGAAGAGGATTTTTGCAGAGACTAGAGACAGTGTAATTTTTGAACACTTTAGTGTGAATTTATTTATTTTTTCCTTCAGATTTTTAAATTTAGCTAGTAACTACTGTGTGACTAATTTCTTACCAAGGTGAATAGGTAGGCATTGTTTTTAACATATCTGAGAAAATCCTTCAAAAGAAAGAAAGTCCCCGGGTAAGGGTCCTTTTGCACTTTCCCATTCTTCCTCCTTACCTGACTTGATCTTTCATCCTATAATTATTTTTTAAATGTAAAGAAAAGAGCTGTTAAATATTCTAACTAAATTCCTTTGACTATTCAAAATTTGTTTCTGCAAATCACATAAACTTTTTAAGACTCAGTTTTTACATGTGAAAAATGGGAGGATTTGAACACAATTTTTAGGATTTATTTTGTACTTTGGTTGTAGCTTATGGATATTATAAATGCAATGAAATTGTTTTTATCGGAGTCCTTCAGATGAAGTCTAGTTTGTATGCACTGTTATATTTAAGCAACATTACAATGATATCAGATCATGTCAATCAGTAAGTAGTATTCTTGTGGGTGACCATATCATTTAGTGCTCAGGTCTAGGTAACAGAAAACCTTCTCCATATTTAAATCAGAACAGATACTACCATTGGGATTGAGATGCTTTACAAAATCATTTAAAAGATTGGAAGAACAAATTCTGCATGGGCTTTCTGTAATATAACAGAACTAGCCAAAACAGAACTGTAATCAGAAAGGTCTTCCAGTCACAACTGTCCAGGTGATGCAGGAAAACAGATGTGGGGCATAAAAAGGGCTGTGTCCTAGGTCTTGGTTGAGCCCCTGGGACGTGCCCTTCCAAGTGTGGGTCCTTGGGCAGGAAAGAGTTCAAGAGCGAGCCACAGGTGAGTGAAGGTAGATTTATTCAGAGAGATACATTGAAAGGCAAGAGAAAGGCCATGAGGTGTAGGGGTTGGGTGCTCAGATTAAAAGTAGGTACACACTCCATAGACAGAATGTAGGCCATCTCCGAAGAGGGAGAGAGAGGGGGAGCCTTGAGGCGCCTTGTTGCTGGTTTTTATGGGCTTGGTGGCTTCATATGCTAATAGGTGGAAGGACCAGTCTCAGTAGCCTGGGGAAGGGGCTGGGATTCCCAGGAAGTTGGCCATTTCCCACTCTTTGACCTTTCCTTGCTAGCCCTGGGACTGCCATTGTGCCTGTGGGCATGTTATTCACCATGTTAATATATTACAATGAGCATATAACGAAGGTCAAGATCTGCTAGAAGTTAAATCTCTCATCATCCTGAGCCTCAAGGTCTACTGGGGGTTGAATCTTTCACCATTTTGATGTTAATTGCTGTAGCATTCCTTGAATGGCTGTGCCCTGCCCCCTTCCTGTCTCACAGGTACAACTGTTGGCTGCTACACATGATTCTTAGCTGCAATATGAAGATGAGGGACTGGCTCTCAGAACTGTTAGTCCTGGAGCCATTCACTGTCTGCTAGAGTCACAAGAGTAAAGTGGATGCCTCTTTGCTGCTGTCCTCCCCACTTAACCTTTGTCTGAATTCAAGCCTTAGGCAAATATCTTCTAAATGAATTCCAGAAATTTAGCTGAAAAGGATCAGGATAAACAGCCCCCACCGAGAATAGCTTTAACCCAGAGGCTGTGCTCTGGGAAGAAGGTAATGGGCTGGTAATCTCAGAAGAATAGACAGACCCTCTGGAGTTCCTCCCTGTTGCCAGGAAAATTCGTCAAGTTTAAGAGGAATGTAAACCCTGTAAAATGCCCTGATTGTTATCACCTTTTCTGTTCCGTACAGTTTTTCTATAAAACCTCAGGACCCCAATCCCGAGATGGAATCAGTCTCTAAGGCACTAGCCCGCTGTGACTCCCCTTTGTCTGGCAGAGCAATAAAGCAGTCCTTTTCTGATTTTCCCAAAACTCTGCCTCTGAGTCTCAGTCTGGTTTTCAGGGTACAGAGACTGGTTTTGCAGCAATAATGACTAGAAGTCTTTCTGGGCAGTCATTTGTGAAAAGAAAAATCATTTCCAAAAAACTACACATTAGTTAGAAGTGGTTTTCTCTTTTTAAGGCATTTAGGGTATACTTGAACCCTGTTAAGTAAAATAAAATAGAAGGATCAAGAAAATAAAGACATTAAAATCATAATAAAATAAAGTGCAAGAAATTATAATGAAAAAAATAAGAGCAAATTATTAATCCAAGATGAAAGGAAAAAATTAGCTGAATTGTAGAGTCAAAAAGAACTTTAAAAGGATTAGATGGACATATTCAAGTATAAGAAAGTATTTGTCGAATGAAATAAATGCGCAGCCTAAAAGTTGAGAGTTCCGTTTTATTTGGTGGACATTTCTGAGGACTCGAGCCAGGATGACAGCCTCTCAGATGGCTCTGACTGACTGGTAGGGCAGGGGCTAGGATATATAGGATTTTTACAACAAAGACCAGGTAGTTGGAACATTGAAAGATTACTTGTTAAAGAAAACCAGGCATCTCAAGAAGTTAAAGAATTTAGTGCTTTTCTTTGTAAGTAAGGAAGCAAACATTTGGGCTCACTGAATTCATTCCTTTGACAAGCACCTAGCTGTCTAGGGCCAGTATCCTGTCCTTTCTTATTCTGAGTCCCCTCAGAGTGCACCATTGTGAATGGCTGCAGAGGCTGGGCTGCAGGCTTGTCTTCACGGGGCGGTGGGGCGCCGCTGATGACTTGGTTTCAGCATTCTTTGTTTACTGATATGGTTTGCAGTGTTTTTTGTTCACATATTAAATTAGGAATGACTAGCTAATAATCTAAGAAAATAATTTTCTTGGTCACTGGCATGATAAATTTAGGACAAAGCTATCCACAATATCCAATATATTCTGGACAAAAAAAATGCATTTTTTAAAAGTCTGACAGTCTACTGAAGGAAGTTCTCTGCTGTGACTTATGCATTTGAAAAAGTGTGCTTTTAAATTCTTGCTGAAATACTTAACCTAAATAGATGACAACGTTCTGTGCTGACAGCCTTCCTACAACATTGCTTTTATTCTCATGCATCTTGGCAGGAAACTTTTAAATCAAAAAATGTGATTCTCTTACTTGAAATAAAGGTGTGCAGCAAGCATTTGGGAGGGATGAGGTGGATAAGAATTGATTTCAATTTGGCTTTTCTTAGTGAGGAAACTGTCGCCCTCTATATTAAAGTCGAGTAGTGGAAAACTGCAAAGAACAAGGACTTCTGTTAGGAAGGAATCTTAAAATAACAGTTTCAGGCCTCAGTGCCTAGTGTCTTTGGCCTCTAGATGTATAGAGACAATTGAACCCTCAAAATGTTTTTTTGGTAGCATTTTATCTCCACTTGTGTAACAAAACCATTCTCCCATTTTAAGGAGAATCTATTTTAAATGCGTGACAGAGAAGAGAAGCTTGTTGACCATTTATGTGTGTATTTAACCACATAAAATGCCTGTAAGTTACAGTCGGAAGAAACAGATTTATGCGGGAGAATGAAAGCCCCTCTGAGAAGCTAGTGTTGATTAAGCTGCGTGTTGCTTCTGTGTAGCATAGACTCTTCAAAATCGGGGAAGAGGATAAACATGCCGAAGAGAATAGGAAGAGCCTTCAGATACTCAAAGTTTCTCTTTAATATAAAATTCATTTAAGATACACGAACAGGAAATTCTTTGAAGTCTTTTTTTTTTTTTCTTTTTGGCCTAACAGACACTAACAAATACTTTGTGTATTAAAATAAGCAGCATACTTTATGCTTACATTATGCCAGGCACTCACTTGCTACTTCTGATAATCCTATTAAAGAATTAGATGAGTTTCCTACAGTCTACAGAGTTGAGGGAGATAGGAATCAACTGCCCGGGGAAACATCCATAGTAAGTAACAGGGCCAGATTTTAGATCCTTGCCTTCTGATCACTTAGGCAATGCTCTCAACCATTGTACCATATTGCTTCCAGGATATAGATGATCTTTAGTGTCACTACCCACAGGAGGTAGAGAACACTGAAATTGAAACTTATTTCTGATTTCTCAGGAATACCTTTAAATTATGTCTAAACCATTCTTTTGAACTTCCTATTCTGACTAACTTAATTCTCTAAATTTGCAATAAAATTCTTTATAGAGGTATGGAAGTCTTTCCCTTCATACATCTTCAAAAAGGCAGAATGAGGCATTAGAAATTAAAATGGGGGGAGGGTATAACATAGTGGTAGAGCACATGCCTAGCATGCACAAAGTCATGGGTTTGATCCCCAATACCTCTATTAAATGCAAATAATAATAAACAATAAACCTAATTACACCCCCCAAAAATAAAATAAAATAAAATAAAATAAAATAAAATAAAATAAAATAAAATAAAATAAAATAAAATAAAATAAATGATACGAAGAGGTCTTAAAATTGATATTTAAGAGTGATAGCATAAGGTACAACTTGCAAGGACATTGCAAATGAACCATAAACAAACAACAAAAACAACAAATATATATTAATATTAAGAACATCTTCATTGAAATCATAAGGAATGTTTTTTCTTTAATTATATAATTAGAATCTCTGAGAGGGAAGTAGATAATCTGAATTCTTAAAAGTGGGTACCTGCCATTCTGATGCATAGTGGAGTTGGAGAGCTATTAAGATTTTATATTAGTAATAAAATATTTGTTGACTGTCTACCAATTTTAAGTCTGATAACAAGCAATGGGCTCAGGGGTATCTCATACTTTTAACAGAAATGAAAAGTCAGAATTACACAAAAACACATTTTAGCCATTCTATTCAGTTGCCAATTTATCTGACTTGGCTGAAGTCAAGTTTATGTCATCAGATATTACCAAATGGAAATTAAAATGTATATATTCCCAGTAGAGGGACACCATGACTAATTCGGATTATATTATAAAATAAAATGTAAATGTTTATATTTTCTCCTACTTTGTCTTGCTTGATGTTTTTGTTCTGTAATTTTTATTATGCTACTGAGAAAAGGTAGATTTGGATACAGTTCTTAATCTATTACTGTCTTGATAGCCACTAAGAGTAAAGGTTTTCCTGAAAAAAAAATCATAGGACATTGGTAACCTTGATCCTCATTTCCCAATGATCTTGAAAGATGGTTATTGAACCTCTTCCTGATCATATTCAAAGGTGAAAGTATTGTCCTTCGACCATATGTATTCCATACTGTAAATGTTCTAAGGCTTAGAAATGTAAATTTATTTTTCTATATTCTAAATGAACCTACATGGAATTATTTTACTTTTCCCCTGTGTGAAATTTGGCTATTTAAATATTTTAAACATTATACCTGCATTTATTCCCCTACACCATCTATTGTTCCCTCTTTGACCTCATTTTATATTGACTTTCCCTTACTTCCCATTGCCCTGACCTCTTGCATGTTCCCACCCTAGGGAGCTTGCATTGACTTTTCTCTCATACTAGGCATCATTTCCTTAGATATGTGCTTGGCTAACTTCCTTACTTCCTTCACATTTTTGCTTAAATATTATCTTCTGAATGAGCTCTAACCCGAATGCCTTGTTTAAATTATTAGCTAACTCCAATACCACAATATAATTCAGATCTCTTTCATACTGTTTTATTTTTTTATAGTATTTATTAGGTATTACATACATAATTTTTTGTTTAATTTTAATTAATGTCTTTCTCCCTTCCTAAAGGTTCATTTCCAGGAAGTAATGAATTTTTATATCTTTTGTTCACTACTGTATTCCAAGTATTCCCAAGTGTCCCAGGTATTACTTGAAACTGAACATAGTGATAATAAGTGAATATTGCACTTAGACAATATACTTCTTTAATCAGGCACTAGACTTTGTTCATCTAAAGATACTTTTACTTGCTTATTTGTTTCTTTATGTAATTGCATTGGGTATATTGCATTACCTCCTTTATATACTTTTTTCCTAATGAGGAGATATTAAATAAAATAAATACCCTTTATATTAAGCAAGTATTCCATTATAAATTATTGCTATTACCAAACCAAACTTGGGTCCGCTTAACTGTGTGCAGTAAAGGGAATCTACTGACACTGAGTTGTGGTGAAGGAAAGTGTAGCATTTATGTAAGATGTCAGACAAGGAGTCCAGGGCAGCTAATGCTCAACCAAAACCCTGAACCCCCTGATGATTTTCAGCGAAGCATTTGAAAGGCCAGATGAGGGAGGAGTGTCACAAGGTATGTGAACAGCTCATGTACAATTCTCCCATTAGCTGATGGTGAGGAAAATGGTCAATATCACAAGGGTTTACATTATCAAGCCTCAGGCTCCAGCCAGTCTAGGGGCTACATGCATGTGGTCATTATGTAGTTAACTTATTCCATTTGGTGGGAGTTTTAGAATCTTCAAAACAACCCAGAAAATGTGTATCAGATACTGTTATCTAGGTACTTCAGGGAGGAACTAAAGATTCTGTGACTGCCATATGGATGACTTATGGTTTAAGTTTATTACCATTCTTCCTGGCCCATATGCTACTTTTGTCACTACGTGTTCACATCCTTTCAATCATTAATTCTTGAACCAGACTTTTTTGACCTACAGGGTGGCCTGGGAGAATACAGCTTTTCTACAAACAAGAGGCAAGTGGAGAGCATAGTGGGAGGGGTCTGTCCCAGAAAAGTCCCATAGGGTCCTTTTTTATTATAGTGCTAGAATGAGAAAAAAGTCAAAAATCAAAATATTGGCTGTTAATCTGTGTTGTAAATTTTCAAGTGATTTAGTTGCTGTTCATCTCTAATTTCTGGTTGTTATTTTGTTTTTTCCTCTTCTAAAGTAAACAACATTTCTTATATAAGAAGAATAATACACAATTCCTATTGAAATGAAATTGCTGAAACATGTTATGGATATCAGATAAACAAATCAACTATTCAGTACATACTATAGACATGTTAAGAAGTATTGAACCTCCATGAAAATTCCAGATTGAGGTTTATCCGCAAAGTATTAATTGTGTTTTTATAATGAAGGCTACAGTGCCATTTATAATACATCAGCATACCTTAGCTAATAAGGAAAAATTCCTTTCAGAAATAATCTCCAGATTAAATTCTGACATTTACAAGTTAATGTATATAACGTATTGTCTATACTACTTAAGTAATAAAAGATGAGTATTCCCAGTTAAAGAATATATATTTCATCTGTAAATCCTGTAATTAGAAGTGCTAAACTTCAAGGATAATTGTAGTTATGATGTTATATTTAAATTTGAGTATAAGAAAAACGGCACTTAACGGTTATAGAGCAATTTGACCAATTCATCACAATCTTCAGAAGTTGCCATACGGTTTGCAATAACTTAAATGTATATGTTTGATCCATCCACTCATTACTACTTTTTTTGAAATGAAATAATTTATCAGTGTGTTCAGAGATTTTTTTCTAAACAATGGGAACACAATTATCCACCATCATTTGAATGTAGTGAGAACAGGAGCAAATGAAATTTGCCAAGTATGCTGATAGCTCAGCTTAGTTAATGTAACTAAATCTGAAGCTCTTTATATACTAATGTATTCTGCAAATAGAAATATAGATAATATATACAAATTACCTGTTGTAACTGAATTCAGAGGTTTGGTTTTAATGCTATGTACCACAATGAGAAGAATTATTTGAATTGCTTTAAATTTACATTGTTAATATACTCAATTATATGCTATTGAATCACAATGCATGCTATTAACTAAAAGAATCTCTTCTTTGTAAGATGTTTCAGTTTGCTTCGTTATTAAAAAAGCAGAAGCAAAGAAAAAAACTCTCTTCTAGAAGGAGTATGGTATAATGGTGTAATGTATTTTTCCACCTGGTACTTCACAGGATTCATCACACAGTAGATTAGGAGAGAAAGATACAACAGCAAGGTAGTATCAAAGTGAGTTAGCGGGGTGATGCTCCACCCAAGTACAAAAACTATGATAGGAGGAGATGAGATGAAGTATAAGATAAATAAGAAATAATTTAGAGTTAAAAGTAATTTGGGCATAATTAGAAAAGCTAAAGCAAACAAATAAAAAATTCTCGCCATAGGAGAAAGAAGTAGATTCAAAGTGTTGGAGCCTGTTTTGTAGAAGACTCCTAATCCTGAGGAATCTTCCGTTTATCTGGAAGTGGGCTGTTTGTATGGAATGTGTCTATTTTCCCAGTTGTTTTCCTCTTTCGCAGCCTCTAAGATCTAGTCAGGCAAGTTCTTCAGCCTTAACTGTATTAGGTATCTATGAGAAAATAGAAAAGTCCAAATTTGACTTAGGGAAGAACTATCTTCCCACTACAAACAGAAGCACAGAAGTAAGGTGGAGACAAAGAACAGTGAATGATCATTCTTAAGAGCAAATTGAGGAAATGATAGAAGCCTTCATGATAAGCAGTAAGCAGGAAGCTTGGAATATATATACATACACACACACGCATCTATATATGTGGCTGCAGATCAAATGAAATGATTAAAATGATATATCCTGACATCCAGCATCCAGTTGATAAACACTGATTGAATATCCTCCCTATTGAAACATACTGTGCAGAATGTAGGTATGAATAAAGTAGACAGGTCCCTTGGAGTTCACAGTGTAGCAGATAAGACATGCTTAAAAATAGCGAATAATTAATTTAAAAGTTATGAGTAACAGAATGGCATAAAGAAGAAACTGATGGTGCTATAGGGTTATATAGGATTACATTATAAGGAGCTCTAACCTGGTAGGGAGGGTCAGGAATAATGTCTTTCATAACTGAAATTTCAGCTGAAGTCTAAATGATGCAGAGGTAAAGAGAAGAATCTCCAATGTGAGATTCTACCAGTTGCTGAGTATGTGTATTCCAATTATCCATTCTGTAACTGGGAAAACAACTGCATGATAGGTTCAGGGACCCACTGGACCAACTATGAGATGGATGTGAGCTGAAGCCTCATTGATCACTTGACCTCCATATGACTGGTGGACTACCGTGAGTTTTGGGTCTCCTGGAATTAGTGCTAGTTCAGAGCCAATGTTCAGCAATTATCAAAAGCTCTGATTATTTTCTTTTCCCCAATACACAGTCACTCTGATTAAATGATGTTTGTCCCTTTGGAGAAGGCGTCAAGAAAGATTAACAATATACATTTTTGGCAGTGTAATGGGGTCCTTCCTCAAGGGAACTCCATCCCCTCTTCTTTTAAGGGATTCTGAGTCTATTAACTGGTTCAAGTTTGGGAATTGACTGAGGGGTTGTGAACCTCAATTTTTAATATTCAAGTTGGAGTTTTGTTCACTTTTTCCCTTACCTCTTACTTCCTCCTTATCTGGTTTCAAATTATTATCTGCTTGCAGAATTCTTTTTAAAGTTACTAATGAACTCTGTTAGACTTAATTTTAGTCATCCTATGTGATTCCTTAGGAGCATTCTACACAGTGGACCTCTCTTTGCTTATTAAAACATTCCACTGTATTTCACTAAAAACGAAGTGAATTTTAGCAAAATGTACATTTTATTGTGAAATTCCACTACTCAAAACCCTTTGATAGCTTCCTATATTCTTAGGATAAAATCCTAAATTCTTAAGTGTGTCTTCATGTGTGGTCTCTTACCACTCTATATTTTCCTTAGTGGTTGAAAAAGTATGTACATAAAATATGACCTACTTCAAAATAACAACCTATAAAAATAACAAAATTTTAATCTCTAAAATAAACTAGCAATATTTGAAGTACATGAAATTTTTCATTACAGTAAAGCAAGCGGTAGAAACATTAATCAAAATCTGACATGGCTCATTGAGAGTATTTAGTGAATGAGAAAAGGAGGTTAGAATAAAACTAAACACAACAAAACCAGAAGATAATTGATGAATGGAAGCGATCATAAAGCCATAGGCTCTAAGATAAAAGAGAAGTCTTCAGACTTACGAATTAGAGGCACTAACCCCCAGATCCATGGGAAAGGTGAAAATAATGCCTGGAGGGAAAAATACTGGGAATCAATCTAACACAAAATTATGCTGAATCAGTCCCACTTGAGACTTCACAAAGAAATAGTCTTCTCCCATTAAAACCATTACCATCTCCCAATCAGGAATTCCTATGAAAAATTTCAAATATCCAGTAATAGTATTCAGATCCCACAACCACAGTCAACAACTAATTTATCAGTGAGTCTTTATTATGAAAAATAAAATACCATAAGAAGGAAGGAAGTTAGTAGTGTTGAAAAGAGAAGGCCTTTTTTTTTTTTTACATTATGGAAATTAGTGCATAACTGAAGAAGAGATGGATCCAGTAAATAATAGATATTGATGATGGTGAGGACAGGAAAAATAAAGGTGAAAACAAGAGACAGTAAAGGTTGGCTAACATCACTTGGCCAAGTCATTTTATCCATGTGGTTTTTTGGTGCTTCATTGTGGGGTATGCTTTCTAATAGGATTTAACATGCACTACAAAATTTTTCCTGCTCTGCACCACTCTCATACTTATATCTGCATGCTTGTACCACAGATCTTCTTGTCTCTAGTTATGTTAATTTTCTACTGCTACTGTAACAGATTACTACAAACTCAATGGTATAAAACAACACACAATTATTTTCCTATAGTTCTGTGGTTAGAAGTCCAATACTGATGTCACTGGGCTAAAATCAAGGTCTTGGCAAGTCTGCATTCCTCTCTGGAAGCTCTAGGGCTGTGTCCTTTTTTTTCTCTTTTTTTTTTAACCTTTTCCTGTTTCTAGAGGTTTCCATATCCCTTGACCCGTAACCTTCTTCTTCCATTTTCAAAGCCAGCAAAGTTACATCCCTCTTACAATTCTGTCATAGTCACAACTTCTTCTCAACATAGCCAGAAAAGGTCCTTCCCTTTTAAGAATTTATGTGCTTAGATAGGGCCCACCCAAATAATACAGGGTAATCTCCCCATCTCAGGGTCCTTAAGCTTAGTCACATCTGCACGGTCCTTATTGACATTAAGGCACAATATTTTCAGGTTCCAGGAATTAGGACATGGACATCTTTGGGAGAAAGGAGATATTATTCTTCCTATCACTCAGGAAGGAATAGAAATCAGGCTGCAGGGAAAAGAAGGACAAAATATCACTCACTAAGTAAAAGTAGTATTTTACTTTTATAAAAATAAATTGCAAGGTATGGATGTTACATTCATCTGTTGTTTTAGTCAGTGGGGAAAAGGCATTTCCATGATTTCTTTGTATTATTGAAATTATATAGGCTAAGCATTGCAGTAGTAAATGCTATATGAAATAGCTGGTGTGTTTCTGTGTATAAGCAGAACAGTGCCCTGCCCAGGAGGGATATTTCTCCCCTTGACATCTTCAGTCCATTTCATCTAACACCTGCCAACACCACTATTGACAGTCATGTTGTCTCTTGCGCTCTCCAGGCATTTAGGGATGTCATTAGGCCTTAGGCTTTTTGTAGCCAGAAAGGATATATGCTTTGTACTTTTTCACATGTCATATTTGGCAGCCTTTCTGTGAAATTACTGTAGTGTTCTCATCTGTCAGATGTCAATAAAATTTGAAAGAAAGGGACAAGCACTATAGATACTTCAGTGGAACCTGGCTTTAAGACTGATGAAGGAAATACAAACCCACAGACGTAACAATTGCTTTTAAAGTGCTTTCCCTTCATGCCATTAAATATATATATATATGGAAAGGGAAAAGCTAGTACCAAAGATAAGTTCAGATATATATGTGTGTGTGTGCGCACGCACACACGTGTATGCATGTAGACAGAAGTAAAATGAAGTGAAAGGAGAATGCACAATACAAAATAAAACTTTGAAGATGGAGAAAACAGATCTATAAAGAGGAAGAGGAAAAAAGCAGTGAATCATGAGTGGAGAAAACGAAATGTGTATCATGCAATTTAGAGGGCCCTTAGTGTTCTACCTGAACAAAATTAATACCCCTGTTTAATCATTTTATTTTGATTTTAATATACGTGTGTGTGTATGTAATTGGTTCAGGCATTATCAGAATTTGTAGAAATGAGTTATTAACTAGTTAATATATTAGAACCAATTTTTGATGGTACAGCAAAACCGAGCCCTGAAGTAGTAAAATTACTTCCCATGATTTATAAAGGTATTTATAAATTCTGTTAGCATATATCTTCTTACTTAGTTATACTGTCAGTCCTGGGAAATATAGAGGGCAAGTGCTACATATAACAGATGGGGAAATTGAGACCTAAGACAAAGCACTAATGAATAGTGAAATTGGACTAGAAAACTGGTATTCTTCCCCCCATGTAAGTCTTTTACTTTTTTCACAGTACAAGTCCAACTACATTAGGAAAGGCAAATTTGAGTGTCAGGAGGAAAGTAATAAACAAACAAGCAAGCAAACAAAACTAAAGTATGAGAGTAAAGACATAATGGATATTATCCAGAAACATCACAGTGGTATTCCTGAATATTTAAAAAGAAAAATAAGATGTAAATGAGGGAAAGAGTCAGAAGAAAAATCTGAAGGCAGTCTGGTAGAAAATCTCTCTTGCTCAGAGGAGGCTTGTCTTTTTGTTATAGTCAGGCTTTCACTCGATTGGGTGAGGCCCACTCACCTTATGGTGGGCAGTCTGCTTTACACAGAGTTCACCATTTAAATGCTAATCTCATCCAAAAATGCCTTCTAAGTTAACACATGAAATTAACCATCACAAAGAGTATTTCCTCAATAGGAAGCTAAACATCCAGAGGTGAATATTATGCTTTATAATTTCCACCTTGTTTTTTAAAAATAATTTAATAAGTATTTACTAAATGTCTACTGAGTGTCATGCCATCTTCCAGACTTTAATGATGCAGTGGTGAACTGATAGACTAGCCCATGACCCTCATGCCTTTTATGTGGCCATCATCGCTAATGATTTAACTCTGTGGCTATGACATTTGAGTGACTTGGGTAGTTTAAAGCAAAAGGCCTCTTTTCCCAACATACACATAAGACTTTCTTCCTCATGGGCAGATTCTTTCTTTGACATCCTGAATAGCATAAACCCACTGGCTATTGGTGGCAGATAGACACATTTAACAATGGATAGTGAAACATACATGTCTGAACACCTACTCTGGGAGGAAGCTGAACTAAATATTTTAAGAAAGCTTAAATATTTTATGTTGAAATCATGTTTACCAAAGGACTTTACAGGGAGATATAATTTTTTTAAAGTGCTACCTATAGTATATTATGTCTGCCAGTATTGAAAACAGCTTTAAGAGGAAATATTACATGTGAACGTATATTGTATTTTGTAACATATGTTTGCTCCAAATGGAAAACAAAGCAAAAAAGTTCAGTCTGATTGTTTTGTGGGATTTGGGACCATTAAATTATTCAATATTAATAAACTTTATATGAGGTTAGTAATTAATCCTGGAAAATAATTTAAATGAATGAATGGATGAATGAATAAATAAATCCAAGTATCCTTGGCTTATGAAATATATGCCCTCTGCATTAGTTTCCTAAAGCTGCTGTAACAAATTATCACAAACTTGATGGCTTAAAATAACAGAAACTATTCTTTCACATTTCTGGTGTCCAGAAATCCCGAATCAATAACACTTGAGCTAAAATCGAAGTGTCAACAGAGTCATACTCCCAGAGGCTCTAGGGGGAATCCATTCCTTGCCTTTTTTGTATTCTGTTGGTTGCTGGGATTCCTTGGATTGTGGGCACATTACTCCAATCTTCAAAGCCATTGTCTTCAAATATTTCTTTGTTCCACTTTCCTACTGATTTCTTCTCTGTTTGTCTGTGTAAAATCACAGTCTTCCTTTATAAGACTACTTGTGATTGCATTTAGAGCCCACCTGGATAATCCAGGATAATAGTCTCTCTCAATAGCATTAATTTAATTACATTAGAGAAGATGTTTCTCCCTCATAACACTTACAGGTTCTGGGTCTTTTAGTCAGCTTACTACACCCTCCTTTGCAATGCTTAATTCATTTTCATTTCATAAGGTCGGTCAAGATAAATTAGCTTATGGAACTGTAAAAAACAATTCCAAAATATTGGTGTCTTAGAACAACAAATGTTTATTTTTCTTTCATGATACATATCCATCAGTGTCCTTACACAGGGACTCGGGCTGACTGAGCCTTTACTCTTGGCACATAAAGGAAGGGACTGTGAGAATTGTGCACCACAAACTTTAAAAAACTCCAGCTGGAAGCTCACATTTCACTGACCACTTGCAACCTTTAGAGATCCTATTGTGTGCCTACAAAGTGGAGAGCCAGAAATGTTGGTGAATAACTCTGACTATCACAATGAAGTTGGGTGTTTCAGGTCAAAACCCCAATATGACATAGAGAAAGTTGATTTGGGGCAAAAGTTAAGAATGGACTGAACTATTTAGAATGACATGTTTTACTACCAGCATCAAGATTTTAACTTGGAGATTCTGCTTTAAGATTTTGTATAGAAATTTATAAAATACCTCATTACTTTTAATATATTATCTATTGAATAATAGGCTACCTTAAAATATATCAGATGCTACTAAGAAAACCTAGACTATTTTCTTGTAAGTAGTATTGATTCAGATTGTGAATTAAAATGGAACTAGACACTGCTATGTGGATGTGCCTAAACACATTTCCTTGGGGTGATGGAGGAACAGGTAATATTGTCTCATACAAAAGTAGGGATAACAAACACATTGTAAAGACTTTGATGTTTGTCTTTTGAGTTGCTTTTTCAGCAGGAAGAGGATAGAGAATATAGTTATTTTATGTAGGGTCAAACAAAGGGCAGTGGCCAATGAAAACGAAGATGAATTATTGAAGTGTTCAGAAGCTAAGAAGAACTTGAAATCAGTTTTAGATATTTGCAGTAAGGCCAAGTTCCTAAGGGGAAGCTTGAAATGCTGCTTTCGAGTGGATAGCACTTGCCAAGAATGTATCTTCAGCATTGGGCAGAGAGACACACACTTATTTGATCATCTTGACAGAGTGGTTGTAGGAAATAAATGTTTTTCATATAAAGGAACATGGTGACATGATTTATATGAAAGTGTGCTGTAAACCAAAAACATCATACAAATGTGGATTACTCTATCACTAAATTTTTATGTGTTAATGCATTGGAGTGTCTCAGAATTTATAGCTCAAATACGTAGAATGGATATACTTTTTATTCATGATTTGATATTATCTTAAATTTCCCCAACATTGGAACCCTGAATTACGATGTAGAGCAGCAAATTGCAGAGAAATGAAATTAAGAGGCTCTCTCAAAATCATCAGCCAAGACAAACATGTTTAAAGTAGGTAGAATGAAGTAAGTAAAAGAATTGGTGACCTCTGGGGAGCTCAGAAGAGAAAAGGTAGCCAAGAAGTGAATAGATGAAGGTAATGGAGTAGGATAAAAATCATCATAAAATTTTAGAAGCTAAAAAAGAGTAACAACATTATGTATCATCCAAAGAATACACTTGAGGTTGAAAAAGGTAATTTTAATAAAACCCTAAGCATAACAGAAACAGACTGGGACTCACCAAGCACACCAAGTTTTATCTTTACCCTCTTTTAATGTTTACATGACTTTAGATTTCATCTACCTCAGGAAATTTGTAACTTAAAGTTCCCGTCAATAAATAGTTACTTTAAAAATGAATATTTTCTGACAAAACAAAATTTATACTTTTTGCCTTTTAATCTCATTAGATCACTTAATTAAGAAAATATATTAAAAAGTGATTAGAACATTAAAATACATTATTTCTTTATTCTTTTAAAATTTCCCTAATAAACAAGTGTTTAAACTATTTAGAATTTATCAAATCAACAAACATGCAGTTACTACCTACTGTTCCTTTAAAAATAAGTCATGGGAATGTAATGTACAGCATGGTGGCTATAGTTAAGAATGCTGTATTGCATATTTGAAAGTTGCTAAGAGAGTAGATCTTTAAAGTCCTCATCATAGGAAAAAAAACTGTAACTAATTATGGGGATGAATGTTAAGTAGACTTTTATTGTGATTATTTCACAAAATATACAAACATAGAATCATTATGTTGTACATCTGAAAATAACAAAATGTCAATTATACTTCAAATAAGTATTGATTGATATATTACTTTATACACACGTATATACCTTATACATATATACACACACACACACACATACATACATACATACACTCCTACAGGACACTTAAACACAAACATGCATTGCACTGTGTTATCTAGTTAGATTGTTTAAAACTACTTTCTGAGCATAATGAGGACAAGTACCATGTCATTATCACGGTGAAGACCAAATCTTGTAGTAAGTAGCAGGGGTGGTTAGGAGTTGGGGGATCACTTGATTTAACATATCACAGACTAGTCCGCAAGGGGAGTGTGTTTGTCTGGTGTTGTGGGTATGATGTACCTGATAAGGTTTCAAACTGTGTGTTTATTTCATTGCCCTTCTCATCCCAGCACCTTTGCGTTGACCTTGTTCATTTCATCAAGCACTATACCTAGAACAGATTAAAGTGTTCTTCTCCAGTCTTCTCCACAACTCCACAAACTACCTAGTGGTTCTGTTTGAAACTATGATTGCCTGAGGTGTCAAATTGAAATCCTGTGTCATGTCCAGATGTTGCTCAGTGTTTGAAATGAGCTGGTCAGTGGTCACAAGAGGAAGGAAAGGTCCTTACCATTTTTCCAAAGAGCAAATTAGATAGTCAACTGGAACATTCACATGGTATATTCGATGGAAGAGTTATATGGCTGGTGGATAAGGATTCCTGTCTTACACAGCTTAAGGTCAAATGCACTGTGCTTTCCAGTGTGTTCTCTTGAACCACTTACTTAGAACCTCCCCACTTTCTGCAGTAAATCCCCTTAAAAAGATCTACTCAGTTCGGCCCTTGGCATCCAGTAACTCCTTGCACTGGCATCCAGTAACTCCTTGCATTGGCATCCACTCAGTTCCCCAAATGCCCATTGATTATAGTATATTCTTTTTGTTTATCAGTATAATTTTTCTTCTCACAGGAAATACTTGTGATGCATTTTAAAAGTAGGGAAAAAAAGAAAAGCATAAAAAGTCCAAATTACATTCATACACACACATACTCACACATAGAGAAACACATACACAGACTAACACCAAAAAAATTAAAATAATTTCCATTACAATGAATTCCAGTCTACTGTAGTGTTAAAATATTGCCTTACCATAAATAAGTCAGTGTGTTTTCTAATAGGCTTTAACATGCACTACAAATCTTCCTACTGTGCACACACTCTCGTATGTATGTGTGTGTGTGTGTGTGTGTTTGTGTGTGTAATTGCATATCAGTATGCTCGTACCACAGAGTTTCCTGTCTCTATAGTCTTGCTGATTTTCTATTAATTCTATGACAAATAGTGTAAAACAACAAAAATTTATTTGTCTTTAGTTCTGTAGGTTAGAAGTTCAACACTGGTCTCAACTGGGTTGAAATTAAGGTCTTGGCAAGGTGGCATTTCTCTCTGAGAACTCTAAGGGAGTGTCTACTTTCTTGCCTTTTCCAGTTTCTAGAGGTTTCCACATCCCTTGACTTGTGGCCTTCTTCCTTTATCTTCAAAGCCAGCAAGGTTACATCCCTTTTACTATTCTTCCATAGTTAGAACTCTTTCTCAACACAACCAGGGCTCACCCAAGTAATACAAGGTAATCTTTCCATCTCAATGTCCTTAACTTTACTCACATCTGCTAAGTCCCTTTTGACATGTAACATATCCTCATTTTCCAGGAATTAGGACATAGACATCTTATTCTTTTTATCTTACTGATTTTCCAGTTCTTTTCATTCCAGAGCTCAGACTGCATAGGCAGGCCACTTTGGCCACTGTCTAGGAATCTGTAACCATTATCTCCATAGGCCGCCTGTTCTCCACCCAGTGTGGATGACGAGGTACACTGCTGTAGTTATGTCCATTGGGAAGATTTTTCATCTTTTTCATCTTTCAAGACCACCCTTGTATGTGCCTATAATGTAGCTGTCATTCATTTTTTGTTACCACCCTGTGAATCTATCTATAAACCAACCTCAGATTATTTTTTTCCAACCTTTAGCTGGTCATAAGGGCCCATCGTCACAATATGGCCACAAGCACAGTGTAGGTACCTGATCATGCAGCTTACTCATAAATTCTCATCCTGCTTCGGGTCAAAGCAGGACAAATAATTTCATCTTAAAATGACCAGCTGCTAGACTCATCTGAATTTTCGCATTTAGTGCTTACACCAGAACACGACTCTTAATCGTTCAGACTCCTTTGGACTATATTGTGACAGAGAGTGAAGAGTTAATATAAATTTGAGGCAAAACTGTAAATGAATATTGTTTATCTAACATCAGTGAAAACTATTTTGCATCTTTTTAATCTAATTGGAGTAGGAAAAAATAGCATTTACCAAGTCAGTGATCATATTAAATGTACATGAGACTTTAATATAGTTCTCAGAAATATGATCAACACAGCAGCTGTGATTGGGACTACTGCGTGGCTCAGCCTGCTGTAGTCCACAGACATGTCTAGTAATCATCCGATTTCTGCAGGAATCAGACTGGCAAATGAACTGGAGATATGATAGAAACAACTAGTCATGCATTTGTTAGGTCTTTATTGATGGCACTAAACTATTTTTTTCTATTTCAAATTAAAAAATCTTGATTGTTTTAGATGACATAATCTATTTTTATCTTATCTCGTAGTCTGAGGATTCAATGTAGAAGTTACTCTAATGCTAAATATATACATTCCCCTTTACCCAAGACTGCGAGAATCATTAGAGTATATACTTCTTATGGTGTTGGAAAATCTTTCCTCACCATAGTGTAGCCACTCCTTCAGTCGATTCCAGATCTAAAATCTGGCTGACATTTTGGACTGAGCAAGACATTTTAGCTTTGAGTTCCAGTAAATGAATGCTTTCAGCCTCCTGCTGGTTTGTGTACAAATGGCTAGACTCTAAATTTAATAGAGCTATTTTCCATGGACCAACATTGAGAATCTATGGAAAAGTTCCTCACTGACTAGAAATACTATGGGTAGAGAAATATATGAGGTGATTTACTTCCTTCTTATTGGGGTAGAAGCCAGTCATTTTCTTTGAATGGAAGCCAATCTGCTCAACTTGTCTGTGTAACCAGTGTCTTTGTTTATATGATAACTATTAAATTGCATAATTCAAACTTTTCTGTAGTAACATAGTAGGGTGGTGAAGAGTGTGGTGTGAAAAGAAGATCACAGATAGATCATTGTTTCTGTAGTCTACATTAATAGGAACATTGCATTAATTAATAGGAACTACATTAAATTAATAGGAAGGAAGTAGAAATTATAGATGTCAGAGTATGTCTTTAGGAAAGTGACAGAAGGGTAAAAGTTTGAAATCTAGGACACACTGAGCACTGATGAAAGGGCATTGAGCACTTTTCATGAAAAAGATAAGGTTTAGAAAGTATATGACAGTCATCTCCCACTGTCTGCAAGTTTGCCATGTGCAACATTTGCACAGGGATTTTCAGCTTACTTTGAAGTGATCCACAAGAATTTGCAGATTACTGAATATCTATATTGCAGTAGAATTATAACAAAAAAGACTTGCAGGTGCTTCTACAACTCTTCAGTTACAAAAATTAACACTTATGAAATTAAATTCAAATTTATGAAAAGCCTTAAGATCTTTGGAGAAAAGCCATGGCATAAATGCCAGGAAATTAACATGTGTAAATATGTATATGTTTTAGTAAAATATGAAACTATTATAATAATTTGTTTTCATATTTAGTTTCATTCAAGAATCACAAATTTCTTCATAAATTAATGAATTCAATTGCTTTCCATATGTGAATAAAATGCAAGTCCGGGTTCAAGTAATTCACTTTAAGTGTTGTGGAAAAAAGATTACTGTCTTGATTCAAAGTATATCTGAACCTCCCAGTTTAAGTCACATGCTACATCAAGTCCATTTGTAGAATTATGTAAACTAATAACTAAATAATATTTGTTAGTAGTAATATAATTTACATTTACATTGTAACCTACAAAGTATATTATTATGTAAAAGCTTATCTGTAAAACTAAAAGGGCATGTATTATTATATATAATAATAGGAAAAGGAGGCAAAGAAATAGTAGGTGAGTTTCCGAAAGTTCCCTGGCTGGTAAGTAATGGGACCAGCCATAGGAAGACCTTCTCCCTTCTCGTGCAGAGCTCTTTTCACAATTTTACCATTTGCATAACTCAATTTATGTGGTATTCTAAAGATTAAAGATGGATTTTTGTCATCATATCTCCCATAGCTGTCTATAAATAATTGGAAATCAATTAATATTTGTTTAATTGAATAGTGTAAAAATGAGACACATAATTAGAAACATGTCTTTTTTCCAATAAAGTTGTGTGAAGTAGCCCCGAAGTCAGATTGTTCCTCCCCTTACTAAATGTGTGAACTTAGGAATGTTTCCTAAACTCTCTAGATCTCAGTTTTCTTCTCATCTGTAAACTGGAAGTAATAATAGCACCTATTTCATGGAGTTGCCATGTGAATTAATCAAATTAATATATGTAAAGTGCCTTAAACACTGCTTCACACAAATAAAATCTCAGTGATGATGATGATGATGATGATGATGATTATTAAGTATTTTCACAACAGAAACATAGCTCTTGGCTTCTTTCAAGAAAATTAAGCTTCCTGACTCCTCTGGTGGTCACTTAAATCATATGTAATTTTAGAGGTACAAACTTGTTTATAGAAGCCATTGAAATTTACATATAAGGATGATAAGACCCAGGAAAGTTACAGGCCTTCCCAAGGATAATAGCCCTTGATGATGATATGTGGTCTAGTAACAATTTATTCTCATTAAGTGTTATTTGGAATTCATTTTACTTGGATTAAAATAATATAGAAGTTTTTGCATTTATACATCTTTGTGAAAGTAATTACATTTTAAAATATTTTGCTTCATAAAATTGTGAGATTTTATCTCTTTAAAATTTTTCCAGATAATTTTGTATAAATGAGATGCAGTCGTACTTTTCAGTTTCAAATATAATCATAAGTGATTATCATAAATCAGTAAATACTGATGGTATAATTCACGGGAAGAATGTGTATAATGTTTAATTCAGATATTCTTATCATTTTAGCCAATCTCTATTAATATTATAAGCACTCTTAAAAACATGAATACTCTCTGAAGTATTAGAAAACTTAGAATTGCGCATGATCTAAGAACCTTGGAAGAAAAAAAACATTATTGTATATACTATCAATTTAATAATAATTGAAGAGAGTTTCAGAGATTTCAGTATGTCTTTTTTTTAACTGATTCCTCAATTTACATGAAACTTGATTTGGTTAATAAGGGTATAAAAATGATTTTATGACCCAATAGTGGTAATGTGAATAATGGTGAATTGAATATTTGAATTTAGTTTTAAATCTGTATTATGGGCACTTTATGTGAATATAGGAAACTATTAGATTTATCTTTGAAATGAAATGAGCATAGAAGTATGGAATTACACAAATAAATGTATGTATTATCCATTTTAAAAATTGCATTACTCTTTATAATATGCTTAAATGGCTAAAATATAGTATCTTTTTTCAGACTTCCATACATTTATACAGTTTAAAAGATTTTTTCAAATTCCTTTCAAATGAACCATGTAAATTAATTAAATTAACTAATAAACAAAAGTTTACTTCTCTGACACATAGAATAATTTGCTTTGTGCATTCTTAAAAATATACAACATGCAAGAATTCTTCATCCTAACAGATAGCTCTAAAAAAGTAAATGCTTAAAATTATGACTTTATGTTACTCAACAATGGGGAGATTTCAGTTCAGATACAAGAGCCATCCCATTGACTTATATGTCAGATATCAATGTCTGCTTGCCAGTGAAAATAATTTTATCTAGTTAGATTTGCTTATCTTTTTAAAAATTTTAAATTTGTCATTTTTTGTTGAAATATAGTCAATTTACATTGTTTTAATTTCTGGTGTAGAGCATAGTGATGATATATATATAATATATATACTTTTCATATACTTTTTCATTTTTGGCCATTATAAGGTATTGAATAGTGTTTCCTGTGCTATACAGTAGGACTTTGTTGTTTATCTATTTAATATTTAGTAGTTAGTATCTGCAAAACTTAAACTCCCAATTTATCCTTCCCAGCCCTGTTGCCCCCCAGTAATCATAAGTTTCTTTTCTATGTCTGTGAGTCTCTCTCTGTTTTATAAATAAGTTCATCCATGTCCTTTTTCCCCCCTCAAGATTCCACATGTAAGTAATATCATACAGTATTCTTCTTTCTCCTTCTGGCTTACTTCACTTAGTATGACAATCTCCAGGTCCATCCATGTTGTTGCAAATGGCATTATTTTATTCTCTTTTATGGCTGAATGGTATTCCATTGTATATATATACCACAACTTCTTTATCTGGTCATCTGTCTGTGGACATTTAGGTTACTTCCATGTCTTGGCTGTTGTGAATAGCACTGCTATGAACATTGGGGTGCATGTATCTGTTCAAATTAGAGTTTCCTCTGGGAATATGCCCAGGAGTGGGATTGCTAGATCACAGGGTAATTCTATTTTTAGTTTTTAAGGAATCTCCATGCTGTTTTCCATAATGACTGCACATTCCCACCAACAGTGTAGGAGGGTTCCCTTTTCTACACATCCCCCTCCAGCTTTTATCACTGTGGACTTTTTAATAATAGCCATTCTGACCAGTGTGAGGTAATACCTCATTGTAATTTTGATTTGCATTTCTCTGATAATTAGTGATATTGAGCATTTTTTCATGTGCCTGTTGGCCATTTGTATGTCTTCATTGGAGAAATGTTTCTTTAGGTTTTATGCTCATTTTTGGATTGGGTTTTTGGATTTTTTTGTTACTGAGTAGTATGAGCTGTTTGTATATTCTGGAAATTAAGCCCTTGTCAGTCACATCATTTGCATACACTATGATCAAGTTGCATTCATCCCAGAGATACAAGGATGTTTAACATACGCAAGTCAATCAATCACATCAACAAGAGAAAGGACAAAAATCATATGATCATCTCAACAGAAAAAGCATTTGACCAAATCCAACACCCATTTATGATAAAAACTCTTACCAAAGTGGCTATAGAGGGAACATATCTCACATAATAAAAGGTCTTTATGACAAATCCACCACCAGCATATAATACTCAACAGTCAACAACTGAAAGCCTTCCAGCTAATCTGGAACAAGACAAGGATGCCCACTCTCACCACTTCTGTTCAACATAGTATCAGAAGTCCTGACCACAGAAATCAGACAAGAAAAAGGGATCCAATGGGAAGAGAAGAGGTAAAATTGTCACTATATGCAGATGCCATGATTCTATATATCAAAAACCCTGAAGGCTCCAGAGAAAAACTGCTAGAGCTGATAAAAAGAATTTGGCAAGGTAGCAGGATACAAGATTAACATATAGAGATTGGTTACATTTATTTACACTAATAATGAAATATCAGAAAAGGAAAGTAAAGAAATAATCACTTTTAAAATTGCACCAAAAAATAAAATACTTAGGAATAACCTGACCAAGGAGGTGAAAGTCTTATACATGGAGAACTATAAAACATTGGTTAGGAAAATTAAAAAATGATTTAAAGAAATGGAAAGATATCCCATGCTCTTGAAGTGGAAGAATTAATATTGTTAACATGGCCTTACTGCCCAAAGCAATCTGCAGATGTAATGCAACCCCTATCAAATTACGCAGGACATTTTTCACAGAACTAGAACGAGTAATCCTATAATGTATATGGAATCACAAAAGACCCAGAATTGCCAAAAATAAATAAATAAATAAATAAATACTGAAGATAAAGAAAGAAGCTGGAAGAATAACTCTTCCAGACTTCAGACAGTATTACAGAACTACAGTAATCAAAACATCATGGTATTGGCACAAAAACAGACATATGGACCAATGGAACAGAATAGAGAGCCCAGAAATAAACCCACTCACCTGCGGTCAATTAATCTTCAAGAAAGGAGGCAAGAACATACAATGGAGAAAAGACAGTCTCTTTGGCAATTAGTGTTGGGAAAGCTGGACATCTGCATGTACATCAGTGAAATTAGGACATTTCCGCACATTATACACATATATGAACTCAATAATGGTTTAAAGATGTAAACATAAGGCACAGTAAACCTCCTAGAAGAGAACATAAGCAAAACTTTCTCTGATATAAATTGTAGCAGTGTTCTCCTAGGGCAATCTACCGAGGCAATAGAAATAAAAGCAGAACTAAATAAATTGGACCTAATTAAACTTACAAGCTTTTTAGACAGTAAAGGAAACCATGAATTAAATGAAAAGATAATCTGTGGAATAGGAAAAAGGTTTGCTCGTCTTTTAAGTTCTTTCTTTAAATGGTCACAGCCTTTGCATTGATTGCAAACTATTTTTTCAGGATCAGAAAACTTACAAGTAAACAGCACATTTTATGATGAATTTAAACAGTTTTCACATTCTTTCACAGTACTGGACAAAGGAAATTGCTGTATCTAAGCAGGCTTTTAAATGAGAGGGCACACCTACTGCAGCTCTGCTATATTAGAAAGGGTTTTTTCCACTCCTTGAGTTACAGATACTCAAATATATGTAAGCTAGATATTGTGGTTGCCACTAAAGATTTTAAAATGTGCAATTCCTGTGGATCAAGGGACATAACCTTCTGAAAGTCAGAGGAAAAGACTTGCTCATGATTTTTTTTTTTTTTTTGATACATTGTAAGTTAGCTGGATCCTTGTTTGATGTGATTCTAACAGGTGCCCACCCTGTGAACTCTTCTCAGTTGTAACTAGATTATTATTTGGACTAGTGGAAAAATGGCTTGTTAGCAGGACATTGCAGATAATAAAAGTGTGGGGTTGTCACATTTTTTTTTTTTCACTTCAAATGGAAACAAAGCACCAAACACATTCTACAATTCTAGAATTTAACAGCTTCTCATACAATAGCTGTAACAGTGTTGTTCTAGTATATACAGTATATGGCACTGTTAAACAGAATTGATTTTCTTTTTAACATAAACCTAATGAATTTTTAAGCTATACCTGTTTGCAGATTCTACCCTTTACTCTCCATAGACATTTATTAACAGATCACTATATATGAATTTTGCAGAATATCTATCCCCAACCAATATACTTCCCACAAAAAATATATGAAAACTAGAGTCTAGTACTGGGACTGTAAGTGTTTCTATTTATCTGGCACAGGTGCTCTAGAAACTCACAGCTTTGTTTTGGGTGCAATACCTTTTCTCTGCATGTATTTCATTCTAAATTTCACCATAACGTTTTCCTAATAATGGCTGCTTCCTCAGCTAGACTGTAAGACTTTCACCTACTCCTACCTTCACTTCTATTCAAACAAAATGTTTTTCCTCATTTTTCCACAAAATACCTACTTAGGAATTATCAAAGTTTATTTTCCTATGTTTTGTATTTTAATTGCAATGCTAATCTAGATACACACATGCACACATATACATTACATGCTGGGAAGTGTGTGTATGTGTGTGTATGTGTGATTGTTGCATCAGCGTTTTATAGTCAGTTAAAATCATGTTATCATAGTGTCTTCTTTGCATTTAGTTTACAGTTACCTTGGCTATGATAATAGTTTAACTCCAAAAATCTATCGTCAAAAGAAGAGACAGACTCAATCTTTTGTGACTCAACATTTCTATCAGCTTAAGATCAAATGATGCTATGGCTACAGCTACAGGGGCATTCCAGGAGTCTGGGAATAGGAAGTGATAGATTGGAGGTATCCCAGGACACACAGTTCTAGAGATGTACTGTATTTTAAAAAATGCTGTGGCATACCATATAATATTTATTACACAAAGATTCCGTTTATGAACATCATCTAATAAATATCATTGTTTAAGTGCTTTTTCATGTTTCATTATAAAAATTTGTGCTTATTTTGATATCTTTACATGAGCTATGGGTCGATATATAATGTTATTTTACAGGTTTAAATAGCATTATATTAAAGATAATCTAAGTAAGTGCTCATGAAAATTCATGAAATTCAGTAAAATTATTTTCCCCCATTCAAATGGGGTTTTTCTGTTACTCAAGTTTGAACAATATTGTTCTATGGATTACTGTGTTAACTGGGAAATCCAAGATATTGTAACTTCCCCTATTTCACTGAAAAATAAGATTTCTCATTCTTATTTGAGATAAGCCCTCTGTTCAACTATACACTCCTTTTAAAATGTGTATTTGCTTCTGGGCAGCTAAATTGCACCATTCGTAGAACAACTTCAGTTTTGTGGAAGTAGCAAGAAAAAAGCATGTTTCAGTGGGGGTGTCCCAGGTTTCCTTTGCCTGAATCTAATGCTGAATATTTCACATAAGCCTCTGGCACAGGTGACAGAATGGTTAAGGCCATCAGAAGACTGTGTTTCTTTAAGTCAGGTGCATAAGTTCTTCTGGAGCTTTTTATTTCTCACATGAAGTCAGTTGTGTTGGTTTGCTGATCGTTGAATGCATTCAGTAGTAAAAGCGGTATCCCTAATAGTCTCCTTTATTGTTTGTTCCAGGTTCCATCTTACTACAGGGAAGATATCATCATCCTGTACATTCTGAATCCAATGCTACTTGAAGCATAGGCGTTTCCATTACTGTAGGTATGTTCTCTTGGTATTGCTTGTTCAAATGTTTCTGTGCCTTGCCTGATGCCACTTAGTTTGTGATTTCTACTTAGTCATTTTGTTAAGGGGACACATCTACGTAATGTTGAAAGTCACTAACCATGTAGTGCGAACTTCTTCTAGTATTTACTTTGGAACATGTGAAATAATCAGCTTCTGAGCTAGCCATCAATGTTCTACAGTTATTCATAACTTGATCAGACATTGAATGTGTAAAGGATTGGTAAATTGTATAATGTTCTATAATAAAAAATACATCATTTATTTCTGACATTTTAAGTGCACCAGGTAGAACAAAATAGAGGTTATAAAAGTTGAGATTCTCTTATATAGGTGATATTTTAAGAAAAATAATATGCAAAATTCCTATTTTTTGTTATAACCTGTTCAAACATCACCCATTCAATCTATGAATTAAAAAAGGCTATCTCTATCTATCTCTAAAAATGTGTTTTGCACATGTTTTTTGTCTTATTATCACTTCTTCTATGGAAAGTCTGCCTGGAACATGCTTACCTTGAGTAGACTCATACTCTATCTAGTACTCTTTCAAACTATTTAACTTTTAAATATTGTAGAGGGTTTGTGTGTGTGTGTGTGTGACATACTGACATTAGAAATAGGAAATGACCTCAGAAAACCATTGGTGGCATCATCCAGAAACATGTCATTTCTTTAAATATTTTAGGGGTGGCCTCAAAATTTCATGGTCCATTCAACACAGATGTTTTGCATTTAATTACAGTTTAATTTGGATACAAGTGAGGGGGAGAGTCCACCCCTTGTTACCAAAAATCTTCTAGTGAGCTCCACAGAATACAGTAGCGAATCACTAGTTTGGGGAAAAAAATAAAATTAGAAATTTTCATTCATTCATTCATTCATTCACTTTTTTACCTTTCTTACCCAAGAACCTAAGGTAGCTAAAGTATTTAGCATTTTTTAAGAGTAAACATGAATTTCTTTTTAATAGTGTTTTTTCTCCTTAAATTTTCCTGTTCATTTCTTTTTCTCGCTGTCTTTCAACCATTTTGACTTCAGAAATTAAAACAATGGGTTTGGGAGTTAGATTTTTTTTTGACTCTTGCTTATATTCTACCAAGTAGCTTGTGACCTTGGGCCAGTTATTTTACCTCTCCGTATCTCTGATTCCTCATTTTTTAAATTGTGACACAGTAACTCTTTACTTAAACAATTATTGTGTGCATTAAATGTAACAATTCACATGAAACCCTTGTCATAAGCATTTGGTAAATACTTAATGAAAACTCTTAGATAATTTGTCCTCTTTCCCTTGTTATTGTAATGGCTTTAGGAATGTACCTCATAGACCTCCAACTATAGGGAAGATTATGGACCAAGGGCCCCAGCTACTGTGCTCTGCAATTTACAGCTTTGTTAGCACTGAAAGCATGTGTCCCATCAGGTGGCTCCCAGCTAAGGACTGAGTGTGGGTAGGCCACTAAGATAAGGCGTTCCTGGGAGATGTAGGACTTTTGAAAGCTGACCTTGGTTTGAAGGCTTCTGAAGACCTTACCAGACCTTCCTTAGGCTGCTTGGCAGTCTGGCCTACTTCTACCAGCATTTCTTCTCTCTCGTCTTCCCTTAGAATCAGACTTGCATGTGGTCTGCTTTCTCTCTCAGGTTCCCCATATTCTTTCACACGGTTACCCTGTTAAAATCTTTGCAGCACTTTTCTTAGCTTGGTGTCTGATTCTCAGAGAACCCAGATTTTACACAAGCAATTATCTTTAGAAGACGTAGCTTTTTGCCATCAACTCTCCTTTGACTGCCAACATACATGCTCCCTACACTAATGCCTCCTACAGTATCTTGCCAACAAGCCCTGGAATCAATAAATAGGATAGACCAAGGACAAATTTGTGCAGTTTAAGGTATGCTTTTCAAGAGCTAAATCAGAATGCCTAACACTGCCCTTAGGGATACATCCTGAAAATATCAAACTCATGATAAATGGATAACTTAGCCTAGTTTAATCACTATTAGAGAATGAATACAATTCCTTTTGATCATTTTTTGTAGAGAAATGGAATGAAACGCTTGCCAAATCCACTGGGTGTCAATCTATTAAGAAGTTATAAGTACATTTCACCAAAACGTAATTCAGATTATAGCAATTATCACAAATTTCCTTGTACTGTCTTTACACATGTCTGTGTGTAAGAACATCCGCCTCAGTTTTTACAACAAGACTTAGCATGTTTGTGTCTCTAGGTGGGAAGGGACGTATCATTAAGTAATCTAGTACCTCCCAGGGTGAATCATCTCCCTTTGGAGTTCTCACACTTTGATACCTGGTATTCCAACATTAAAGTACCACAGGAGTATGTCATTTTTACTCTATGGTTTTAGTATAAATTTGTACCCAAATCTACTCTTAGTTCAGCCCAAGCAGCCTATAAATGTAAAAAAATAGATAAACAAACAAAAATACATACTTTAATAAACATTAAGACAGCAGGAAAGGAACCAAAGAGAATATATGAATATAAATACAGACTGACTTAAAAGACAAGTATACTGTACTGCCACAGAGAGCTTTTCTCTGGGCTGAAAGGCTCTGCCTCATTTCTCATTGGGACACAGTAAGATTGTTGGTGCCTCAAAGAACTGACCTTGTGGGTATCTTTCAAGGTTTCATTTTGCTTAGATTCTGTCTCATCTCTTTGCTCTCTTCTTCCTTGATGCTTTTGTGATAAAGATCCAAAGAGTGAGGTTACCTGAATGCAGCCCAACTAGACACCCCCTCTAAAGCCCTGCTTCTTTTCCAGGTAACTGTTACACAATGAATGTTCTCATCACTTCAGGTGAGACCCTGTTGCTATACCAAGTGGTGTAACTTGATCTCCATTTTAAGTCAAAAATTAAAGCTCTGATATAATACATCAAAGCATTTATCTAATGGGTATCAAGAACTAAATAAACACTAGATTGTGGATCTCTAAAGGAAGCAGAACATTACACCCCTCATGGCGCCTTCAATTTATGTGCAGCTCAATATGATTTTGACAATGAAATATTTAATCTGTTTTTAACTTTCCAAACATCAGATGCCCAAAAGGTTCAAGGGTGCCCTGTGTCTCCTCTGAACTGCTGGCCTGGGTGTTAATTGGCAGATTTACTAGTACCAGCCTCAGCTCAGTGTCTAACCATGCAGTGCAGAGACCTTTTCATGTCTTCATCTCTGCATGCCCCAATATGAAAAGACCATGGAGTAAGAGGAGCCAGTAAATCAGATTAGAAATATAAAAGACTACCGGTAGTCTCAGCTCTCAGTTTGAAACCAGCTTCTCAATGGTGACTCTAACTCAAGTGTAAATGTCAGAACTAAGACAAATACTGCAAGAAACAAACCATCTAAGAAAAACAGAAAAAAGGCAATTCACAAATGAATAAACTTGCAGTGTGTTCCGTTTGAATAAAAATAAATTGAGATGCCAGTTTCCTCCTAACCAAATGATACTTTTTAAGACAGAAAATACCTATTGTAGTCCAAAGATTAGAAAAGGAGGTATCCTCATCCATATCCAGTGGGATTATAAACAGGTGTATATTTTTCAGGAGGCAGTTTGCTAATATAAAAACCCTATTCCAGAGCCCTTTCTTCTGCCTTCCCATCTCCCTTAGATGAGGCCAGTGGAGGTGGCAGCCAGCTGCCACCTGGCCTCATTCTTGTCCTCAGACACCTCATAAAGTCTCAAATCATAGACAGAACTAAAAAGTCTGTTCACCATAAGTCACATTGATATGGGAAAACAAAGAAAACCTACAGAAAAAATTACAGGTAATGTCTAGAGGGGATTTTTTGAGACAGATTTTTTTTTTTTAATAGGAGAGACAGACAGCCCAGATAGCTTGATACAAGCCAAATCTTACTGTAGGAAATTACTGATCTATTTCTCCTAAAAACCAAAAAATGTCATGAAAAGTGCAGCCATAACCCCCTTTATGCCTTAAAATTGTTAAAAAAAAGAAAAACTAGAAAAACTCAAAAGCCATAAAATTAAGCATATACTCTTTGACTGATAATCTTGCAGCTAGGAGTTAACTGTAAGAAAGTAATCATGTCTGTGCTCAGTGTATAAGCCGAAGTCATCCCATGTGGGTTTTTAATACTATGAAACTGAAAATAACCAATATCTCCAAATACAGAAACTTGGTTAAATTCATTTATTCACACCACAGTTAAGTGCCTCTTATATTCCAGGGATTCTTAATGTTCACATCAGGGAACGAGACAGGCAAAAATGCCTTCATTTGTGTTAAATTTTATTGGGGGCAGTCTATAAGGAATACTAGATATGTAGACATTAAAATTGTATTTTAAAATAAAATTTTAATGAAATGGAATTCAAAAATAAAAAAGTAATATATATATGTGTATAAAATAAATACAAGAAATATGCCATTACAATTATGATAGATTTCACTGGTGATATTTTTATTTATTTTTTATATATATTTTTATTGAAGTATAGTCAATTTACAATGTTGTGTCAACTTCTGGTGTACAGCACAATACTTCAGTCATATAGGAACACCCACATATTCGTTTTCATACTTTTTTTCATCATAAGTTACTACAAGATATTGAATATAGTTCCCTGTGCCATACAGTATAAACTTGTTGTTTAACAGATTTTGTGAGAATCCTTCTGTATTTCGAAACGAGAGACATTCTGCCAGAGTTTAGTAGGTGTTCTGCACAATTCAGTGAGTTTGTAGATGTAATTCTTGGTGTATTTGTGGGAGAGGGCGAGCTGTGAGTCTCTCTACTGCACCACCTTGGCTCAACCCCCTCACAGGCGGTATTTTTAAATTAACCTTATTTTCCATATTGCTCAGAGCAAGTTCTATTACTTTAAATGAGACTTCACTTTCTCCCTAAATACTGTGTTTCTTAAAATTATCTATTCTTAATATTTTCAACAGTTGTATGATAGAAAAGATACACTGTTTGAATAAAATAAACACATGCAAACACACATACACAGACACACAATTATACCATTACATTAACCACAAATTCAAATGTGATGTTTATTTTCTTTGCTTTAGATTTACAGAAAAAGCATGGAGCACTCCAAAAAAGGAACAGTGAAATATCATAAAGGAATAAACGTAATACTCCTATGTTTAAAGTTTGTTTAATGTTCAAGTGCAAGAAGTTGGTATAGCTGAAATATGAATCAGCATGGCTTATTGATTGCTTGCAAAAAATTTGTCAGTCACATACCTTCAGATCCAGATTCTCCCATTTGCTGATTGTGAGACATTGCAGTCTTAACCTCTCTATGTTCAGCTGTGTCAGCCATAGACAAAGGATTGTAAGATAGGTCATCAAAGTATTTTTAGATATTAAATCATAAATTATTCAAATGTTTAACAATATAATTGGCACATATTAAGTGTTCAATAAGTGATAGCTATTATTATTATTATTATTAGAGATACATAACAATTCAAAAAGAATAAATAGGATTATAGTTAGAATAAGAATAAAAAGTGATCTATAGCTTTACATAGTAAGTTGAGCAGAAATTACAGTAATGTATATGAATTGGAACTTCAGTAACTTAATACACCAGTCAGTTACTTCTCACATCAGGCTCTGATGTATAGTGCAGAAGAATGATATTTATGGGGAAGTACTGCTATATAGTCACTTCTCATCTATTTACCTTCACAATTAAATTGGGCAGGGAAAAATTGATAGGCTTTTTCCTGGTTTTTAAAGGTTTTTATGTTCTAATGGCACAAGAAAAATAAAAACTTAGTTCAGTGAACACACATGCAATTTGTAATTCTCAAATTAAGCACTGGTACTAAATCAGTACAAAAATTTTACTCTCGTGACACTCGTGATTTTTCACATTACTTCCTATTATTAGAATTTACACATTTTATTTAAATAATTTTAGTCTAGTGGATTTTATACTTAATGTTCATGAAAGTCAGATAAATTTTTTGTGAGGGCCAATGAATTATTTGAGTATATGCTTAAAGACTAAACCTCCAGCTGCTTATGTATCTCTGCCTTGAAGGCTGCTTTTCTCTTGCTGTTAGGATAAAAATAAATAGGAAGGGACGTATTTATTGTATGCCAATCATTTTGCATTTTCCCAAGAGCCAAAGCAGTAGTGATAAAATTCTTAGAACAATCTTATCTTGATCACAGCAGCCTCCCTGCCCAAAAATCTCTTATCTAGAAGGATCAATTGGATCTTCAGTCATGAGGTTAATCCAAGAAGTGTGTTTAATTTGCATCCCCAAATTGCTCTTAGTGCTACAGTGCCTTCTGTCACCTCATAACCTCTCTTTTGTCAGCCTTTCACAGTGAATGATTATCAGTAAGTGGGAATAGAGAGCTTACAGTTTTCCAGACAAGGCTATCCCTTGTTCACCTGACTGCTGAACTCTGAAGGCCAGTTGGTGTTCCAAGCCTAGTCCAAGGTGTGAGAGAAAAGGGGAACAGAATCACAGTGGAATGTATTCCACCTAACAACATTCCGGTCTCCATTACATAGAGCTGAAACAGTTCAAATGCTCGGACTCATGCATTCAAAATGAATTTTTGAACTTGGGAATAGAGGAAGGCAAGAGCCATTCAATGTCATATATTTCCTTCTCAAAAATCTATTTGTTTGTTTGTTTGTTGTGAGGATTGGAGAATGTTGAAAATTTGACTGATGAGTATGTTTTCATTGGAATATTTGAAGTAAAAAAAGATGACATTTTAAGGGTTTTGCTGATTGATGACAGGACAAGGAAACTGATAAAAGCTTAGTGATTTAGCTCATGTTTTTGCTGCTAATGTGTTACAGAAGATAATTAAGCAATGGGCCCTACATCTAACTGATTATCAGAATTACCTGGGGAGCTTTTTTCAATATTCACCAGACGCACCCTGGCCTTCTGTATCAGATGTCTCTTTAAACAGTGGTCCATGAGGGATTCTAATTAACACTCAGGAAACCACTGCTCTAGAAAAAGATTTCATTGTCCCGCCCACTGATTTCTAAGAATATGTAGTATAATGTTTAACCTATGAATTCTGATTTTTTTGACAATTCTACTTTTGACTAATCAATTTTATCCTTCATTAACTTAGTTTTTAAAAATTACCCAGTAGCCTTTGTGTTTATAATAAGCCTCCCTAATATGTATCTAGCTTATTCAATTATTTACTTTATTTAAGCAGGTTAGTTTTTACCAAAACAGTGTCTAAAACTGACCCTAAAATGGGGTGGGAAGATGGTCAGCTCTCTACTTAGAAGTTGCTCATTATTTTTTGGAATTAAAAAATATGCGAACAATTACTATAGAAGTACTGAGATATACTTACTTAACAACTCAATTGTTTCACCAAATCATTAATGTGGAATTTGCACATAATTCAATACTTACGTTAGCAAGCTGAATTTCCTCAATCTAATTTTAAAAAAGCATCTTAAGAAAGTGCTATGAATTAACATTTGGGAATTGTAAGTATTTTTGTTTGTTTCTGTGGTTGAAGTACAGTCTATTTAGAACGTTGTGTTAGTCTCTGGTGCAGCCACTATGGAAAACAATATGGAGAGTCTTTAAAATCCTAAAAATAGACTTACCATGTGATTCAGCAATCCCCTTCCTGGGCGTATCTCTGAAGGAAACTCTAATTCGACAAGATATGTGTATCTCAGTGTTCATAGCAGCACTATTTATAATAGCCAAGACATGTAAGTGTTCTTAATAACATTTCTTGTGACCTTGGCTACCCTTTGACATCCCTGAGAGGGCTGCTTTTCTGTCTATGAAAAGTAATCCATAATTCTTTACCACATAGTCATTTTATAATAACAAAAGATTGAATTTAAATGAATTTATATTCTGGAAATGGCTCTTCCCTGGGAAAGTTGGTGACAAACGTAGTAACTAAGTGTCTAAGTATGGCAGATTTAAAATTAGTTTCCACTTGACAGTTGTTCTGTTGCGTGCTGGAAGTTTTCAACATGTTTTTTGAAATCTTCACAATTTTCTTCATTGTACAGAAGAGAAAACCAAAGGCAAGGAAGTCTCAGGAGTTTACTGAGGTCCATATAGAACTGAACTGAAGGCATTCTGATTTCGTAGCCCAAAATCTCTTTACGACATCATAGCTGTTCTCTGGTGGGGGGAATATTTAATAAGGAAAAAAAAACCCTTTTATTTGTATAATTACTTACAGCTTAAATAAATACCATTATAATATTTTCTTATTTAAAATAATTTCGATAAACGTGTTGACTGAATATGAGGAGTTTTTCTGCTCTTCTATAATTTCTAAGGGTCAGTAGGACTCAAAGTACATATATTAGGTCCTAACCACGGGCCCAGATCCTGAAAACACAGTGAGCAAACCAACTACAGGCAAGTGAACGCTCCTGAAGGGCAGCGATCTTGCAGAAAAGGCTGTGAGAAACTGGGTTCACCACTGAACACATGCTGCTTTGCTATTAAGAAAGGAGGTGAGAGGAAGCTCTTGTGGATATGTTTTTTTTTTTTATAGATTGGAAATATTTTGGAGGAAGAAAAACACTCAATATAAGATAGTGTTATGAAGATTTAATATCACATTGTTAATTTTTAGGAACCAAACACTAAGAAAACCACAACAACAGGAACAACAAAAACAGCTATTTTAAATTGTACTTACTCTACCTGGAAATATGCCTTCAACAATTAAAAATCATAGAGCAAAAACACTGTGTTTCATACTTCTCCGTAAAAGTTCTCTTAGGCATTCCCTTTGGCAGTCTGCATGCACTCCGACGTGTGATACAGGCACGGCTTCTGTGTCGCAAACCGCAGAGAAAGCTGGTAGTCCCGAATTTTGTGATCAACACATGTGATTTAACTCATCCTAAACTCTGTTTGATTAGATTCATTAATCCCATATGCTCTCTGATGGGTTCATCTCTGGCCCATCTGGTTAAAATTCACCAGAACCTCCCTTTAAAACACTTTTTAAAGTATTTTAAATTTTTACTTTATTGCAGGCTTTTCCATTTTTAATCATTACGTATGTTTTCAACATTTCATTTTTCTGCTCTATTATATTCCATTCATATTTCATTATGATTCCCATCTGTCTATCACATCTTCAAGTCATGTCTACTATTTTCTATGACAATTTCCTTCTGCCTTTTATTGAAGTGTCGATAAATAGCTTTGGTATATAAAAATGTTGCCATATATTACAACAAACTCTGATTGCACATCCCTATTTTTCTAGATGTCAGCCTTCTGTCAATGTTCCAAATTATGTCTTAGTTTACATCTGTTCAAACAACGATTTTAAATGTAATAATGTCTCTGTTCCTACAAAATACCGTTTCAACAGTCAGCATATTTTGAAAGTTTTCCCCTCAAATTACAAAGTTTGGATAAATTTCTGACATAGCTATAGAGTGGAAAATGCATGTTAGAAAATAATCTGATTTTAAAAAAGGTTCTCAAGGGAATATATTTATTTATGAAAAGTATTGTATTTATTCAAATAATGCTATCATTTATAGCACTTGAGAAAATCACTATATTAGTAGTGAGTTCAAATATTGGCTATCCATTAATTATATAGGAGAACATTTTTATTCCTTGTCTGTAGCAATTTAAAGTGCTTAGATGAATTCAACATTTTCTAATACCTTAATTGATTATAAGTTTTTATGGCATTCAGTACAAAAGTAGCAAGCTAAAATATTAAACTCTGTGTCATTCCCTTCTTTCATTCTCTCTCTTATTACTATCCCTTTTGATGTTGAATTATATCTATCTGTTAGTTACTCATAAAACATAATATCTAAATAAACTGTGTAAACTAAAATGGATCTCTCTGGGTATACCACGTCACTCTTTGAGAATTTATGATACTGACATTGATAACCTTCAGAGGATGAGAAAAATCTATAATCCTTCCAAATAAAGGGTTTTTTCACCCTGAGTTTCTGATAAAACTAATACTCATACAAGGCACCTGGGAATAATAGAGAGCATTCTGCTGTTAGTCATGTGATGAAAGTCATCGCGTTATATGATCTTGATGAACATCTGTTTTTTAATCTACCAACTAGTTTCATCTACAAGCTAATATCCTGCCTCTCAGGGTATTTGTGAAATTAAAGGAGATAATGTTTGCCATATGCTCAACATACAACTTAGCACATAATGAGTACTGATTAAGTCATCCTTGTTTGTGTTGTTTTTAACAATCAAAAACAAAACAAAACAAAACAAAACAAAGGGAGGCGATCCAGGGTGGTAATAGGGAGTAGAGAGCAGTGAAATGCTTTCCTTCCAAAGCCCAGCCCACCACCAACTGGGAAATCACAAAAAGAAGAGAAAAGAACCCTGAATGCTGTTCCAGTCACTAGTGGGTGTTCGTAGGAAAGGGATGAATTCTAGTCATTCTCCCTCTAGTCAAATACACATAGAGTGACTGTAATAATAGTCATGAGGTCTTGATGTAAGATAGTTTTTGTTTTTTCATGAGGTGATAAAGTAGAATACCTTTGATCATCCTATATTCAACTAATTATGGAATTTTAAATTATCTCTAAGAATCTATTTGCATGTTGGAAAATTCTATAGACAACAACTAAAAATGAAATTATGTTAAAAATGACAATGCATTTTTATTAAAATGTAGGATCCCTCCCATAATCAAATCAAACTTAGATCAGAACACAAACTTTTGAGAATAAATTTGAGACCATAGCCCAGTTAGGTGCAGATGAGTGTTACTGAATGTGAGGCTATTTCTTACCCTCTCAGGAGGATAAGTATTGAATGTACATTTCTTAAATGTCAATCAGTGTGCTATACTACTCAAATGAAATAAGACAAGGGTACACAACTCTCTATTTTTATAGTTCAGTTGTCTGGATTGCTCTACATTGATTTAGTCTTGGAAAACTGAAGGCTTTATGATTTAAGGTATTTTGGACGATTTAACAATCCACTTTTATTCATGCAAAAATTAGCTAGATTTTAAAAGTTTAAATTTAAGGAAAAAGAAGAAAGAAAAGAATTCATCTGAATTTTGTTGCTCTTTTTCAATGGGATAAGCAATTTGGATAAAGATTAAACTTTAGTTTAAAAACAACTAAACTATTGTTACAACTAAACCATTACAATGGCCTTAAATTTTTGAAACTTTGGAAAACACGCTTATTCAAACAAAATTATGAATTAGATGTCAATTATACCTTAAGAAAGCTAAAATTTTTAAATTACAGATTATATAATACTCAAAAGGTAACTGTAACATGGGAAAACATCAGTACTCTTTTTATGTACCTAATTTTTCAAGTCAGAAACTTTGGAAGACATATTTAACTCTTCTCTTCCTCTTCCTATGTCTGATAAGTCACCAAGTCCTAGATTCTACTTCAGAAAATCTTCCCAATCCACTGTTTTCCACCAAGTTGACTCTCAGGTGTGCACAGTCCAGGTAAATACTTGTTGTATGGTCTTATTTATATAATCGATTTGATTTAAAAATTATTCATCAGCTGATGACAAATATAGTGATTTATTAATAAAGATTTAGAATAATTGGTAAAGAAGGTGTATTTAAAGATTTATTAATTTTCTTATCGGCTCATGTGAAAATTATTCATTGTGAGGTACCATATCTTCCTGTTCGGGTCCAGGAACCATCTTTTCATGTTCTTTCTCTATTGGCTAATGCATCATTTCTGACTAATGTCTTATCTCCCACTATGAGGAAAAGCTAGCAAGTCCATTGCTACAGTGGCTCTTTAGAATGTTTGTACTGAAATAATACGGATCTGCTTGCCTTTGTAGTTTCTTCATACCAATTACAGTTGACTCTTTACACAGATGTGGACTGTGCAGATCCACTTATACATGGAATTTTTTAAATAAAATAAATATACAGTTGGCCCTCTCTATTCAGGAGTTTCACATCCACAGGGAGCGAATATTTTCATTGTACCATTCCATTTTATATAAATGACTTGAGCACCCATGGGTTTTGGTATGTCTGGGGGCTCCTGGAACCAATCTCCTGCAGATACCATGGGACCATTGTATTTGATGCTAGTTACATTGTTACTCATAATGCGGCACCATCCATTGAACCCTATTCTCTTCTGAAATCCTGGCTTCTGATGATTTCCTCAAAGGTTGTTTCTGTACTCCGTTGATGAGGACCATGAATGCAAGTCTTACTCAGAGTATGCAGGAAAATGTGAGCTGTTATTCATTTTCTGGATACGTTAATTTTCCATTTAAAATTTTATGGTAAACATAGGACAACATATCTTTCAATTGTGTCTTCTCTTCAATGCATTAGGCTGTAACCATTGCATTCCTAGAATGTGATGTCTTTCAGTATTAATGGCATACCGCCCTTCACACACAGTTGGCAAGAGGTCTATAGGGAGAATGAGAATAGTAGTCCAATTCTCACAGGAACATCGGCCCTAATCTGACGAGGCTTAAGACTGATGACAACCACATTGACTAGAATAGTCCATTATCATTGCAGAGCAATAGTGTCAAAAGCCCTCAGACAGGATAGAGATAGCTATAACCAAGTACTGACTGGCATGGCGCATAGAGCCTGCAGAGCTGGGTAACTGTCCTGGGTGCCATGGGCAAGTGAGTGCCAGAGTAAAAGATTCTTGTCTCTGTCTCAACTGAGATGCTATAGGACAGTGTTCCCAACCATGGCTGCTTTTTTGGCTAAGTGGTTTTTGTAATGTATGACCACATCATTTCAGATTGTCTCAACTAGGGAAAAGGAGCCATGTTCATACTTGTGTCTGGTGGGAAGAGGCCATAATGCTGCTTAATATCCCACAATGCACAGATAGTCCCCTTGCCTCTGCTAAACAAGGAATTATTTAGCTTGCAATGTCAATAATGCCAAGGTTGAGAGGCTCTGCTCTAGACCCAAGGCTGCCTTGAGGTAGAAGCTTAAATGGACAAAAACTGAGGAAATGGTTTATATACTCTTATTAAACCTAAAGGCAAGCAATGGACTGTTAGTGTCTCAGACTCCTCAACTTTTCCTGTGTCCAATGTGAGCGTCATCCCAAATTAGTATGTCTGCATCATCCTGGGGCCAGTCTCAATAATCCTGAAGGAGATATTGGTCAGTGGGAGCAATCCACTCACAAGACTGTCCTCCTGAGACAGGGGAATAGCCACTGGGCCCTCGGACACTCTCACAGTACAAGTTCTAGAGCTTCTTGAAAAATCTGGTCCAACCTGTTCATGTAGAGAGCCCTGAACGGGCCATGAGTCCCTGGGCTCACAGTAGGTCATGATCTGAGCTCAGGAAGCTTTGTTTGGATGGAATTGCCATCCTGGACAGTCCACGTGCCAGAGGGAGACTTCTAAAGACCATTTTAAAGAAAGCCCTTCAAGTTAAGGCCCCCAGAATTGTGTTCCCTGACACCAGTTCTCCTTTTCACTTTTTGAAACACCACCTTCGCTGGATACCTACAGAGTTCCCTCCTGACTGTTTTCTAAAAGTCACGTCTTCCAACTCTTATTCCATTCCATTCATTTCATCAATAATGAGGTGTCTGCTATAAATACTCATTTAATTCTACTTAAGGGCATTCAGCTTTCAACTTCTCAGAATAAAAACCCAGATCCTTGAACTAACTTGTAAGTATTTTAGCTGTTGTCTAACATTCTCATCTTGTCTCATTTCTCTCTTTCTCTCCTTTGTTTTCCAGCCATAATGTACTTCTTTGTATTTGTTTATGAATCAAGCTTTTTTTTTTTTTAAAAAAAGAGATTTTCCTAGAAGCAATAAAACTGTCCACCACCCACTGCATCTCATTAGCTGCTCTGGCTAATTCTTTATATAGTCATTTTTTCCTAGAATTTTTGATTTCCTCTTAGGCTAAGGTAGGTTCAACTATTACACTCATTTATAGTAGTTCACTTTATTCACACCCCTTATAATTACTTAGGCAATGTCTGTCCTCCCCTTTATACTATATATTCCATGACAGCAAATACTGAATCAGACCTGCCCACTATTAAAACCCCTCACAGATAACATGGGACTCAGATCATGTTGGGTAGATAGTGAATAGCTGCTGGATCAATAGGTGAATAAAAACTGTTTTTTCTTACATAATTTTTTATCAGGTGTACTCTACTTTTATGTCACTTTTTAATATAAAAATTTTCAAACATACAAAAATATAGAAGGAAATGATATTTGATATTGAATTCCTATTGCCAATCTAATAGTTCATCACCAAATTTATATTTATTTCTTCTATTTTCTCTAATATTTTAAAATAACTTCATGTTATCCACTCCAAAATACTTCAGTATAAACATCCAAAATCAAAGATATTTTCCTGTATAATTTAATCAGAATAACATTTCAAAAAAGAAAAACAATAATTCCTTGCTATCATCTAACTTGCAGTGTGTATTTTTATTTCTGCAGATTTTCTTAAAGTATCTTTTCCAGGTAATTTGTTCAAACCAGTATCTGACCATATCTGCACACTGCATTGGACTGTTATGTCAGTTAAATCTCTTTGATACAAATAGTGCCTCACTTTTTATGGCATCAACTTACTGAAGAGAGAAATCAATTGTCCTGTAGAAAGTCCCACCTTCTGAATTTGTCTGATTTCTCACATGTCTTTAAAAGTGTTATTATTCCCTTGTATTTAATGCCAGCTGGAAGTTAGATCTAACAGGTTGACTAGATTCAAGTTAAACATCGTTTTGTCACAAATATTTCACAGCTGATGTTGTATACTACACACTGCAAAAGGGTGTACTTCACCTCAAGTTGTGCTGCTATTAATGCTATGATATATCAGTGGGTTAAAGGACTCTTCCAATTTTCATTCCGTATCATAGAGGAGACTTAGAACATTAGGACAAAGTATACAACTTAATTGAAATAATTTAATGGACTTACTGAATATTCACTGAATAAATTTTGCTTAGCTTTCCTATTTTCCATCGCAAGTCTATTTTAAGTATCCAAGTGAGGGTACCTCTCATAGGAATCTATGGAAAATTTGGGTAAGACTCATTGAGGCTGAGGGAGGAATTTTAAAACCATAAGATATAAAATATAAATTCAACAAATGGCCAAATCTATAATAAAAGATGAGAATGCACATAACTGACAGCATATTTCTAGTCAATCACTGACTACAAATTATTCATTTAAGCATACAATTAAGGCTCATTACTATACAACTGGGTTCAGAGATCTCTATAAACTAACAAAACCATAACCAGTTTATAATCTAAGCAGTAGTGCTCTTAAAATTGTCCCATGCTGATCAGTTTTGCCTTTGCTTCTTATTTCCTTTATATGCAGTTCAAAAATAAAACTTGGATTCCAAACAAATTAATTAACCCTCTTACTTACTTGGTTGTTTCAGCTCCATTAAACTAAAGTAATCAAATCACCTCATTACTAAAGCCTTGAGAAGATAAATTTAAAGGCTTTCAACTATGAAGGGACAGAAACAGAGCTCACTGGAAAGATAGGATCTGAATAGTCAAGTAATTTTGAATAGGCTTTAGACACTTGGGAGGTTCCACGTGAATAACTGATTCTTAGATAGTCCTATAAATCCATTCTGAATATAGCGTATGATACTTAAGAGGAATATATGTTTTCTGGTGCTCCATCAGCACATGCAAAGGAAAATATTGGTACTAATGCTCATCTGCCTTAGTTTTTTTGGACTCGGAGTCAGGACGGATATATCTCTTCCTTCTCCTCCATCCTCTAACTCTTCTTTCTCCACTTTCTTAAACAAAATGAACAAAACTACATCGTCTTCGAGCTATATCTATAATGTGAAATTTACATATATTTTGTTTTATAACCCTTTGCCACAAATCTGTTAATCATTAATGGTATTCACATTTTACAGATGAGGAAACTGAAACTCTTGAGTTTTAGGTAAAAAAAGGATTCCCAAGGTGACCCCAAGGTGATATATCTACTGATAATGAACCTGGGACTAGACGCTCACTCTGAAAACAAAGTCCATGTTCTTAAGTATTCTTTAAAGGAACTAAAGGAAACAGAATGGTCCAGTCTGCTCCCTAGGCACCTTAAAACAGAAACACAATGGTGGAGTAGTTTTCAACCAATTACGTATTGTTATTATGCCAAGATACATGCACAGGTTATTTCATTGTAACAAGTGCAAATAACGTAACGTTAACATGTAAATTTGAAATGTTATTCTGTCTTTCAATTACATCCTTCATCAAATAAATTCTCTTAAGATTCTACCTTAATAAATGTAATATATTTGGGGAAATTTAGTATGTAAGTCGACCATTTGTATTACATTTGGAATTAGTTTATATTATGTTAGCCATCAATATTTTATGTTGTTTTGCCATCCTAAAAATATCACCATCTTATTGCAGAAACTTGGAAATGGAATTACTTAGAAAACAGAAACCAAATTAAAAAACAGAAATAAACCTCTTAAAGAGCAAAAAAATTAAAAGTTATGACTTTAGAAGGTGAAAACTAGCTAATGAATATCCACAACCCTTTCACACTTCAATTAGAAAACTAGACACACTTAGTCAAGGCATTCAAAAGAACAAGTGTGAGCCTCGTAATTAGTTATAATCAGTCTGCTTGTGCTGTCGACATTGCTGAGCTGCTCTTCTGTGTCTATAGGAGATGCCTGTGATGCTTTTGTGCACTGACATCTCATTTATGTAACATGCCCTCAAAAGAGGTTGTGTGGGGGAGGGTAGAGTGCATACTTAGCATGCATGAGGTCCTGGGTTCAATCTCCAGTACCCCCATTAAAATGAATAAAATAAACCTAATTATCTCCCCTTCCCGTATCCCCCCAAAATGAGGTCGTGTGTTGTAGGGAAGAGAAGGCCTGGGTTGGAAGCAGGGCTCCCAGATGACTAGCTGTGTGAGCTGGGATGGGGGAAGTAAATAAGCTGAAACTCAGTAACCTTATGTCTAAAGTGTGAATAAGAAAATCTACCGCATGTGTTCTTTTGAGGCTAATTAGTATTTTCTTTGTTGGGACATAACAAGGGTTTAGTAAATATTTGTTGAACCTGGGTTATTAATCATTGAAAAGGATTTGGTAGATTTGTATGCATTGATGTGTCTGAATACAGGGAAAAATGTCAAGAGTAGTTACATTTTGGGAGTCTTAATGGAAAGAATTTACCCTTTATTTTATACATTTCTTTTTCATCAATTTCCAATTACTACAATTAAGCATATCCATTAATTAATAACCATGCATCAACCAATTTCCATCATCCCATAACCTGCATACCATACCATTGAAGCCCATTTATAAGTCCCCACCTAATAGAAATTCTTGACCTGCCATAGGGAGCAGATTTAATCCCAAAGGCTGTTCCCACACACTCCTAAATGCCCAGAGTTGCTACCTTTTGGATCCCTGAAAATTTTTAATTTGTCTTCCATTGCTGTGTTTGTTACCTCATAAGATTTTCATATTCTATTTCTCCTTTTTGTGAATTTGGTACTTCTGGTCTGGTGAGGACTGAGAACCACATAAGGATGTAGTGTTTAATATAGGAACCTATGGAGTAAAAACATTGTAAGTCAGAAGCAAATAGCCTTGTGGTAAAAGTCTAGAGGAGTGAGGGGCCGAAGAACTGCAGGCCTCTTCTAGTTGTTGAGAGTCGTCCCTGGCCAAGGGCTGGCCAGTGAGGGGAAATCTCAGTTGTAGAGGTTCAAGGACCTGAAATTTATCTAACAACCTGAATTAGCTCAGCAGACGATGCTGGACCCCAGATGAGAACATGGCCTGGTCACCATATTGATCGAAGCCTTGTGAAAACTAAAAGGAAGCCAAGTCCTGAAAATCTAGCTAAGTCATGCCCAGACCCTTGATCCAGAAAAACTGTGAGATAAAAATAAGTGTATGTGGTTTTACACTGCCAAGTTTGTGTTACCTTGTTTCGGAGCAGTAAAAAAACAAAATATTTGTAGTTCAGGATTAATTTTATTTTTACAAATCAGTTATCTCACAATTTCCTAAATGATAACTAAACTGTAAATAGAGTTAAGATATATGCCTCCTCCATGTCCCTTACCTGATAAATATGAGAGGAAGAGACAGACAGAGACAAGAGAGAAAAGCAAACATGTAATATTGTAATACTTGAATATAAGTATGAATTCAATTAGGTTAGAAGAAGTAATGGCCAGGCCTTTTCTTACTGGCAAGTGTACTATTCTTAAATTATATTTGATTAATTTATAGATTTTTACCTATAGTATTTCTTTACTTTTCAATTTTTGATAGATGGAATTAAATTTACATGAAGAAAGAGTTACAAATGATGTTTTTTTGTTCCAGTAAACTTTTAAATTTTAGAATAGTTTTAGATTTACAGAGATGTTAGAAGGATAATACAGAGTTCCCATGTATCCTGTACCTAGTTTCCCCTGTTATTAACATCTTATGTTAGTATGGTATGTTTGTTACAATTAATGAACCAATATTGATGCATTATTATTAACTGAAGTTCATGCTTTATTCATATGTTTTAGTTTTGATCTAATGTCCTTTTTCTGTTCCAAGATCCCATCCAGGGTACTACATGACATTTCTCCCTAGGCTCCGGTTGGCTGTGAGAGTTTATCAGACTTTCCTTATTTTTGATAAACTTTGGCGGTTTTGAAAAGTGCTGGTCAGGTATCTTGTAGTATATGTTCCTCAACTGCGATTTAGCTAATGTTTTTCTTGTGGTTAGAGAGAGGTTATGGATTTTGACAAAAAGAGTACGGAAGCAGGTAAATGGCATTTTCATCACATCATACTGAGGGTGCCTGCTATCAGTATGAGTTACCACGTTTGATGTCGACTTTGACCACCTGACTGAGGCAGTGTCTATCAGGTTTCTCCACTGGAAAGTCACACTTTTTATCCCAGTTTATGTACTCTTCTCTTTGGAAGGAAGTCACTTTGCAGAGCCCACATCTAAGGAGTGAGCAGTTATGCTCTATCCATTGCTTGGGAACTTTTCCAGTCATTTGCTTATGTTGATGAGTCAATAAGGACTCACAGATATTGAGTTTTTACTTTGGGTTACAATCCAATAACTTGGTCAGTTTTTTCTTGCTTGAAATATTCTAGCTTCGACTTTTGAGAAATCTTTCAGTTGGTTTCTGTGTCTCTTAGGCATACCCCCATTTTTAGTTGTTTTTTCTCTTTGCATTTCAGTTTCTGAAGTTTCTATTGGCATATATTCAGACTCATTGATTCTTTCCTCTTCTGTGTTCAGTATACTGGACATATTCAGCTCAAAAGCGTTTTTCATTTCTGTTGTGTTTTGGTTTCTAACATTTCCTTTAATTCTTCATTAGAGTTCCAGTCTCTCTGCTTACATTATAACCTGTTTTCACATGTTATCTACTTTCCCCATCATAGTTCTTAATATATTAATCATGATTATTTCAGATTTCCTCTCTGATAATTCCAACATCCATGTCTTATTTGATCTGGTTCTGATACTTGTTTTATCTTTTAAGACCATGTTTTCTCTTGTCTTTTGATGTACCTCATACACTTTTTTTAAAATAAAAAATGATGTATCAGATAAAGGATCTTAGGTAAAAAAAAGCCTAGTGTGAGGATTTATGTGGCTGTCGGTCTGGGATACACAAGGGCTAGCAAATTCAAATTTCTCTTGTGTCCTTGTTTTTGTCTTCCCTTTTGACTTTGGTTTCCCTAAATGCTCTTCCTCAGAGTCTGTCTTGCTGATTTCAGCTGTAATCATTGTTTCTTTACTGGAGCCCCGTTGGTTGGTGGTTAGGTATGGGGAAGGAAAAGCATTCTAAAGATTAAAGCTTAGTCTTTTGATGGGCCTGTGTCCCTGGGTTGTGACTTTCACAAGTATTTTAGTGCTTTAGGTTTCTCCCACCTTTAGGTGAGACGGGAAGAACAGAGGGAGTGGGGTAGTAGAAATGTCCTTTCCCCAAGTTGGAGAAGGCTCTGGTAAATTCTTTTCCTGGGGAGTAGGACATTGTTATGGAAAATGCTCTAATTATTTTTCTCTCCCCTGACAGGAATCTGGGACAGGAAGGAATCTTTACTGATTCCTCATCATGAGAACTTTGATGGATTCCTGGAGGTAAAAACGTTAGGTGCGAGGGTGTCTGTAATACTGCCATCCCCAGGATTTTCTAACATTTACAGTAGTCTACACTCCAGTTCCCAGCCATTCATCAAGGTAATCAAAATTATTTTTCATATGCTTAAAACCTATATTAGTTTCTAACATACAACAAATACTTAAAGTTTGCTAGAAAATGAAATGCAGGAGGAAATTTTAGTGAGGGCAATTAGGCAAGAAAAAAAGGGATATACAGATTGGAAAAAATTTAAAACTACATTTATTTGCAGATGACATGACTTTGTATATAGAAAAATCTCAAGGAATCTGCCAAAACTGAAAAAAAAAGAAATTATAAAAATTAATAAATGAATGTAATATGTAAGATAAGTATATAAAAATTATTGGTATTTTGTGCCACAATAAACAATGTGAAAATGAATGAAATTAAGAAAATAATTTTTATAACATCAAAAAAATAAATTACTAAGGAATAAATTTAACAAAAAAGTGTAAGACTTCTATACTGAAAATATTAAGAAAGCAGTGCTCCCCAAATTAATCTAAAGATTCAATGCAATCCCTATCATGCTTTTTTTGAAGAAATTGTCATTCTGATCTTAAAATTCAAGTGAAAATGCAAATGACCCATTTTGGATAGCCAAAAAACTATTGAAAAAGCACAAAGTTGGAAGATTAGGGATTCCTGATTTCAAAGTCTACTATAAAGAAATAGCAATCAAGAACTGTATGGTAGTAATGTAACTGACATATAGATCAAAGGAATAGGAATTAATCCGTACATCTATGGTCAATTGATTACTGGTAAGAGTGCCAGTATAATATAATGAGGAAATAATATTTTTTCAATAAATAGCGTTGACACCACTAGATAGTTGCATGCAAAGAAATGTGTTTGGACCATTCACACCATATGCAAAAATTAATTGAAATGGGATAATATCCCTAAATGTAAGAGCTAAATGATAAAACTTTTAGAAGAATATGTAGGAGTAAGTTTTCATGACCTTTGGTTAGATGAGAATTTCTTAGGTATAACAACAAAATAAAACATAATAAGCAATGAAAAAAAGGAGATAGATTCAATTTCATAAAGAAGTAAAAATGTTTTTTAATAAATGTCACCTCAAAAAAGTGAAAATGCAACTCATGCAATAGAAAAAATATGCAATCATTTATCTGATAAGGGATTAATATCCAAAATACAAAAATAATACCACAATGCAATAATATAAAGGCAACTTAATTAAAAATAGGAATTGGAAATCAAACAACTGTGAAATATTACCTTCAAACTCACTTGGAAAGTGGCAATCAAAAAGACAGATAATAGCAAGTGTTGGTGAGGTTGTGTGAAATTGAAACCCTCATTCATTGCTGGTTGGAATGTAAAATGGTGCAGCCACTTGGGAAAGTGTTTGACAGTTCCTAAAATAGTTAAACATACAGTTACAGTATGACCCACTAATTCCACTCCTTGGTATATACCCAGGAAAAATGAAAACATATATCTGCATAAAAGCTTGTACATAAATTTGCATAGCAGCATTTCTTATAATAGCCCAAATGTAAAACAACTCAAATGTCCATTACCTGATGAATGGATGAACAAAAGTGGTATAACCATAAAATGGAATATTATTTGTCCATGAAAATTAATGAAGTGCTGATGTATTCTACAGTATGGATGGAACGCCATTATTCTATGTGAAAGAAACCAATCACAAAAGATCACTTATTGTATGATTCCATTTATGGGAAACATCCAGAAAAGGCAGCTCAACAGAGAGAAAAAGGAAGTTAGTAGTTATCTGAGGGAGGGGCATTGGGAAGTAACTGCTGATGATTATCAGGGTTCCTTTCTGGGGTGAAAAACTGTTCTAAAATTAAATAGTGATGATCACCAGGTTTTGTGAGTATACTAAAATATTTAATATTTAAGTGCACGTTTTAAAAAGGTGAATTTTCTGACATGTGAGTTGTCTTAATAAAGCTGTTTTTTAAAAAAGGAAAAAAGTAAGGATAGAGGGAAGAAGACAGAAAGTAAGAAAAGAAGTTTGTTTCTTGAGCACACATCATGGACCAGATATTATTCTGGACTCTTCACAGGCATTAATTTTTGTAATGCTCATGACAAGATAGGATTTGCTATCATTCAATTTGTACAAAAATAAACTGAGTCTTAGGGAACTTTCTAAAGGCTATCAGATAGAATATGATAAAATTGTGATTCACACAAAAGTCCAGTTGACAGCAAAACCCACCATATTTCAACACATGGCTGCATGAATTATTTTACCAAGATAAACAGAGTATAAAGAATTTCATTTTTCTTCCAAATTATTAGAATTATTTTTGTCTCCTACATGTTAGAACATATTCAAGTCACTGAAAAGTTTTAATAAATAAGATAAAAATTTGGAGAAGTGAGAGAAACTATTGGATCAGCCCATTAAGATAGACGTATATATTTAAGCAGCACTGTGATTTGCAGAATGCACAATGATCATTTTGTCTAGTTTATCCTAAATGAAAAATGACCAAATGGTTTTCTGAGACTTCTTGAACTCTTGCTGATTCTAAGAATTGTAATTATCAAGAAATATCCATTTCAAATTCAGAAACATGCTGATGGTGAACAGACAACTTTGCCTGAACCAGACAAGGCTTTGAAAATATATCCTAATTTCATTTTTGTGAGAATATTATATAGAATATTGGTCATTTAAACTTTTTCTGTCTCAATAAAATTAATTCCTAATTTATTCTGTGAAAATTAATATACTGCTTTTTAAAAAACTTTGTAAGTCTTACAAAACATATGAATGAAAAGTGATACTATCATTAACATACCAGGTATTAAATAATTAAATGCTGAGTCAAATTTATGATAACGTAAGATAAATTTTGAGTGTATCTTTCATTGTCTTCAGAATTATTTCTCATTAATTCACTTCTTATGCTACTGTCCTCTATAACCTATTAAAGAGAAAATTTAAAAAGAAATATTTAAATCATTTTGTCAGCATAATTTATAACTTATGTATAGTATTTTCTTCCTTTATTACAGCACAGAAATCTTTGAAATACAGGTGCTCAGCCTTGACTAGATTAACAAGGAGTTAATTTAAGGGAACATCTGGTTGTTTATAACTGCCTAGGGTGGGAAAAAGGGCTCCAGATGCTTACATAATTCACCCCTCCATTTCTCTCTAGTTTAGAATAAAAATATCTTTGCAGTAGATATAGCAAGCCAACATTCAATGCTGTTTGGGTTCACGTATGCCCAACAGAAATATAGGAGAATGTATATTTTTTTCAAAATTTCTCGAGTTGGGAGTGTACGCAAACCTACTACATATATGTGTGTGTGTGTGCGCGCATATATGAATTCTTAGTACAATTCTGAAAAACATCTATTGCAGCTACTTTGACCACTGTAGGAAAGATACATGCTGTCGGCAGATTCTAAGATGGGACCCAAGCTCTCCACTCTCTGGTGTCCTCTCTCCAGTTGATCCTCCAACAACACTGGATTTGAACTGTATGGGTCCACTTATAGGCTGATATTTTTCAGTAAATATACAGCTGGCCCTCCGTAGCCACAGGTTCTGCATCTGAGGATTCAACCAACCACAGATGGCAAACTTAATACACGATCCCAGCTTGGTTGAATCTAATGATGTGGAATTTAAGGATAGAGAAGGCCAACTATGGGATTTGAGCATCTGTGGAATTTGATACCCTTGGTGAGTCCTGGAAACAATTCCCCATAAATATTAAAGGATGGTTGTAATCCCTTCCCCTTGTGTGTAGATATGAACTGTGAATGCGATAGATGCCATTCCTATGGTAGATTACATTATATAGCAAATGTGAAGGAATTTGATAGATGTAAGGCTAATCAGCTAACTTTGATTTAATCAAATGGAAATTAGGGCCTGACCTGATCAGCTGAGCCCTTTATAAAAACTCAAAGCAGCCGAAAAGCTATCATAATGGCCTTAAAGAAGCAAGGTGTCAGGAGTTATGTAGCTGCAAGAATCTGATTCTACTTTAATGATCAGGGCTGGGTAAAGGACCGTGGGCCACAGATGAGACCCAGTGACACCTGGGTTGCAGCCTTGTCAGATCCTAAGCAGAAGACATAGCTAAGCTGTGCTCTGACTCCTATTTCACGGTAACCACAGGATAATACATGTATGCTGTTTAAAGCTGCTAATATGTCTGTGGGTATTTGTTGCGCAACAATGAAAAATAATCCAGTACATATATAATAAGGCCTTGAGTTTGATAGTGCATTCATAAATACTCCTATTGTGAATTTTAGTTTAACGAAATACAGGTAATTTCAGAAACCTTTCATAATATCAAGGATTATTTTCCATCCTGACATTTAACAAGAAGTTCATTAGTAGAAATTTTTTTCTTTAAGTGGCAGCTACAGATAGATCTCAAGCATACATGTTCAGCTAAAATTAATTTAAGCTATATCCTTGAATATAAAAGATGTTTTTCTATAAACAGACTAAGAAAGAGGATTACTGTAATACATTGAAAGATAAAAGAGATTTACAGCATAACCAATTGATGTTTAGCTGTTAATGCTAGGAATATTTTCCAAGTTGACTGTGTTTGTGAGGCAGGGGTGAAAGTGGCTTACAAAATAAAAAAGGATTCCTTTTTCAAAACACACAATTGCAGAAGGAGATCTCACAGGAGGCACTGTAAAAGATGCAGTTTTTCATAAGCATTATTTAGTTTTGCAGTAATACTTGAGAAATTCAAAAACTTTTTTCTAAAGGAGGAGTAGAAGAAACAAAAGAGGCTTCATTTTAGTTTTTTTTCATGTTATTTTCTTTTTAGAAATAGAATAACAAGCAAGAATTTCTTTTGATCGTTAATAGACAACTTGCCATGGTGCTAACAGGTATCATGACCATTTAATAAAGTTAGCAACATAGGATGACACAAAGGAATATACCTAACAACATTTAGCATCTTTGCATGAAAAGAGTCATGGTCATAGAAATGGCAAGTATTCAGAAGACCAATTACAGAAGAAATAAGGTACAGAATATATTATCTGAGAGCAGCTTAGAAGCATTCATCCCCAGTGGTAAAATAAAGGGCAAGATACAGGCAAGGTAGTCATCACTTTTGTATAATTGGAAAACAAATAGAGGGGTCATGTTCTGTGAATACCCATTAACTATTACAAATTGTATTGGAACATTTATGAAGTGCAATGAATAACCAATGAGTTTATTATACTCATCATTACCAGAGTGAGTGCTTTAATAATACAAAGTCTATGAAATAGAGTTTTCATTTTATTTACCACAGTCTCTGTATTTGTGATGTTGTCTCAACCTTGATGAAGAGTTAGACTTTATCCATGCCCTTGCATGTAATTACCAACATTTCAATTTTTCTATCCTTCTTCCTCATTAATACATATTCTAATATCCCAAGTGATGAACCTCTAAAATTCATCAAGAATTGTATGTTTGATTCATTCACTCAATCAAAATCGCTGAGTAGACAAAAGATAAGATAAATCCACACAGGAAACTATGAAACTTAACATCACAATCTGTTAATTTGTTTGTTAAGATTTTTTTTTCAGTAGAGATTAAACATGCACAATTCTGTACCATGTAATATTTTTTCACTAGGAATTTCAAGTCAGTCTTAAGACTGTAAGTATAGAAAGTTATACATTTTCAGAAAAGTCCTTCTGGGCTCCACACAAGGTTTCTTTATTCTTAATGCTTTCCCTTAGTCTTAGTTCTACAAATTTCATGTGTGAATCCTTCCATATAAAGGCAATACTTTCATACTACCCTTCAAAAACTATTATTCCTTGAAACTCACCCAGTTAGTCTTTGACTGTTTTACATCAGTCCTTATGAATTGGTCCTCTCAAATATGTTCAACTTTGGGGACTATTCTGTTCTATCTGTCTTGATTCTTAAGAGTTGGTTCCCACTTGAGATAACCGTGGATATAACCATCTGCAGTTTTAGGAGAATACGTTTTCCCACCGGTTCTCTGATTCCCTTTGGATTTAGTTTATAGTTTGGTTCCCTCTGACATCTTAGTCATATTTTTATTAGGTGTCTTTGCATTCTGTTTTCCCTTTTCTGTTCTAGTAGCAATAATAATATCCCTCCTTTTCTAATAGTTTAAAATTAATCAGAAACCAGAGACTTTACTCATTTATTTAATTTTAATTCCATTTTATCTTAAAGAAATAATTCCTTCCCTCATGTTTTGTCAGCCTACATTTCTTCAGTTTGTTATAATTCTTCTAGGGTACCTGTACTTGTAATAATTTTGAAGCATATGTATTTTGAAAGCATTTTAAAAGTAAGGCCTACAGACCAAATGTTCTGCCAAAGGCCCTTAAAATTTTCTCCTTCAACTTTAGTTGTGCTCATTCTATTTGTGTATTTTTCTACATCCACCTAAGTTCATGGCCCCCATTTATCTTTGTTTGTTTGTTTTTAATAAACTGTATCACACCTCTTTGTGTACAGCCACAACTTGAGTCTTTGATACATGAAGTAGTAATCAGAACTGATGTGGTTAATGAGGCCAGGTCCTGACATCACTCGGTGCAAGGAGTGAGAGTTGGGAATCTGACAATAGTGCAGCCCATTCAGTCTGCCTACCTTACCCCATCTCTGTAGCTTCAAGTCCTGGTCCATAATCTAAATACTTAAACATTAAAACTGACCAAAAAAGGAAAACAAACGTTTTCCTCATCTAGTGCATGCAGTGGTTCTCCTCTGTTCATGTTTTTACCTAAGTTGGCCTAATAACTTACCTAGCATGGCAGCCTACGTGTCACCGTTAAGGTCTAGCATGGTCCATCTATTATTTGTGCGGTGTAGCCTGCCTCTTGTTTGCTAAGATCCAGTCCTGTAGCCTGCCTGTGTAAGCTGCGTAGGGCTCCATGCTCAGAAATTGCCTTTTTTTTGCCTTTTGCTACAGTTAACTTCCAAGGTCACAATTCTGTGTGACTGAGTTTTAAAGTCATCCAGATCGCATCAGTTAAAAATAAATGTTTAACTATAAAAACAAGCAAAAACAGCAAAAGAGAAGTTATTATGATCTATAACGTGCTAATCTGACACGTTCAAGAAAGGCCAATACTCATGTTTGCTGCAGTTAAATCTTACAGCCACCACTTCTGGCTGCTTTAGGTCTACCTGTCACTCCTTGTACATTGCCGCACTTAGTCTCAGCCCCTGTCTGCTCATGTTCCGAGCCAAATGTACTTGGACATTAAAGGGACCCAGTAAATAGGGCCCTTCTATTTCATTGATATTTGGAAATACTGAAAGAGAAGAATCAAATTTTCAGAGATTAAAATATCAACTTTATTACTGATAAAGTAAAATGGGAAAACTTGGCCAATTTTGGTCCAGTGTCCTGTTATCACCCCCCCAGCTGAAATACCCCCACAGGCTGCAGGCTTCCCACACAGATCTTGCCCCGCTAGGCCTAGGACACAACTGAAAGAAGACAAGACTGCCAAACTAAAAGTTGGTAGGATTATCAACAGCTACCCCTTTCCCCACTAAAGAGAAAAAAGAGGAGCAGAGATACATATGCCCTATTGCTTTTCCCAAACATACCAATCAAATAACTCAGCCCTCCTCCCTTGAGGAAGAGTGAATGAAAGATGTGTCTATAAAGTACGAACTCTACTCATACAATTTTCTGAAGGCAAGGAGAAAGGAGGTTCTTGTACTGAGGAGGGGGGACTGTTTTAGGACAGGTAATATAACTTACTAATACACACCTCCTGTCTATCTGAGAGAGGGATTTAGGGTTGAATGTTGTTGAAGAAATCCAAAAGCCCTTCTCTACAAGAACTTATCCAAAGGATAATTTAGAAACACAAATTTTAGAGTAAAGACTAAATATTTAATGTACATATGAGAAAATTGAGACCAAAAGTAAATCAATGATTTTATATGTGAAGTAATAGGAGTTTAAGGCTAAACTCAGTTTTATTTTTAGATTCAAAAACTTATATACCTTTTTTTTCTATTTAACAATTTTTAAAGATATGACTTTTACTTTGCTACTATAATTTAATTTATACTCAGACTATAAATTCAAGTTTCTTCCTGATGTGCCATTTGATTTTGAACAGTGACATCTACATGTACAGTGTAATGTCCACGATGGCGCATTACACACATTATTCTCACATTCTCTATTTCTCTTTTAAGAAAATAGAAATATGTTCTACTGGGTACCTAGGAGTATTCCTCTTTCACTTCAGTACTTTCCCAAGATTACACTGTCCTGACTGAACAGGAGTCGTTAAGCTCACCTGGAGTCTGATGCCACCAAAACAAGCCAAGGACTAATTAGGCAGGAATTTAAGGCTAAAGTGTCCCATTTTGCCCACATTTGTTACCATGTGTTCCAGATGTTTTCCATATTTACTCTCCACATTTCTCCACTCTGCTCTCTGACCTGGGACAGTGACCCACAAGGATTACATAAACAAGTACCCTGCCTTCTGGCTTCAGGTTAGGGTAGGCCAGTGGTGAGCCCAGGCAGAGATGGAAGGAGAGAGGAAGGTGAGCTCAGGGTGACTAATTGTTGCCCTGGTTCCCACACTGAAGGGGTGCCGGCGTGTCTCTCCCCTGAAGGTTACTGCTCCTCTCAAGGCTCTTTTCTCTACAGGACACTCTCCTTCCAGTTTCTAGGAACCATCACTCTATTGTTCCCTGCCCTAGATTACTGTACCATTTTTTGTGGTTCCCTTAGACCCAACCACACTTTCCTAAATAGTTCCTTTTTAAATGCACCTAGAATTGTCCTCATTTTAATGTGACATCCGTTTTATAGAGGCACCCAGAAATGTATACCCTAGCGGGAAGGTCTTTCTAAAAGCCAGAGTATTTTCTGGTTTTAGGAAATGAAACAGATGTAGTGGCAAGTTGCTAGGGAAAAACCCTTAGCTATTTTATTTAGATCAGTTGCATTTCTATAAAGGTAACTTTTAGCATGCTCATACAGTCTTACTGTTCCCTTAGTTATTGAATCTCTCCTCATGGATAAGCATTTAAAGAACTCCAGGGGGGAATGTTTCCTCATTCATCTCCATACCTGCCAAATGAAAGGCCTTTTCCTGAGAGCATTATGACTATGTAAGAGATGTTGTCTGATCAATATATTTCTACTTAAGGATGCCAGATCCCTAAAGTGATGATCTTCCAGACTATACAATATTAAAATCCATTCCGGAGCCCTTGTGCCATTTAAAATAAGAAAATAATCTACAAAACAACTTAATTCAAAATGAAGATCAAAAAAAAAGGAAAGAAAAGAAAAGAAAGAAAAACATGCTGAATTAGTCGACCAGTAAAAGGCAATCACACTTCTCTCCTGAAAAGTAAAATCGAATTGCACTTAGTACTCACAGTCTCCTGATAGTCTCCTAGTACTCACAGACCATGCCATTTTAAAATTTTGTAGCTTCCCACAGAAGAGTACCAAAGCACACTCCAGGAAAACATTGAAAAAAATAATGTTTTAAAAGTGAAATAACTAAATGCAGCATAATTTTTTTATGTCTACTAGCAGTTTTCCTCTTCTCTTTTTCTTTTTTTAACCAAATAAATTCTCTTGAGGGAGCATTTGTAGCAGATATGCATTTTGAAATACAAATGAAATAATAAACTCTTTACACAGAGGTCTTCCCATTGTGCACACATGCGTGCAACCTGTCTTCTTACGCTCCTTAATTTGTTCTGCCCTCCTTAGGAAACTTCTAATAAAAACTATTAGAAGCATTCATGCTCTTCCTTTAAATCTCATCCTCTCTAGATTATTAAAAATATATTAGATTAAGTTGTGAACAAACATCGTCTTTCCTGAGCTTCTTTTCAGAGCAGAATATTGCTCTAAAGTACTAAGAAAATAAAACAGTAATGCTGGTATGCTTTTGTCCCTCTAAAAATCTGGTTTCAGCCCAGAGCCCTTGATAGCAAGATACTAGCGAAAACTGTCCTGGGAAAAGCAACCTACAAACATCAGTTTAAAGACACAGTCTTTGGCCTTATGTTTTTTCCTTGTTGGGCAGCAAAACATCAAAGGACATGAAGAAGGCCTTTTGTGAAACTCGGGTTAAAAATAATGGTGATGGATGTTTCTCTCTTCTTTTGAAAATTCATTAAATAATTTTAGGTGTCTAATTATTAAAAAAAAACTAGAACAAAAATAAGAAAATATTATGTACATATGAGCCAACAGTTTCAAATGGATTATTAATGAAATAAATTTAAAACCATCTGGTTTTCTAGTCTTGATTAAATTACAGTGTAATCTGTATGAATGGATCAGCTGCAGAACATACGAAACTGTTACATATAAATGAGTCACGTATCATAATTGTCTACATATTTAAAGTGAGAACTTTATGTACCAAACCACTAGAAAACATACAGATAATCAGATAATTTCTCCCTTGGTTCTTCAGATTATCTTTAGGAATATCCCATCACGTGACTTTTGTAGAAATCTGTTGGCTTTTATATTCTCATGATCAAATACTTGTTAATACATTTTTAATTTCTACTGTTTACTCAGTGAAAGACAAAGACAAAATCATGAGTTAAAGACCTGACTCTCAAATAACTTGTAAACCTACTGAGGAAGAATATTACTGACATGGAACACCAGTCAACATGGCAAAACAATTCCAAAACACATCCTAGGAATTTGGTAGTGATTAATGCCCTATATAATTTACAGAGTTAAATGATCATTCATGCACAGAATGTAATAAAGTGTGTGTGCAGAGGTGCCATTTTCTGTGCCAGCTTCATTTCCTTGAAGCTACACAGGTATGGCTCTGGACAAAAGTCTAGGTTTATTTATTTATTTTTAATTTTAATGTCAACCTCTAGAAAGCATGTAGCAAATTATAGGTGTCCAATCAATATTTATTAAATGAAAAAATAAGAAAGTGTGAATCCTTCTGAACGGAGAAGACATTCCCCCATCCATCAAAGCGCTCTGAGTTCTGCAGGCATCTGGGGTTATGTTTCCTGGTTGCCATGGTTGCTTATTGCTTCAGCTGCAATATTGTTAACACTTTAAGCATTAATAGTAATAGTGTTTGTTTTACAGCGGCTATAGATCTCCCTTGTCAGAAGCCGCCAGCATGTCCCTGGAAGAGTGAGCATTGAGAGTGCTGCCCAGAGAAACAGTCCCATGAAGGATGTTCTGCCTGACATTCTGCTTCTGTCTGTGCTCCAGGAAGTGTGTTTCTGCTTTATCTTTCCTGAAGCACCTCCCCATCTACTCTGCCTCTTGATTGGCTTGTTTTCCTTCCTGGACCAGTGTCTAGGTATGACTCAATCAATTATATATTTATTCATTTCGTAACCCTGTTCAGGTCCGGGAATCCTACCTTTTGAATCCTCTCTCTTGTCCCCTGCTTGGTGCCATGTATTGAACCATTGTTGACTATCTCTCCTTTTTCTTTTCTTTACCTTAATAATTGGCTATGTTTTAAACTGACTTTACAGAACTATTTTTAGTCTGGGCTGCCTCTTCAGTATTTTTCTGTGGATTCCAAACATGCCTCAAGCAAGTCCTTAGCTGGATTAAAACTCCCCATAATCATAACAAACAGATAAGTGTGAGGGGAAAGAAACAGACAAAAGATCTCTAACTTAATTTAAATGTAGAAATCCCAGAAAATGCCAGCCTTCTCATTTTTTCCTCTTGACATCACTATCATCTACTCAATAGCAAAGTGATTCCCTGTAAATACTCATGTTAGAAACTATAGGTATAAATGTGCACCTGCTAATGACCTACAATATAAATGTTTTATATTATTTTTCTTACTTTTTAAAAATGTTGGGACTTTTGTACATCACCTACTTTCACTAAACATCTCTTTCCTCAGATGTTAAATGCGTCAGCATCAAAACCTGCATCATGAGTATCAGTGGCTTACAAGGGAATCCCAGAGAGAGCAAAGGACACTCCTTTGAGAAACACTAGGGTGGTGACAGCATCAAACAGAATACTATGTCAGAAAACATGAGCAGTGATGATGGCATCAAACATTGAATCAGAACTCAGATGAAAATATATTTTAGGTATGACTCAATCAATTATATATTTATTTATTTTTATTGTATATTCAATAATGATATCTGCTTGAAATCTAGATCTACATGTCTAAAAGAGTTCATAAAAATAAAGTGAAAATTATGTAATTATCATTGATTGATTGGTTTTTTTTAATTGAAGTAAAGTCAGTTACAGTGAGTCAAGTTCTGGTGTACAGCACAGTGTCCCAGTCATGCATATACATACATATATTCATTTTCATATTTTTTTATTAAAGGTTATTACAAGATACTGAATATACAGAAGGAACTCGGATTTTTTTGAATCTTTTTTTATATATAGTGGCTAACATTTGCAAATCTCAAACTCCCCATTTATCCCTTCCCACCCCCTTTCTCTGGGTAACCAGAAAATTGTTTACTATGTCTGTGAGTCTGTTTCTGTTTTGTAGATGAGTTCATTAGTGTCCTCTTTTTTTCTTTTTCTTTTTTTCAGATTCCACATATGAGTGATATCATACAGTGTTTTTCTTTTTCTTTCTGGGTTACTTCACTTAGAATGACAACCTCTACGTCCATCTGTGTTGCTGCAAATGTCATTATTTTATTCTTTTTTATGACTGAGTACTATTCCATTGTACATCACTGATTGATTTATATTATATGTAATATATATTATATATGTATTTAAATGGGATATTATACACATAATATACATATTATAATTAATTTATAAATATATGTATATCTTATACATGCAAATATTTATAAAATATATAACTGTCTCTCTTCCCTTAGAGGATAGCTTCTCATCTTTACAGAATATCATCTAACCTGGAGCATCAGTGGCACCTTAATGAGGTCACCCCATACACTGTCACACTAGAAGGCCTGCAGCTTCTGAATGGTAAGTTGTGCACGAGGATCATTGGATCCCTTGCCATACCTTTTTGTCTTTTAGTGGGGGTGTTCCTTAGTTCAGTCAGATGTTACACAAGATCCCATGTTAGTGTATCGCACACCAACACGGATTGTGATGCTGGCTGAGACTCAAGGCTAAATATAAATCCACTTTCAAAATATATGTCATTCCTATTTATGATTAATTGCTGTCTTTTCCAGGTTGGAAATTCTCCAACACTTACTTGCCACCAAGTGGCTTATTGGTCTACATGAAGCGTAGTGTCATACGAAGTTCTCAACTTTTGTATCTGTTGGTGGCATGTTAGACAGTGTACACTTGCTATAAAAATACGGGTTCCTTCCTTCTGAGGATCTGGGATCTTCTTTCTTCAGTGGGATTTCGATCTAAACCCAAATCTAAAACTGCCTCAAATCCAGAGATCAAGTCAGGGATTGTGACTTTTTACTGGGGTCATCGTGTCAATTTTCTGATCATCTAATCCTTGTTTGTTTTGATATTATGTATTGACTAATTTCCGTATTTTCTGCTCATCTCTTTTGCCACTATGATGAATACGTTCTTTATGATTCTCACCGTTATCTACAGATCAAGCTCTCCTAGCTGCCAGGCCCTCCTCCCTACCCATTATGATAACCATTCCCACCTTTTTCTGACACTTACTCTGCTATTTGGCTTCTGTTACATCATGGTTCTAACATCACCATTGTTCTCAGAGAACTCAGTTCAGTTACAGCTTTCCCTACCATCAGCCTGACCTACAAAAGTGTAACTGACACTGAGCTTCACAAAGATACTCACGATATGACTCTCACCAGCATATGTTTTATCACTTTACCAACTGGGGTGTCTTCTGGGCTCCTTTCTGGAGCCTAATCAGTTGACGGTTTTGCTAGTCTCGCAAAGTATAGCTGCTCTAACATGCTTGCCTCTCTAAAACTTCTGGCCCCTTTCCCCACTGACTGTCAAGGTAATCAGCAGTGTATCTTCTGCACTTAACACAGGTCATTGCTTTCCCAAGATTCCAACAGTCCTTTTGGCAGTGTTAGCATCCCAAGGTCTTTTCCAGGGTGTTAAATCCTACATACTAGAAGAATACTCCCAAATCAATAAGGTTTCCCTTTTGCATCCTTATTTTTCACCTACCTTATGATAGCTCCTTTGGAATCTAGTATAATATACCTTTAGAGCTTATTTAAAAACATGGGGACTAGGTTCTACAGCTCCTTTGAAACATAGATCCTCTCCTCCCTCAGTGGCCCAGCATCTCCCTAGTTTCGTTAAATCATAATATGACCATAGTTAACAGTCTCGTGATCAGGAGAGGAAGTGGGGTTAGATCCTGAAGTCTTTGCATCCTCTCCAAGCAAGGGAGGAATGCTGGCCTCTTCTTAAGAAAAGAGAGGGAGCTACCTCTGCATATTTAGTAGGCCCAGGGAGATAATGGAGTTTCAAGGTTTCCAAGAACACCACGTCAGATGTCCATATCTCAGTCTGAGTGTCAGTGTCCCACTTCTCAACCTGACCTTGGCAGAGCAGACTTGTCAGGGTAGAGAAATCATCTTTCTCTGGAGCACTGCTCCTCCTATGATCTTCCTCTGACTGTAGGAGATAAATATCCCTTCTGTGTTGCCAAGAAGTCGCTTTGACTTTTAGCCAATATTGCTAAAGCAGGTATAACTGATAATTAATCACCCTCAGCCTTTCATTTTCTTTCTCCAGAGCATCAGTGGCACTCAACATAACTGTCTGATTCCATTGTTCTTGTAATTAGAATGTCCTACATTTCTCGAAGCCCTGAGATACTGCAACCACCAATACAGTATATTTTGCTGGTGTCCTGTGTTCATTTTCCACATTTGTTAATGTTATAACAGACGTACTTACACAGCATGCCAGGGGTTACTAGGGCTCCACCTGCTACCAGTGGTGAGGTCCTGATTGCCAGCCAGTCTTGAAAATATTCTTAGAGATTGATTCATCAGATAATTCTTGGCACCAAATATATTAGTTCAAGTTCCTTGGAAAAACAGACTTTGAGATGGAGATGTGCATGCAGGACTATTGTAGGGAGGAGTAGTGTTGGGGATTGCCCTTAGCCTAAATGCTTAGTGTAAAGTAAAGAAATAGGATTGGGCAGAGGGAGGACTTGAACTGTGATACAGTCACAAAGTTCTTAGCCAGTCCTATGGAGAGTTGGGATGTCCCTTTGTATTGACCCTGAGGCGAATTTGTCACTGTCTTACGACTTCCATTGTTGCTTCCAAGAACCATCCTAGTTTCCTAGCACCGGTCTTTAGATGTGAGCTCTCCTGGAGGTGAGGGCATGATCTGACAATTGGGTTCTCTTAGCCTGAGAGTTATGTTTCCAGAGGCGCTCAGCTGGGGGCCGTCTGCCACTAAACATAGGGCAGGTGGGTAACGTAGGGGTCAATCCGATAAACTCCCTAAGACTTTATTTTTTCCCCATCTCCCTTCTCCTTGGTGTTTACCTGGTTTGTTAATTCAATGCAGTCCTTAGCGTTACCTCTACCTCCCAAGTGACTTTTCACTTGCCACCAGTAATAATGACCCAGCTGCAATGACTCACATACCCATCCCCTCTTCCCTTGCTCCTGGATGGCAGGGTGCTGTTGCAGCATATGTAAAACGATGCGGACCTGTCCTGGCGCAGATTCATGCTGTGCAACTACAGTTACATTTTCACAATTATAAGCACAAACATATGAAATCACCTCAGGCAATGCTTTGACGGTTCCCTAGGGTATTGCTCAATTCTGAAGAACACTATGAAATAGCTTAAAAAAATATATGCTTGACTACCTAGCAGCAGAATACACAGACAGAACTAAGCCAGGCCTCAAGCAAAGTGAATTCCTTCTCCAACCACTTGACAATGTTATGAAATGGTAATGAAAGTTATGCATAACTAACAACTTAAAATTCATACCTATTGAAATTTCCCAGTGTAAAAAATAGTGTTAAATTCATTGAGTAAAACTACAGGAACAAAGAAAAGCCATCTCTTATATTTCTATCTCCCTTCAACCTTGGACATACTTCAGAAGAGAAGAATATGAGAAAATACTTTAGTCAGGAAATACTTTTGAACACCTACCATGTGCCAGGCACTATTCTAGGATTTGGAGAAACAGCAGTGAAAAGTGGTAGCAGGAAGAAAACTCCTGGGTCTTGCAGTATTTTTCACTTGCTGTTCCTCAGTTGTTCCCTGCTCTCTTCCATCTCCTGGCCCCTGTACGTGCCACTCTGTCATTGTTGCATTGTCTAACTCGCGGAAACCCACCTCAGCTCAAGTGTAACCATTTTTTTCCTTACTCCTCTGCCTTCTCTAGTAATTTCACCTTTTTAATATTTCTTCTTTCTCTTTTTCACCAAGTCTTGTTTATACTAGGTTTAAGTTCCTCCATGACCGGAACAATCATATTATTTGTTGTATCTCAAGCATAGGACCTCGTTTTGTTGGTGCAGTTTGACATAAATGTCTTCAATATGTGAAAGAATTCATATAGGTTGATACTTCTAAAGAGGAAAACAGGAACTGATGTGCTAATAATTAGTTATGCATCAGTTTTTGTTTGATCATTTCTTAAGAAGAAAGAAAATTAAGCCATCTATAATAAGAAGAGAAAATACATTTTATCTCACTTGTCACTTTCAGTAAATTGGTAATGATTTTCTGGAGTACTGACATGAGAAAAAAATCACAGCTGTGCTCAGATTCAGAGGGAAGGAGTAGCGTGACCCATTACGTAAGCTGGCGTTGAGCTCCTTTGAAGGGAGATGCCCATTTCTAATCTCTCTGTCTCTCTGGTCTCTTTCTCTTCCCCATCCCCGTCTCCCTCTTCCTTCCCTTCTTTCTTGCTCATTTACTTTCTAGCACCTTTCTGTGGATTACAGTAGTAAAGGAGAGAAAAAGAACACCATGTTTTATGATGTATTTCCTTCTTTGGAAGAAGGAAAACAATTCAACTGAAACAAAACCAAAAATTTTTGTGGTACAAAGTTTTAAAAGAAATTTATATTGTAGATCTTTATGTAATGCAGTCACAGTAAACTGTGAGTTTGTAGAATGCACAGACATCTTCAACAACTGACTCTCCTTGGTCTCTTTTCTCTGATACATTTCCCCTTCACTCTGTTTCAGAAGTCCCTACACACAGATAAGCTCTGTCACTAAGAAGAGCTTTATCTACCAATTTGAACTAGGAAAATCTCAGACCACAGCCTCCTATCCTTCCAACTCTCACTCAGGTTCTTTCTAAAACTGCTGGTTTTAGTTCTTCCCTATTTCAAAAAGTCTGCCACCCTTTTCTGACTTTATTTTCTTTCTTATTCCACATGGAAACTGTAACTAGTCTCTGCCCTCCATTTAATAGAGAAATTCACATCTCTGCAAATCCCCTCTGTTAGAAATACATAAGCAGACAAGAAATGTGTTCCATTTGGTTGAAAGCAATTTCATTCACAGTCTTTATTTCTTATTTCACATATAGCGTGGTAGCAAATAAATAATGTGGCAAAGGACAGGTATATAGAAAATGTTTGTGGAATAAAGAAAGAAAAATCATGTAGAGTTTTAATCAAGTATCACATAACATTAATTAACATTACTAACACTATATTTTTATTTTAATATTTTATATATACTTACATATAGAGTGTTTTTCATACTCAATCACACCTGAGATTTAAGATTTTTTATCTTCATGTTTAACTATCAGTACCCCTCCATCTGTTTTCAACAAGGTGAAAGATACAGCACAGATCAGTGACTCAGTGCAGCTGATAACTTCCATTTTAACTCCAGAGATGATAGTTTAGGAGTGGATTCGATACTCATTCTACAAATTCAGAGGTGACAGAAATTTAATTTAGTTTTTCTAATCTTGAACTTAATCTCACAATCTAGCCCTTGTTTTATTGGTCATGAGAACTTGAGTTCAGGTAAGAATTTCTCTCGGCACTTTCCTTTTCTTTTAGGCCACAGTTAAAAATGAGGGCATTACATCCTGCAGCAGTCAGTGGGGGAGGGGAGCCCGAGAATCCTGCTGTTGGAAACTGTATGCTGTCAAATGTTGAGCAGCACTTCACTCTACTCTCAGGTGCTGTTGGGAATACAGTGGGACGCCTGCTCAAAAACACGTCTTTCCAGTGTTTTCTCTTTTTCTCAGTGTTTTCTCACCTTCTTAGATACAAAGGAAAACTGTATTTCTCCCAGTGTACTTGGGAGCTGAAGGAAAGAGTGAAGTTGTGTAAAGCTCCTCATTAACTTCATATTCATCTTGCCAGCAGTGGTGTACATCTAACGCTGTTCACATCACAGTGGGATAGGAATGAGCTCTATGACAAGATTTCTCAACTTTGGCACCCTGGGCTCTCTGGGCTAGATAGCTCCTTGTGGTCCTGTGCACAATAGGAAGATTAGCATTATCCCTGGCCTGGATCCACTGGACTCCACCCACTCCCCCTACACACAGATCTTTACAATTAGAAAGTCTCCAGCCATTGGAAGTCACACCCAGTTGAGAACCACTGCACTCTTGAGGACACATTCTTTCTGTACTGCTCCCCACCACTTCAGTGACAGAACTCTAGATCCTTGTTAACAACCTGGATTCTTCTTTGGGAACTGGGAGTATAAATCTTCTCTCATCCTTGACCCCCTCAGATCTATCCTTTACCCCAAAGACTGTATTTGACTTGGTAGGGCCTGAGGTTCACAGAAATTAGATCATCATGCCCAGTAGACATACAGGACCTAACTTTTCTTTTCAACTCCCTCTTTTTCCTCCCTTCCTTTCCCTTTCCTTTTTTTTTTTTTTTTAATCTCCTCTTCTCTTCTTATATATCAAATACCATTCTCAGTGATTTACCTGATGGGTACAACTTGGGGTTTGAATATGAAAGATGAAGAATTTGACTCTTTTGTCTCCCCAGGGGAAATGAATACTGTGGCTCAAACTGCCCGATGATAGAAAGAATTAAAGAAACATAGAATACTGATGAAGGAAGTATGCATTAATGTCTCAAAATGTAATACCACTACTGCCTTCTGCAGCTTAATTACCAGCAGATCTGACGTATATTTTCAGTTCTGATTTTATTTAAAAACTAAGAAACATCTGAGTGCACAGAGATCAGTTTCAGGACATGCATATAGTGTGGTATTACATGACAATTGAAAGGGGAGATACTGGCCTGAAAATCAATTTTGCCATACTGGGAGTGATCATACTGCCTTCACATGGGCTTTTGTCAGTGTTACTTAATTACGTTACCAGCAAGAGATCCAAATGGACATTAAATAATGTTAATCCAAAATTGATATGTGTGTGTACAACAGAAAAATGGTGTTAATTCCTTTATTTGTTTATTTTGAGAAACACATATACAATCATTATTTTGGTTATCTGTTGCTGAATAACAAACCACCTCAGAACTTAATTACTTAAAACAAGAGCCAGTTTCTGTCCTCTATGATTTTGCAGGATAACTGGATTTGGCCCAGTGGTTCCTATGATATAAGTGATGTCATCTGAGCTTTACTCTTATGGGAGCTCAACTGGACTGGACCATCCAAAATGGCCCACTCATATGACTCATATGGTTGTTGGCTGGGAGCTCACCTAGAGCTGTTGAATACACTGCTTTGGTTATACCCACTTGGCCTCTACATTTGGCTTGGGCTTCTCAGAGCATGGAAGCTGGATTTGCAGAGACAAGAGGCAGAAACTGCCAGTCTTCTTATGGCCTGGGCTTTGGGGTTCCAGAACATCACTTTTACTTCATCCTATTAATCAAATCCATTTGCAGACTCTAAAAGGAGTATGAATTTCTGGGGCCATCTTTGGAGACTAGCAACCAATTATTTTAACAGCACATGCATTGAACAGTGGTTGTATTCATGAAGAATTAAGCTCTATAACATTTTATTTTTTAAATAAATGCTTATTTTCCCAAAAGTCATATAATATTGCTCGAATGTGTCATTCTTTGCTTTTGTGCCTATTCTGTGACAATGTAAATGTTTGAAGTTACATATGAAGACATGATTTCTGATTGCACGTTAAGATTTGTAATGTTTCTTATACTCTGGGGGATGTTTGATTCATTTGTAATGGAAATACGGACTCCCTTTGCTTTCCTCCAATTCAAAACATGTTTGAATTGTTTTCAGTTTTAAGGTATCATAAATAAATTCTCATACACTGCTATAAGGATTATAATTTCATGAAACCATCCAGGAAAAATGGTTGGCAATATCTATTATAGCTAAACGTAAGCCTGTTTTATGACCCAGGGTTCTACCTCTGAAGGTACCCAATAGAAGTGGGATGATTACTTTTTATCTTCTAAAGTTTAAATAGTCAAAAACAAGTCAAAGTTTAATTTTTGGCTTATGAGCTATCAGCTTAAGATAATCTTAGTTAAAAAAATCTAAAAAGTTTTTAGAAAGGATGCATTAAATGCTTCAATAATTTTACATTCTGTTCTCTTCTTTGGGAGATTAATACCTTTTTTGCAGTTGACATAATAGATCTCTGCTTTATATTAAAGAAAAGAATAGAGATTTAGTCATGACAGTGTCAGTAACTATGATGACATTGTAATTGTATGCTACTTGCAAGCCCACACATTAGCTTTCTGCAGTTTCATGAATGCTGGCAGAGGTCAAAGACTCCAGGATCAAAGGAAAAAGAGTTGATTACTGATGGTGCATTGAGCATTCTGAGCTTTGTGCTTGCATTGGTTCCCCTTGACGTCCAAGTCTAATGGGGTGATATGAAGAGGCCCAGGTGTATGCTGTGCATATAGTAGGTTTATATCATAGCTAAGGAACCCTGAATTTAGGAAACCCAAATATTTTATAATGGACTTGAAGAAAAAAACTATCCAATCTTTGTTCCAGAGGGGACATCATCTTTAGTATATAGTCAATAAACTTGCCATCTACTCCAGGGTGAGACTATGCACACAACCCTAGAAGAAAGCCCAAACTAAGGCCATCAGTGCTTTTGCTGGCAAGAGATACAGAAAGAAAGAGATCCATGGAAAATTATGTACTAACAGATAGAAGGTTAATTACTTGCTTTTACTATTTTCTCTGTTCTACAATTATTGAAAGTTTTGATTAATAACTGTCTTTAGTTATAGCTCCACATAATTTATAAGAGCCTATAGAGGAATTTGTTTTCATTTTTTTTTTTTTTGCTAACTTGTATGAGATTATTTTATTTACTGAATAAGCCCATTGATTAATACCCTCTAAAGTCATGTGCAGAATTGACGAGGTATCTTTGCACTGTATGTCACGTAGTACGCTGACAAAAGATGTTTGTTAATCATAGCAAAAATACTGAGTATACTTTCAAGCTTATAAACGAGCATAAATATTTTATTAGTTTGCCTTAGAGTGTTCTGAAAAGTATTTCAAACATAGGTGGGAAACCACTAAATATGGAGTCAGACAACAAGTTTTTACATACTATCTCCTCCACTAAAAAAGCGATTTTGCCTTAGGCATATGACTTTTCTAATAGTTATACTTCATTTTTCAAAATAGAGAGGGCATGACAGTAAGGATCCCATGTTTAGACTCTGGAATAAGTTACCAAGAGTTGAATTTGATTCAGTCATAACTGTTAATGATTTGGCTTAGATAAGCTTCTTGGTCTCTTTTTGTTTTTCACCTTGTTAGAATAGCACAATGTCTTAAAAAACACATCTTTAATAAGTGTCAGTTTGCTGAAATGTTTAGTACAGACTTACAAGACTTATTATGAGTTTTAAATGAATTAAGTGTGGGACAAGTGGAGAATATTTTGGATTATATACTATGTGTATACTAAAAGTTGATCAATTTATCTTTCTAGATTAACAGTCAATCAGAATTATATAAGTAATGAAATGTATATATATATATATATATATATATTCAAGTATAATCTATTTTGGTATCATTCTTATTGGCATGCTGTCTTATATATTTGGGCAATCATAAAATTAGAAGAGGAAGTCCTAGGAATTTACACTATCAATTCCTGTTCTAAAAAAAAAATTCCTATTCTAAAATATCTGAACTGACTTATAATGCCATTTGAGATTTTTTAAAGAAACTATCATACCATATTAATGTATTATATTATGTATTTAAAATTGAAAATGACATGTGTAATGACAGTGTTATATTGCCTTAGTTTACTTCGAAATGCTTCAGTATACAGAGTTCAACATAAATGTGTATATGCTGACTTTTAATCTACACTTTTCAGAGAGCTTACTTAATGGACGCAGAAACGCACATTCCAAAAGTGGTTACTTGTTATTTGAGCAATTCTGATTCAGAATCCATGCTTTTACTTAGTCACACTTACTCATTGTTAGCAAGTTGGTGAGCATGAGGAAGAGAGAGGATGGAAGAGGAGTGGAGGCCGGGGCTAAGGGGATGACTTCCTGTTCCCTTTTTGCTCTTGTTTTGTGTTAGCACACTAAGAGGCTAGGAGTTGGGGCAGTAGCAACAGCCCAAAATAAAGAAGCTGAATGGGTAGGGAGTAAAGTTAGAGAGGAAGAATCACCAGTGACAGCCAAAAAGACCCAAAGAGAGGGAAGCTGAAGTCCCTGCTGAACAGTATCCAAGGTCCAAGTGCCTAAGTTTGAAGATCCTAGTTTATTAATAATGGTTGGAGAACTTTCCACAAGTTTGGGAGAGTGATTTGCAGAGGAAGAAAATGTGCCCTCTCTCCCACCAATCCTTACTTCGATAAACTATGTATTTTCTCCTAGTGAAGTGAAAAATGAAACAAAAAGAATGGAAAGCTGTAAAGGTGTTGTTGAAGTAACTATCAGTGAAACGGAAGATACTATGGCATGGACCTTTGGTGAGACCTTTCTTCACCAGGCTGGGGCAAGAGCAGGAGAAGGGGAACGCTTATCAAGGAACCCACTTATAGTCACCTAGGTTTGGCTGCAGGCACACTAACACAGAGTTTATCCCTGAAAGCAGGAAAAAGCTTTACTGTATCCACACATCTACCTATGCTAGAGGGTGGTAATTGATTTATCAGCAGTTTACTGTGTTCTTCTCTGACATGCTAAATAAGGATAGCAAAGGTCCAAATCAGTTCACAATTTTCTGCCTAGGGGCTGACAGTGATGAAACTAGCTCTGTGGAGTTAGCAGTAGTATCAACAACTTCATGCTTGCTTTAGATCATTGTATTCCTATCCAGCCAGACACAACTGACCTTAACACTGCCACTATCTCCTATACTATTTGCATTTTGGACTCATCCATCAGTGATCTGCTAGCTGCTTGAAATTTTTTTTACCAATTTTCACTTTTACCGTGACTGCCTTGTCAAATGTGCCTTTCTCACTTCGCCAGTCCACTGATGTGAAACAAAACACAGATGCAACAGATACCAGCTAGCAACATTACAATCACTTCCCTCTTGTGTCCTCAGAAGACACATGTGAATTTGTACAGAGTGCTAACACACTGAGTGGTCTTTTCAGATTGTTCCCCACACCTCCCTGGATCTCAACCATAATTTTATTGTATTGCAACTTCTTAGTAGACACTGCATACAAAAAGGCTACAGAGATGGTGATTTAGGCAAAAGTTAAAACTTAACATTATCTCATGCAAAATGATTATCAGTAATTCTCATGATTCCTGGCTTGATGGCAAGAGACTAATTATATCAGCATTAGAAATACTTTGATTTTTCTGTTCTAGATATGTGAATTGGCTCTAAATATTCTTCAAGAACGTTTGCCGTTGTATAAACAAAAATATAACAATTGCTACCCTTTGCATTGGTGCTCTGCACATAGGACGTTCATCTGATTCTTTTTTTTTCTTGTTGTTTTTGCAACATAATGGTGAATTCTGTAATGACATTCCAACTAAAGGTTAGCTGGCTCCTGCTGCTAAAATATCATTGCATGTGTCTTGAATCAATCATACAAAGTGCTTAGGAGTGTCTGCAACTTTGCTGAGCTCACAGGAATAAGATGTGTTACTTAATTTTCGCCTGCTTGCTGGTACAGAATACATTCAGAGACTTGCTCTCATCTGGTAGCAAGATTGTGGGAGAGTCGAATTAGAACCCTCATCTCTAATTTCTAATGCCTATGAATATCTACCAAAAGAGCCCAATATTGTAAATGGCCAAACTGACTTAGTTAAGTTCACAAAAGCTAGTGTCATGATGAATACATGGCTGATGAACAGACTTAATTGACTGGCAATGCACCTCCCAACATGGAGGATACCTTATTAAATTAACTGTATTCCAGACATTTGACTTGAAGCTTCTAAGCACAAAAACATAATTTTTTCTGTCTTTTTTTCCCCCCAAAAATGAAATTATACATGATTCTCAGGGGGAGAAATTATATTACCCAGTTTCACATAGAATGGTATTATAATCCAGGCAGAACTATAGTCCAGTAATTTGCAGTCAGAAAATCAACTATCCAAGAGACTAAAATGTTTGAACAATGAAAGCAGCACATTCTTTACCCAGTGGAAAGCTTCATGGTCAGACATATTATAATCAGAAGTTGAAAGCAGAAACAGAGCTGCAAAAGTTAGTGGGCTAAGCCAATATCTGCAATAGTAATACCATAACCCACATAAAGACCCAAGCATTCATATTTCAGTCCAGGTGACTTGTCTTTTGAAAATACAGGAATGAGCACAAGGAAATCTCTGGGTGGTTGGATTATCCTTTTCTACGAGACCATTTAACCAACTCCTAGCATAGTATTTCCCTAAACAGGGTCAGTATCAATGATCAGATTTTCTGTAATTAATTACCATCACTCTGAGGTACAATAATTACTTTAAATTATAATTCCAGATAATAGTTCCATATAGCCTAGTTGATATGCTAGGTATTTATTTATAAATGTCTCAGGGAGACACTTTGTCTAAATTGTTTTATTCCCACTACCTGCTTATAACTGAATGAATAAATAAATTTGACCAGGGTAAGTCTTAAAATCTACCTGAGTTCCTGTATTTTTCACATTCTTAGGGGACCCCACACTGTACTACACAGATAATAACACAGCGTTTTATTGTGCACAAGTAGATGATCGATTTATATTCTGATTCAGTCCTTCTCAAGGGCTCCATGTCTTCATTCTCTGTTTAAATCTTCTTTGACTCATTTTCTGTTCTTCTTCTTGTGGTTTTCCCAGGAATAGTTTGAAGATAAGACAGGAAGATACTAATTGGCATGAAAAATCATACAATTTATAGAATACAAAAGAAGAAGGAAAAACATATTGTCCTTATTTCCCTTTCTGTGATTCTTCTGGAAAGAATGGCAGTAGACTTGAACTCTTTTCTTACAATTTTTATCTATGACTTATTTTAAATATGTTTACAATTTTGGTCATTATATATTGTCACAAGTCAGTTACATGACAGTTTAACCATGTCTGGAGCTGCAAAATCAGTGGCGTGTTCTCATCTTGATCCTCTCAGAATGCCACAGACAGCTCAGAGTTTACCACTGTCTTGCTCTCAGTCCTCATGCTGCCAAGAATGTTTTTTATGTTTTATTAAAGTGTAGCATTCTTCTGATTGTTAAATCTGCATTAGGATAGAGTCTGAGACCAAAATTTCCTGATGAGCCTCCTATAGAGTATGTCACAAGTGATGGCAGACACAGTAATGTTCACAGCAATATGGCAGCTGCAGAGGGAAGCAAATGATAAGCTCTAAAAATGCCAATTTTGACTTAAAAAGCTATCTATAATTCTCACAAGGTAAGAACCCTGCCTCACCACAGAATTTTCGGAACAATATGCTGAGGAATATGGATTCATATGCCCTTGAAACCGACTCTGAAAAAGTCTGCCTTAGAAACAAAGATCATGTAAAACACTCTTTTGTTTTGGCCTCTAAGCTCTAATCAGACAGAAAGCAGCACATTTTGAAGAGATGGTTTGCTTTTGAACCAATTACCAGTATCAATCCCGTAGGGAACTGACCTTTGCAAAGAAATTTTCAAACAACTCTTAAAGGTGTCTCATGGTAATCCCTTGCCAGACAGAACCTTACTAAAGTACAGGATGTTTAGAATTTTCATGTCTCACGTAAAAGAATATCATAATGCTATGGATGACTGTGTCAACTGGGGCTCATTAATTCTGATCACAACTATAGTTTAAAATCCTTAAAGCCCAAAGTGACTACAAAAAATGTAACCAATTTCATAGACAAATCTCCCATGTTGCACAAAATATTAAATATTTTACCTAAATGTTTCATATTGTGTACTTTTTCTTTGTGTCTTTCATTTTAATAAATGCTTCATATTTTTTTTTTTTAGTTTTTCAAAGAGACCATACGAACCATTTTTTAAAAATATGTATGTATGTGCATTTTCTTTAGACAATGTTCCTAGATCTCATTAGATTTGCTAATGGACCTTTAACGGTAGAAGTTAACAAACTGCAGGAAAATATTTGTTTTCTACTTAGAGATTATTATGATTTCTGCTGGTTGTACTCAATAAGATTTCCTTTCCCCATTTCCTTTTTGGATAATAGGATAATGCAGTTGTCTATGCTTAGACTATAGTCCCTGGAGTCCAGTTGTCTGGCTTTGAACCCTATGTCATCACTTAACATCCTGTGCAGCTTTGAGGAAGCTACTCACAGATTCGGATCCACAGTTTTCTCACCTGCACGCTGAGGGTAGTAGTGATATGTAGCTTCATGTGCTAATTATGAGGATTAAATGAAGTGGTATTAAAGCACTCAGGTCGATGCCTGGTGTATAGTAGAAGTTCATTATTTACAGGATCTGGAGATTTAATTTTTGTCAATACTGAAATATATGTTGGAGTTTTAAAATGAAAATAAATTAGATTTATCGTATTTCTCTATAGTCACTTTTTTCCTTAGCATTACACCTTTGTAAGTATACAGTGACCTTCACTACTAATGTACATCTGTCACTCATCCTCATAACATCATAGACATTGCCGACACCCAGAACTACACTGTTTCATAGGAATAAATTCAGCCATTCCACTGTCTGACTTCAACTTAAGTTCTTTCCAGTCATTTCCGCCTTTATTCCACTGAAACTGCTCCTCAAACTCATAGGACAATCGGCCTCTTGATTCCTTTCATACATTTGGTTTCCTCTTTTATTTTCCTTTTTTGCATTTTGGCTGCCAAATTTATTGCCCTTCTGTTACACATGTGTGCATAAACCATAAACAGCTTTCACTGGACTTTCTCAGTGCTGCTATAAGAAAAAGAAATGGGCCAACAAAAGTAATAAAAACTGCCAAAAAGAACATTTTACTTAAATGCTGTTTAAAAATGTTTTAATGTTAGAAAACTCATACAACTTCATTTATTCCTTTTTTGTTGTTATTTAAGTAAGACATTGTATTTTAACTTCTTTTTTCTTTATTCCAGTTTTATTTTAGAATGTTTATTGGCTGAATGGGTAATGAATATATGCATGAATGCATTTGGGGCAAGGCATAGTCATTTGGACCACTTGAAAGATGATCAAGTTCCATAGAAACCAGGTAATTTTCATTTTATGTCATTTTCAAGAAAATGTGCTAGATTATCTGAGCTTTAATATTTAAAATGAAGACAACTTGGATGAAGATATAGATATATCTTTTATTTTGGGATATATTTCACAGTGTTCTCATAAAGTAGTCTAGGATTGACTCTGTAATTTTTATGCAGGTAAAATTAAATCCTTTTAAACAGTTTCTTTATTAAAGGAAAGGGTCTAAGTTCAGTAATTCTGTGAATTTGAGCCTATATGCTATTTCTATCTTATAATTATTTGCACTGATTTATGTCATAATGACATGCCTTTGCTTCATATTTAAAAAATTCAAGCATTAACAGGGAAAATAATTTCTCCCAATCATTACAGTCCTCTAGTACAGTGTATTGTGGGAAAACGGGCTGTGGAAGCAACACAACTGACAGTAAGCAAGTTAGATAACTGTTTGACAGTCTGTACCTCTGAAACATACCTGCCTTGTTGAGATGCATACTTGGTAGCACTGTGTTCTGATTATTTTTTGGTATTGCTGAGATGAATGATGTTTATATTAGATTCCAAATACCTTTTGTTCCATCTTTCCATTCCTGAAAACACTTCCTCTCTGTGTCTAAACTCCTTTATTTCCATAAGTATTTCTCACTTCTCCTTAGTTATTAATTACTAATTGCTAAATACTGACTGCAAACTTTATTTCTTCATGTTTGAGATTTTCATAATTAGTAGATTTTTTCATATTAATTGTGGAAACTATGAAAACATGTCTTAGTAACAGATTTTTTGAACAATTCATGTTCAGTACTCTTTTTTTTTTTTTTTGATAATTCTATTTGACATCCACTGTTTAAGACAAACTAGACAAGTAACAGTTTTCCATCAGTCAGATACCAATGGAATGAAATTGAGGGGATAGTGACATGTTGGTGTTGTGCTCAATTTGAATTTGAATTAAACTGAAAATTTTTTTATACTACTTATTGTGGATGATTCATGAGTCTCCTTTGTGTACTGGTGAAAAACAAAAAAACAAACAAAAAATAATGTGTTGTCTTTTACTCTCATCACCCATAAGACTAATCCTTAATTTTTAATTTCTACAAGTTAAAATCAGTTTAAAAATTAATATTAGCACTTCATATTGATGCTAATGTAAATAAAGCATGTTTCTTCACTCCAACCCACCGCATCTACCTTCCTACAAGACTGATCTCTATATAATTGGTTACTCTTCCTGCTGTATTGTCTTCTCAGTCAATGTCTGGAAATTGTCATGTAGAGTATAGTTTTACTTTTCTTGTTGGAATTCAGTATTCCTCCTTTCCTTTCTCCAGAAATCAATTGAATGTTACGACTTTTCCTTTGGGACTGGTAATTTCTGGCAAATGTGTGTGAGAGGAATAAAAAGAAAAGCAGGAAGGGTTTTGATGAAGCAAAATTTTGAAAGAATAACAAGGCAAATCACATAGTGAAAGCTAAACAGCAACTATATATAATTTAGTGCTGCTAATTTATGTAAGTTTTCCTACCATGATCACTAAAACATAGACTCAAGACATCTCATATTTTTAATCCTCATTGCTTTCCTTGTCCTGACTAATCGTACAATCTCGAGTCTGAGTGTATTGTGATTATACTTCCTGAACAAATAAAACTCATGTAAGGTCTTCATTCATTTTACCTTCTCTACCTGCAGTGCTCTTTCATCTTTTTATTAATTTGGAAGTGTTTTGGCTTTAAGCAATAAAATGCAAATTAGAACCAGCAAAGAAAAGGGTAAATTCCAAAAATTCAAATCATTGAAAGTTCAGGAATTAAAATAGATTTTAGCGATGAACAGAATCTTGGAAAAACTGATTTTCTATCTCTCTGGCTGAATATCTGTTTCTCCCTGCATGTCCCTTTAATCTTTTTCAGAATGACATCCTCCCTGCATTTATAAATAAACCTCTCAGCTTTTGATGAATTCCTGTCAGCCTTGTAATTGAAGGAAACTCAATATTGTTATCTTTAACCCCAAATTTAGGGTTTCTATGGAAAGAGGTTCAAATTTGGTTAAGTGTCCAGCCTGGAACTAACCCATTGTGACCTAAGAATATGGGATACGTGTCAATCTGTAGGCCATCCAATGAGACTTAAGTTTGAAAAAATGCAAAAAGCACTGAAGTTTCCATAAGCATCAAGTTGTTGGAGGGAAAGCATGCCCTTTAACTGGAAAGGAGGGAAGAGTGTTGAGCATTAAATTCTTTAAGGTCTAGCATGAAAACATTTTGTTCATCAGACTTTTCAAAGCTGCACTAATTACTACTTGCTTCATATTCCCAGTAGAACTTCATTCATACTCATGTTATGCTAGTATCGAAATCATCATATAACATTAGACAATCTTACATACCTGTCTCCTCATAATGAGAGCTACTTGAGTTTGCCCCATGTCTTATTCATCCAATGATTTAGTAGTTCAGACACATTGTATCTGCTCACTATATATTTTTGAATAAATAAACTGTCCTGCACATTGTTCGATACAAGTACAATTTATGCATCCTTTCTTGTTTCTTCCCTTCTTCTTTCCTTCTATCATATTAAGCATGTTAAGCCAACTTTTCCCATAACTAATGCCTACACATACTCTCTATTAATCTGCATTATTTTCTTCAGAATGCTGCTCACTTTCCTAAATTGTCTTATTTTTATTCACATTTTTATTTAATATGAGTTTCTCCCCTTAAAGGAATGAAAGCTTTATGATATCAGGGTTCTTGCCTTATTCATCTCTGTATTCTTAATACCGAGAACAGTATCAGATATGTAGCAATTTCTTTCTATACAAATTAATAATACATGGAAAATTCAATATAAATCCTCACCTGCAGAGATTATTGTTTTATACTGGGTGAAAAAGGTAGCAATTAGTTACACAAAGTTACTATGAGAACTAAAATGTGCATAAAAATATTTCTTGGTGGTGCACTTGAAAAACTTTATTATAGTTGACTTTTGAATGAGTCTGAAAAGATGTAATGAAGTTGTCTAGGTGGAGCTAAGAGTGAAAGAGAATACCAAACAGAAACATCAACATGAATATGTGGTCCAAGTGACTCAGGCAGGCACAAGTCTTTACAGTGTTTGACAGGGAAATAGGGTGCTAGCAAGTGACCACTAAATGAGATGGGATATAATTTGAGGCAAGGCCTTGGAGAATTTTGAATTATAACCAAGGAAATAGTATTTATTCTTCAAATGCTGAAGAAGCATTGGTAAATTTTGATCAGATGATAATGAAGTCATTGCATGAAAGGTAATGTAGTGTGAACTAGGAGATAGGGAATAATATGAGGGAATGTGTGAAAATATTGTTGAGGCAAGATAAAAAATAATTAGTAACACATAGTGTCACACAAGGAAGACACTGAGGTTCTGAGTTTAGGTGACTGGGCAGATACTGAAATAGGAAAATATGAAACTAAGGAAGTTTGAGATGAAAAAAATTTCATACTTTGTAGAGTCATTGGGTATCTGGAGCTATCTAGAAGGATAAACTGAAAATTTGGGACTGGGAAACAGATAAATCCAGGCTAGAAACAGATTTGGCAGTCCTGCACGTAGAGGTAAAAATTAAAGTCAGATCTGTTGACATGGTTCAGATTAAACTCATAGAGATGAGAGAGAAAATGAAGAAGAGACCGATGATATATATATACACACACATATATACATATACACATACATACATACACACACACACACACACACATATATATTATCACATCTTCTTTATACATTTGTCTATAGATGGACATTTAGTTTGCTTCCATGTCATAGCTATTGTAAATAATTCTGCACTTAACTTTAGATAAGCATATATTTTTTTGAATTAGTGCTTTTATTTCTTTCAAGTAAATACCTAGAAGTGAAATTGCTAGGTCATATTTTTATTTTTAAATCTATTTTAAAATTTTTCTAGTTTTACCTTTTTGAGGGACCTCCATACTACTCCACGGTGGCTGTACCAATTTACATTCCCACCAGCAGTGCACAGAGGTTCCTTTTTCATTACATCTTATCCAACACTTGTTATTTATTGTCTCTTTGATGGTAGCCATTCTGACAGGTGTGAGGTGGTATCTCGTTGGTTTTGATTTTCATTTCCCTGATGATTAGTGACATTTAGCATTTTTTCATGTGTCTGTTGGCCACATGTATGTATTTTTTGGGAAAATGTCTATTCAGGTCCTCTGCCCATTTTTAATCAGATTATTCTTTTTTTATGATGTTGAATTGTATGAGTGCTTTGTATATTTTAGATATAAACCTCTTATTGGATATATCATTTGCAAATATCTTCTCCTATTCAGTAGGTTGCCTTTTTACTTTGTTGATAGTTTTCTTTGCTGTGCAAAAGCTTTTTAGTTTGATATAGTCCTGTTTGTTTATTTTTGTTTCTGTTTTCCTTGCCTGAGGAAACAAATATTGCTAAGACCAATGCAAAGAACATGTTTTCTTCTAGAAGTTTTATGGCTTCAGGTCTTACATTTAAGTCTTTAATCCATTTTGAGTTTATTTTTGAATATGGTGTGAGAAAGTAGTCAGGTTTTATTCTTTTATTGGCAGCTATCTAGGTTTTCTGACAACATTTATTGAAAAGACTGTCTTGTCTCCATTATATATTTTTGCCTCCATTTGCATAATTAATTGACCATATAAGTGTGGGTTTATTTCTGGGCTCTCTGTTCTGTTACATCGATATAAGGGTCTGTTTTTGTGCCACTCTCCTCTGGTCACCAGAGCTGTATGTTCTATAGGTCCCTCCTGTGTGGGCTGCGTGCACCCTTCTGATGTGGCAAGGCTGACTACTGTGGGCATGCTGGTAGGCATGGCTGACCCCAGCCTGGTTGGTTTCCGGCCCTGCCTCGTGCAGTGACTGCTGGCCTGCTTGTGGGTTGAAATGGCTGTGTGGCTCTGGAGTACTGGGGCTTATTCCTCCCACTGGTGAGCACATAAGCTTCTGATTCTGATAGGCTAAAGGAAGGATTCCAAAATTGTGTTTGCCAGCATCAGTGTCCTCATGGTAGAATGAGCTCCTCCAAGTGGCTGCTGCTAGTGTCTGTATTCCCAGGGGGAGTCCCAGTTGCCTCCTGTCTCTCCAGGATTCTCTCCAAGATCAGCAGGTCCATCTGATCCAGGTTCCTTTCAAATTACTGCCACCGTGCTGGAATTTGGAGCATATAGATTGTGTGCCATATCCTGTAAGAGCAGCATCTCTTTTTCCTACAACTCTTCAGCTATCCCATATGTAAGCCCTGCTGTCCTTCAAAGCCAGATGTTCTGGGGGCTCCTCTTTCTAGCACAGGACCCCAAGACTGAAGAGTCTGATGTGGGGTTCAGAACCCTCACTCCTTGCAGAGGACCTCTGCAACTGTGATTAACTTGTCTTTTTCGGATTGCTGACCTGCAGGTATGGGTCCTGACTACACAACATTTCTACCCCCCACCCCTATCTCATTGTGGTTTCTTTCTTTAGTTGTAGAAAGTCTTTTCTGCTGTTTTTAAGAGTGTTCTCATTGATAGCTGCTCTGTTAATAAATGTAATTTTGTTGTGCCCATGGGTGGAGATGAGCTTAGGGCCATCCTACACTGCCATCTTGGCCACACCAGGAATAAGGTAATATAAAAAAGAATATATATATATATATACACACACACACACACATACACATACATATAACATATACATATGTATGGCTGAAACATTATGCTGTACAACAGAAATTGATACAACACTGTGAACTGGCTATACTTCAATAAAAAAATAAAATAAATAAATAAAAAATAAGGTAATATAATCAAAATGATTATGTTATTGAATAACTCAATATAACATAGTGATAGAAAAGAGATGTGATTTTATATTCTTTCTTCCAAAGCAACTTGTCTTTCTTAAAAGTCGGCAAAAATTTCTCTATTGTCATAAATTCTTTATTCAGCCCATGAAAACTTGATGGCTCCCTTCTAGGTGCTCTGTACTAGGCTTGGCAATTATCTCCCCCCAGTCACCTTCCATGATTAAGATAACGATGAACTGATTGCCAGGCTTCCAAAGAAGATGGTGGAATTGGATCTCAGAGTGCAATGTAATCCACGCTGAGTTTTTCTTAATTTGCTATGGAAAAATCATTTATTTGTCCACTCAGCAAACAAATAATGATTACTTATTATGTGCTTTAGTCACTGATTGTAGCTTATTTGCTTACTAGGTTTGACTCTTACCAGTTAGATGAAATCCATACAGTTTATTCTTAAAGAAAACTAGCCAACTGTAATTTGTGGGAAATTCATAAAAATTGTTTAGAGGGCACTAATGCTGAGTAATTTAACATAAGATTGTGACACTAATATGAAAAAATTGCAAAGAAGTTGTACAGGAAGAAATTTCTATTTTCTACTTAATCAAAATATTTCTATCAAAAATGGCAACACTTACAAAAATAGAAATTGAAATGTTTATGGCAGGGCATAAAGATAATACTCAACTTGATTCATATGCAATCATTTTCATATTTGAAAACATTTTATGCCTGTCCTTTCCCACTTCTCTCCATTCTGTCTTCTGACAATCACAAGCTTTTGATTTCTGGTTTTAAATTTTTATTTAAGATATTTACTTTATTTCAATGAGGTGCTTTTAGAATAATGCAGTTCATCATTTTATTATATGTAGCACTTTAAGTTGTATTGTGTTAAAGCAATGCAAGCAATTGGCTAAAAAAATTTAAATTAAAAAATATGTAAGGTACTATAAAGTCTATAGTGAAAAGATTAGTACTTTGCATCATCCTTCCCTAACCCCTACTCCCAGAAACCAGGGCTAACCATTTAAATATGTTTAACTATTATTATTATTCATGGTATTTACTTTCATATTTACCAACAGCATGATATATTAGTAATTTGATGTAAAGGTATTTTACATTAGATATCAACTTCTTGTTAAAGAAAGTGCATTTTTATTGTACCGCTACTCCCTCAACTTTAACTCCCTGGACACTACCATGTATAGTTCTATTAGTATTTTTGTTTAAATAAACAGCTATATATTTTATTATATTGACTATATATTTAATTTTTAAAATTTCTGAATCAAAATTAAAGAATATTAAGTTTCTTTCATATAAAACTTACTGCTTTTTTTTTATGGCATTAGTGATTAACTTGTGTCTTGACTTGTTTTGTTTTACTTTAATCTCATTGCTTCCACATGCTCCAGCATATATGATAAGTACTTACCAATATTAGTTTGAAGATGTCTGTCCATGCTAGATAATCCAGCAGAGGTTTCCTGTTTTGTTTGTTTTTTTTCCTCCTGGAAGTTCCCTTATCCCTGTGCAGTAACCCTGGCTGTTCTCGTAGTTGATGGCACAGCTATCAGGCTGATACTTTCCTTACCTTATTCTGGATCATCCTTTACTCTTCTAGGCATTGGATTTCCTACTTTCTGGGCTTTACATTTTATAGTAGGTCCATAATAGACGCAGAATGGAAAGTATATATGTATTGGGAATTTTATATTAAGTAAAATGTCTCCTTTTCTACCCTCATGTTTGACTGCTAATTTGTTTGGTATATAATTTTAAGCTGAAAATTATATTCCTTCAAAGATTTTAGCCATGTTGCTAATGAGAAATTTGATGTAATTTGAATTTTTCTTTCTTTATTTGCAATATAACCTTTCTCTCTGGTGACTTCTTTATTCCTTATATTGTATATTTCATGATCAGGTGCCTTAGGTAGAGTATGTCTTGTGTACCATTTCATGCATTGTGTTGGGCAGTTAGGTACACAGCAGAATATACCTTTCTATATGGCAACTTCTTTGGTTGGCAATTTAAAAATACTGTCTTTGATAACAGTTTATGTGTTTGTTCTTTGTTATTACTTTGTTCAACATCTCTGTGACAAATGAGAACTTCTAATTTTATTCTTTAAATTTCTCAGCTCTTTTTTCCATTTTGTTTCTTTTTTTTATTTGTTTATATTCTCTTAGATTCTTTATGCGTTATCTTCTGATCTTACTGTTGAATAGTTTTTATACTATTAAAGTTCTAATTTCCAAGATCTCATTATTCTTTAGTGATTGCTCATTTTTCATATATTCCTATTATTACTTTATAAATGCAATATTTTGTCTCACTTTTCCTTAGATACAAATTGTAGAGTTTTTCTTTATCTATTACCTTTATTTCATCTGGGCCAAAGACCCTCCCCTATTTTTGATCACTGTGTTTTATGCTGGAGACTTCCTTTTATGACTGGCATTTATTGATGGTCCATTTATCATTAAGAGTGAGATACCAATGATGGATTGATAGCTCTGCATGTCTAAGTGGAGAAAATTGATTTTGGGGCTAGATGGTAATATAGCTTTTTATTATGGACTCTAAACATCAATGTTTTGAAGATTTTACTCTGAGACTCTTAATTTCCTTCAACAAAGAGTTCTTCAGTCCTGCCTTGGAGAAGTAGACCTGGCTGCACACATTTTTGAGACAGTGCAAAGGAATGGGGTTAAAGATAGTCTCATTCTTCAGACAGGAGCCTCTACATTGTCCTCTGGTATTCAGTGTGACTCTTCTCTTCCTGTCTCTTCTGAGCAGTATTAGTTATTTGGAGTCCTTCATAATCCTACTTGATCATGGAGTAGAGAGCTGAGGGCTGTCATCTGACTGAGAAAAGGAAATAGAATTTGGGGACTCCCACTGATCTGTATATAAGGCTTATTCTCATCTCAGTACTGTTACAAGTTCTGGTTCCATTATATGGGAAACTCCTCCTTCAAATATTCACACAGTGTACTCCCTTCCATATTTCATCTCTATTTTCATATGTCACCCTGTCGATGAGAACTTCATTACCACATTCAGAATTGACTCTGCCCTCCTGCTCGCTACATATGTGAATTCTTCAACTTATTTTCCTAATAAATACTTACAATTTCTTGATAATTTTCTTTGTCCTTTCCTTTAGGATATAATTTCCATGGGTGTGAGGATTAACTGCTAAAGCTCCAGGTGAACAAGGTCTCAAACATAGAAGCTAGTACACAAATAACTGTTGAATAAAAATGCTTGCTTTTATTTTAATAATCTTTGGAGTTTTCTATACGGACAATCACATTGTCTATGATTAAAGACAGTTTTATTTCTTCCTTTCTAAACTGTATGCCTTTTATTTATTCATTTTCTTGCCTTATTGCGCTGCCTAGAACTTCCAGTATGATGCTGATTAACAGTGGCTAGAGTAGATACTCTTATTCCTGCAATTAGAGAGAAATCATTCAATCTTTAACATTAAGATGTCATGTTGGCTGTAGATGTTTTTTCAGCTCTGTATCAACCCAAAGAAACTCCTGTTCATTCCTAGTTCACTTAGACTTTGGGTCATGAATGGATAAATATTGCCAAAATATATGGTTTTACTAGTGAAATGATTCTAAGATTTTTTTCTCTATCTGTTGATACTTTTGATTGCTCTTTTTGTTGTTGATCCAGTCTTTATTCCTTACATATACACCACTTTCCAATGCTGTATTATCTTTTTTATATTGCTGAATTGTATTTGCTTATATTTTCTTGAGAATTTTGTTCATTATAAAAAGTCTTTGGTTTGAGAATCAAGGTAATGCTGGTCTTATAAAATCAGTTAGAGATTATTTCCTTCACTAATATTTCCTGGAAGAATGTATGTTGAATTGATATTAGTCTGTTAAATGTGTGATTGAATTCACCAGTGAAGCCATCTTGGATTGCATTTTTCTTTTGGAATATTTTTAATTATAAATTCAATTTATTTAATAAACATGAGACTGTTCTGGTTATGTATTTCTTACTGGGCAAACTTGGTTTGAGTTTTTCAAAGGATTTTTCCATTTATTTTATTGAACTTATCAATAAAAGTTTTTAATATAGAAGTATTATTTTAATGTCTATCAGGTCTCTTGTAATGTCCTCTTTTCTATTTCTTATATCAGTAATATATGTCTTCTCTTTCCTTGATAAGTCTTCCTAGAAGTTTATCTACTTTATTCATCTGTCGTTTTCTGTTTATAATGCCATTGATTTTTGTTCTTAAGAATTTTTTTTCTATTTGCTTCCGTTTTAATTTGCTCTTTTCTCTAGTTTTTTTTTTCTTTTTCTTTTTAATGTGGAAATTTAGTTCATTGATTTGAGACTTTTAGTCTTTTTAAATATATGTGTTAATACTGTAAATTTCTAATCACTGTCTGGCAGCATTCCACGCATTTCAATATGTCTGTTTTTGTTTTCATTTAATTCAGAATATTTTGTAATTTCTCTTCTGGCTTCCTCTTTGAACTGTGAGTTATTGGGTATTGTGTTTTTATTTCCAGATATTTATGAGACATCTCTACATAGTTCATTTGCAGTTTCAAATCATTTTGGTCAGAAAATTTTGTAATGTCTCTGTCTCTCTTTATTCCAGGAAATACTCTTTATCCTTTGTCTGCTTCATCTGATATGACCACTGCAGATTTACTTGGGTTAGTACTTGAATGCTATATACCTTTCCATGTTTTTATATATATACACATATCTTTGTATTAAAAGTGAAGTTACTTTAGATAGGACATAATTGAGTCTTGCTTTTCTATTCAATCTGGCAGTCCCATTTAATTGGTCTGTTTATATCATTTGCATTTAATTAAATTGTTGATATGTTTGAATAAAATTTACAATCTTGTTAGTTGTTTTCTCTTTTTGATTTATTCCTTTTTTTCTTTTTCTTTTTGCTGCCTTCATTTGAATTTAACATTTTCATTATGTCTTTTTTTTTCTCCACTACTGGCCTCTTATTTCTACCTCTTTTTTTTTGTTGTTGTTGTTGTTGTTTAGTTGATAATCTATGATTAAAATATATGTCTTTATTTAACCACAATATAACTTCAAATGCTATTATATTGCTTCATGTGTAGTGTCAGAATCTTACTATTTTATATTCTCAAATCCTTTCTCTACTCCTTAGTGCTCTTGTTCTAACTGTTACTTTTATATAAGCTATAAATATATGATATATTGCCATTAGTTTTGTTTTAGACCAGGGTTATCTTTATTGTGCTGATTCAGACCTAGAATTAAACAGATGTTGGGTCTCTTAAGGTTTACGTATGTGACTTTCTGTGATTCTGTCTCTCCCTTAGTGATGTAAGTAAGACCTCTCATGGTCTGGGCTCAGGGGAGCTCCTACACCTGTCTAGTGGTATCAAGGACATTTTATTTTCTGTTCTCTTTCCCTAGCTTCTGTAGGTGTTCACCGTACAGTGTGAGTGACGGGGTTTTCTGTCTTACCTCCAGTGGCTTAAGGATTCCGTTCCACAGGGAAGTTGGGGTAATGGATCCAAATAGGATTTCTGCATTCCCTGCTGCGGTAACTGTCCCCTTTTCTCAGATCTGCAGCATTGAGAGAAGCTTTAACCAGTTTCATATTCTACTATAAATCTTTCTTGTGAGCATGCAGTAGGGTTCATACAGAAAAGCCTTCACTTCCCTCTGAAATTCTCAGTAGTTCTACACTTTCATGCCAGCCCCCAATCTACTTTTAGATAATTATTTTAAAAATTGCTTCTATGGTTCCCTTGTCTTCTTTCGTGCTCTGCTCCTAGTAAGCCAGTGTGTATGTCTGAGTCTCTCTTTGGTGTGGGTTGTATGCTTTTGGATTTCAGGATTTTAATTGCAATGTTACCTTGGTTTTTGATGAGGCTAGAAAAAGTTATGATTTTGAGAATTCTTGAGCATTTTCTTGTTAGAGTGAGAGCAATGCTCTTTCCAGATTTCTGCAACCTTAGCAGAAGCTAGGAAGAACTTTTTTAAAATTTAAAATATTTCAGTATATTACTATAAATTATTTTTGTTCAATAAACCTAATTTGACTGAGAAGGCTACCACCAGTCAGTGATATACAAAATGCTCACTGTGTGTAAATCTCAGTATCTCCTCAAATTACTACCATGGAAGAATCTTTTAAAAAGATTAACTTGGTGGCACTGTGCAAACATTACATATGTAGTGTTTATAAACTAGTCTATAATGTCTTCTCGTAACTCTTTCCATCATGGAATAATTAATTTGTGTTAAGTAACTCCTTCACAAAAATTATCTATAGAATGCAAATATATAAGCCAGGAGGATCATGACCTAATCTCCAGTAGACTCTAAAACTACATAAATCTATTAATTCAAATATTCAGAAAAATTTTTAATTGTCTTGCAGGTACCAAGCACTAATGAATATGGTAGATTCACAGTGGAGAATAAAGTACACATTTTTTAACTTCATGATCTTTAAATACTTAAATAAAAAATACCAAAATATGTTACATAATACAGAGAAAAAACACATTATAGAAATGATTAAAATATGAAGAAAACAGGGAGTAGGTGACACTTTACTCATGAGTTTAGGGGCAGTCACTCTGAATAAGAAATATCTACACTGTGTCCTTAAAGATGCTTAAGAAAGAAAGGGGTGGGGGGGGAGAGAGAGGAAGAAAAAGAAAGAAAAGAAAGAAAGAAAGAGGAGAGAAAGGAAGGAAGGAAGAAAGGAAGGAAGAGAGGAAGAAAGGAATGAGGGGAGGGGAGCGGAGGAGAGGGGAGGGGAGGGAGCGGAGGAGAGGGGAAGAGAAGGGAGGGGAGGAGAGGAGAGGGGAGGATAGGAGAGGAAAGGAAAGGGATGCTATTCCAGGTAGAGGGAACAGACTGTTGGTATGACCCTTCAGAGAGACAAGAACATTGTGCTTTTGAGGATATGGGTAAAGGTCACTGTAGCTGAAAACAAGGGAGCAGTGAAGGTAGGGTCAGATTTTGAAGCTGCAAAGATGGGCAAGCAGGGTCATATCCTTGGGATTTTGGAGGCTCTGATGAAAATGTAGCCTTTATTCCCCACGCAGTGTGAAGCTATTTTTTCACTTCAGTAAACAGCAGTTCTGTGTATCCAGTTGTAGGGATTTTTTTGTGTTTTGTTCCCTTGTACATCCTGAGTGCCATAAAGGGTGCTTGATAAATATTTGCAGTTAAAGAAATGAACTTGAAATTTTGCTTTGCACGAGAACTAATATGCAAATCCATTCATCTTTCTTTTGAATTAGCATTGTGTTCCTTCATCTGTACTTGTCTTAATGCATTCTGACAACTGTCCAGTTGTTGCTATTTGTTTTGACCATTCTATTCAGATTTTTTTTTACAGACTGCATATAGCTCTTTGGCTGGAGGAATTAAATTTTCAGTTATCTGTACATAGGTTTGAATTCCAAATTTATAGTGTAATTTGGACAATTTGCTTAATGTTTATGAACATTTGTTTTATTTGTAAAATAGGAAATTATTTTATCAGGTAATTTCTGTAATGAGTAAACAAAATATGTTAACAAGAGTTAACAAGAAAATACCAAGAAACTATTCAATAAATGGAACGTATTATTATCATTAACAGTAGCATTATTATTTTATACATTTTAATTGAAGTATAGTTGATGTATAATACTGTACCAGTCCTTACAGGTGTACAGTATAGTGGTTCACAATTTTTAAAGGTCATACTCCATCTATAGTTATGAAATGTTGGCTATATTCCCTATATTGTACAATATATCCTTGTAGCTTATTTTATACATAATAGTTTGTAGCTCTTAATCCCCTACCCGTATGTTGTGCCTCCCCCATTCCCTCTCCCCACTGGTACAGATTACTTTGTTCTCTATATCTGTGAGTCTGTTTCTTTTTTGTTATGTTCACTGGTTTGATGTAATTGTTAGAGTCCACGTATAAGTGATACCATACATTGTTTGTCTTTCTCTGTCTGACTTATTTCACTTAGCATAATACCCTCCAAATCCATGATGTTGTTGCAAATGGCAAAATTTCATTCTTTCTCATGGCTGAGTAGTATTCCACTGTGTGTATATATCTATCTCTATATATAGATATATGGATATATACCATATCTTCTTTATCAAGTCATCTGTTGATGGACACTTAAGTTGCTTCTTTATCTTTGCAATTGTAAATAATGCTACTATTGGAGTACATGTATCTTTTTGAATTAGTGTTTTTGTTTCTTTTGGATATAGACCCAGGAGTGGGTTATATGGTAGTTCTATTTTCAGTTTTTTGAGAAACTTCCATCCTGTTTTCCACAGTAGCTGCACCAATTCACATTCTTGCCAACGGTGTACAAGGGTTCCCTTTTCTCCACATCCTCACCAACATTTGTTATTTGTGTTCTTTTTGATGATAGCCATTCTGACAGGTGTGAGGTGATACCTCATTGTGGTTTTGGTTTGTATTTCCCTGTTGATTAGTTATGTTGAGCATCCTTTCCTGTGTCTGTTGGCCATCTGCAAAAGACAAACTACTGCGTGGGAGAAAATACTTGCAAATGATATGACTGATAAGGGGTTAATGTCTTAGATATATAAACAGCTCATACAAACCAATATCAAAAAAACAAACAACCCATTAAAAATTAGGCAGAAGACCAGAACACACATTATTGTTATTCTGGGGATGTAATTTTCCCATGGTGATGAACAGAAAAACATACCTCTTCCCAAGTAATTTTCTAAATGTTAGTCATCAAATTAATATTTTTAATAAAAAGATAATACTTCAGATATCTCATCAAAATCTTAAACCTATAGGGAGAATGTTGCATAAATTATGTAGAATATATCTGGAATTATTTAAGAATGCTCTTAAACACCAGGGTTTGTGACTCTGCACAATTAAGGAAAAAAAATCTAATAGATTTGCAAAAGATGAGTCTGATAAGGACTTAATTTTCAGAATATACAAACAGCTCATACAACTTAAAAAAAAAAAATCCAGAAAGGAATTTTAGGCAGAAGACCTAAACAAGCAATTCTCCAATGAAGACATACAAATGGCCAATGAGCACATGAAAAAAAATGCTCAATATCACAAGTTACCAGAAAAATGCAAATCAAAACTACAATGAGGTATCATCTCACACCAGTCAGAATGGCCATCATTCAAAAGTCCACAAATAATAAATGCTGGAGAGGGTGTGGAGAAAAGGGAACCCTCCCACATTGTTGGTGGGAATGTAGTTTGGTGCAGCCATTACAGAAAACAGATTGGAGATTCCTCAAAAGGCTAAAAATAGACTTATCATATGATCTAGCAATCCCAATCCTGGGCATATATCCAGAGAGAACTTTAATTTGAAAAGATACCTGCACCCCAGTGTTCATAGAAGTGCTGTTTACACTAGCCAAGACATGGAAACAACCTAAGTGTCCATCAACAGATGACTGGATAAAGAAGTTGTGGTATATTTACATAATGGAATACTATTCAGCCATAAAGAATAATATATAATGCCATCTGCAGCAACATGATGGACCTGGAGATTGTCATTCAAAGTGAAATAAGCCAAAAAGAGAAAGAAAAATACCATATATCACTTATATGTGGAATCTGAAAAAAGACAAATGAACTTATTTACAAAACAGAAACTGACTCACAGACATAGAAAACAAACTTATGATTACTAGAGGGAGAAGGGGATGGGAAGGGATAAATTGAGAATTTGAGGTTTGCAGATACTATCTACTATAGCTAAAATAGATAAACAACAAGTCTATACTGTACAGCATAGGGAGCTATATTTAATATCTTGTAGTAACCTATAATGAAAAAGAATATGAAAACGAATACATGTATGGATATGTATGACTGAACTATTATGCTGTACACCAGAAATTGACACAGCATTGTAAAGTGACTATACTTAAATAAAAAAGGAAGGAAAAAAAACATATAACAGCATTTGGATATTTTTATTCATTCAGCTAAAAGAATTTCATGGAAATTTAATATTAAAAAATTTTCTTTATTGATATTTGATTTCTTTTCCTTTTTACACCACAAGGGTATTTTCTTAATTAAAGTAATATAATCGAAATTATTGAAGACATTACATCACAGCTCATTTATATCCGTCTGCCAAATTCATCCCTGTCACTTAGCTGTCTTTCACGTCCCATGACTTTATAACTATTGTATAACCACAATTCAAATGGAGAAATTTATAAACTTGCTCTGTTGGACCTCAGTCTTAATTGTGAATTGAATTGTCACAGGGCATTTTCTTTGACTTTCAGCTAATTGAACTCACTCACCCTTGACACAAAAGACTAGCAGTCTTGATCCTTGATTGTCTATAAAATCCCAGGAACCTCTCTACTCTAAAAGCACTTTTTTTTATTGATAAGCTGTTTTCGCAGCGGCCATTCTGATTAAATATAACCTGTTTGCAGGGAAGAATTCCTTCACTATCTCTCCACTGGCAGAAGAGTTTTGCTGTCAATACAAAAAAAAAAAAATAAGTTGCAGAAATGTGGATGGAAGGTTAAAAACTTTCAAATAAGACAGAGGTGAGTTAAGAAATTGGGAGAATTACACCTCAAAGAAAAACACTTAAATCAAGGTGCCATCATTGCATCTCTGACTAGATACACCAATTATCAAATTCTTCTCCACTCTGTTAGAGAGAAGAAATCTGAGCTTCTTCACTTACTAGCTCAGGGAACTTAAGGTGCAGTTTTCCTAAGTTCAATTTTCTTATTTACGCTATACGTTTTTCCAACTCATAGAGCTAATTCTAAATTATGATTATTGATTACTTGGTTAAGGACTTTTGAGTATTTCAGTTTTCAGTGACACTCTCATTACTGACCTCTCATTTGCATGTTACTACTAAGCTTTACCAATGTTCCTGCCCCATTTAACCTCCTTCTTTCACTGAAGAGGAAGTTTGTTGTTGTTGTTGTTGTTATTTTGGAAGGGGAGACTTTGACTTGACCTTCTGGTAAGAGCAGAGAAACAACCCTGAAAAGATTGTCCTAAAATCTCCATACAGGGGAGCTAAGTTTGGTAGAAAAAGCACATCAGCCAAATGGGTCCAGATGGGTCCAAAGGGCAGAGTGGCTTGAAGCCAAGAGAAATAGCAGAGTCATTAATGGCTAGTAATTTATATTAAAATTTAATAATAAGTATATATCAAAGTCAATTTCAAGTTTGGCATAATGCAAGTAATGAGTTTATATTTTTATTCCAAATATATTAAACATTAAATCCATTGTTTTTCCTATTAATTGTGAACTCTTTTAAAATGAAATACTGGCATTTATAACAATGTTTTAATATTACACATAATATGTACCAAAGCATCTACATTCTCATTTGTTCATATACTACAGGTTTGAGATTAGGTATGTGTAAATTTGTCTTACTACTTTTCAAATTATAACATTGTGTATAGATGCAGTATTTGCCTTCTACTCAGTAGTCTGGTTTCAGATATTTTTCATGAATGTAAATATTTGGGTTAATTCAGACTAAAGTGCAAAATTTGCTTCTTTTAGGAATACTTGAACTTTAAATATGGTTCATTCCAGATGTCAAGGCTAGTTGTCTAATGACATCTTACAAATTGTGTTATATATGATTGGTCAAGCATTTTTAATGAATGAAAAATTCCACAGTTTTCATTAAGTTAAATTTGGTAGGAAATAGGTACTACTCTTTTTATACTTAAATATGGTCTTACATTTTATTCAATAAGAAATAGAGATAATATTTCATCAAAGGTCATTATTGATACTCTGTAAATTATAATGATTAATTTTACTTCATTAGACACATCTTGATTACTTTTGTAGAGCCTCCTTCATATTATAGTGAGAAGCACAAAGTCTTAGGATTCATTTGATGCTAATCAAATCTGTACCAGTGATATTTATTCTAAAAAGAATAATTTTCAGATAAGGAGAATTTATTCTTTATTTTCATTTTCAAGTAGCTATAATGTTACCTCCTCTGTCCCTTCTAATCTATCTATCATCCCAATAGACGATTTCCTCAAGTTCATGAAAAGCTATTTCCCACTAAGGAGACCGAAGGAAAGACCCACATTGACTTTATCAGCATACAACTTCTGTTTGCTCGTGTTGTAGGAAGAAAGTGTACAGCTACTTTTAAAAAATGAACTTGAAACAGGCAGAGGTTTATAAACAGATAGTTGGTGAACTGGCCTCAGGATAAAGGACTCTGAAAATGTTTTTAGGGAATTCTTTCCCAGCACGGTTACTTAGACTTTTACTTTCATCTGAGGTGCAGCTGGTCATAACAAAGGCAATCACAGCCAAGCCTCTGGGGTTCCCTTTCTCTGTCGTCACAATTGGCAGCCTGCTGAGTGAAATATCAATGCACTGAACCGTGTCAGGGCAATGAGCATAATGATAGTGACTCAGTGGTATAAATGAGGTTAATAACTGTGAGAAAGTGGAGCTTTGTTCTCACATCCTTTGCATTTTCTTCTCTGTGCAGTGTAGCTCTTTAGAAATATTGCCTGTCCATGGAGAGCTAATGGCTCTCGTCATAAAGCTAATACACTGTGCTTCAGTAGTCTTGGAACTCATTTCTGAAGTCACACTAATCTGCCTTTCCTCTGCTATGTTTTGTTTTTGCTCCTGAAAGATTTTCTTTTTCCCTAAGACTTCAAGCTGAGCGTAAAGCTTTTCTGCTGCTGCTTATGCCATTTCTAATCAGGGGTGACACTTTTGTTTTCAGAGACTATTTTTTTGTAATTTCAATTTTTTAATACACAGAGAAGCATCTAGGGAAGTAAATAAAGGGAATTTTGAAAATGTCACAGCCCTGCTGTAATACCGCCTGTGTGGCATCCACAGGCACTCTCCCTTCCCTTCTCTCTCCCCATTTCCTGACCCTCCGCATCTCGGAGGGAAGCTTGCTGTCTGGGGCTCTTGCTTACTCCCTGCATTCTGTCTATCTGACTAGCTACATTGAGGATACCGAGTCTCATGATAGACTAAGAAACTGTATAAATACGTACTTTTTTTTTTTAGTTGCCAGGGATTACCTAAGGCAGCTGGATCCATTTGATTGTTTTCTGCAGCAATATGACCCTTGTAATAGGATTTACAAAAATTTATTATTGTTATTGTTGTTATTGTTGTTTGCTCATGCCCATTGTTTGGCTTTCCTCTCCTACTCCTATGTGCTGAAGATCTGCAAGCATTTAGGGAATGAAACGAAGCAATACTGAAGGGAAATCAAATCACAAAAATGAAAAAAAAAATGGACTTCTAACATACATCACACTGACTGAAACAGGCTCAGCCATGAGCTTGTACCCTTCCCTCTTGGTAGCCTTTTCCTTTTCAGCGCTTTTGTTTCTTAAAATGCTTGTAGTAATGTCACAGTAGTAGTTATAAGGTTGTATAGTGCTTCCGACGTGCCAGGCTCTGCTTTTACATATATTAACTTCTGGAAAGTAGATAGTATTACGAGCTTCCCTTTACAGAAGAGACCAATCAAATAATCTGCTTCAAAGTGGTTCCACAATTTGCACCGAGAGATCAAGTAATTTGCTTGAGGTTGCATAGCTAATAGGTATTTACGTAGAATTTAGGAACAGAAGTAAGAGCATCAATTATGGTCAGTTAAGTCTAGTTTGAGGCACAATTTTACTACTTAATACTTTACCATGGTGAGAATAATAATTTGCCCCTTAAGCCTCAACTTCTTTATTGGTAAAGTGAAGTTACTGACCTTGATCTAATTATGATTTGATGAGGATTAAACATAAGAAACATATAGATACCCTCCTATTTTTCTGATGGGAGAAACAGTGCACATGGAGATTAAATGGCATGCATGGATATAGAGCATGAAAGAGTGAAGCTAGTGCCTGAATGATATTTTTCCTATGTCCATACCTTCCACGCCCTCGGCCAATACAATTATCCTCTCCAGGTATCCCCGTTCTTTGCCCCTCCACCTAGTGTCTGCTCTCCTCTTGGGAGCCGTTGATATGAATATTCTGTCACTCCCATCAGTATTGAAACTTGCTATTTTCCATGATGACTGCACCATTTTATATTCCCACCAACAGTAAGTGTACATAAGGGTTCCAGCAGGATAGAAGTATTTCTCTATATCCTTGCCGAACCATATTACCTCTCTCTCTTTTTTTTTTTATAATAGTCATCCTAACAGGTGTGAAGTGCTATCTCATCGTAGTTTTGAATTGCATTTCCCAGACAATTAATGATGTCGAGCATCTTTCATATACCTGTTGACCATTTATATATCTTCTTTGGAGAAATGTCTGTCAAGTCCTTTGCCCATTTTTTAATCAAGTTATTAGTTGTTTTTTGTCTGAGTTGTGGGAGTTCCTTTTATATATTAAATATTAACCCCTTAACAGATACATGGTTTGCAAATATTTTTTCTGAGTCCATAGATTACATTTTCACTCTTGATTATTTTCTTTGTTGTGTAGAAGGTTTTTAATTTGATGTAGTCCCACCTGTTTTTGCTTTTTGTTGCTTGTGACTTCGGTGTCACTATTCAAGAAAGTATTGCCAAGACTAAGGTCCCACTTTTTGTCCTCTATGTTTTCTTTTAAGAGTTTTATAGTTTCAGGTCTTTTGTATAAGTTTTAGTCCATTTTGAGTTTTTTATTTATTTATTTTTGGCATGGCATTAGAGTACAGTTTCATTCTTTTGCATATGTATATCCAATTTTCCCAACAACATTTATTGAAGAGACTATCCTTTCCCCATTTTGTATTCTTGGCATTCTTGTCAAAAATCAGTTGGTCATATATACATGGATTTATTTCTGGGCTCTCTAATCTGTTCATTGACTTATGTGTCTGTTTTATGCCAGTACTGTTTTCATTTTGTACTATAGCTTTGTAATACAGTTTGAAATCAAGACATGTGGTGCCTCCAGCTTTGTTCTTCTTTCTCAAGATACCTTCAGATGTTTGAAGTCTATTGTATTCCCATATGAATTTTAAGATTAGTTTTTTCTTGTCTATAAACATTGCTATTGAGATTTTATAGGAATTTCATTGAATTCATAGGTTTCTTTGGGTAGTATAGACATTTTAAAATATCACTTTTTCTAATCTATTAACATTGGATTTCTTTCTATTTTTTATGTCTTTAATTTCTTTCATCAATATTTTGCCGATTTCAGTTTACAAGGTTTTCTCCTGCTTGGTTAAGATTTTTAAGATTTTTATTCTTTTTTGATGCTATTGTAAATGGGACTGTTTTATTAATTTCCTATTCAGATAGTTAATTATTAATGTACGGAAACCCAGCTGAATTTGAATGTTGATTTGGTATCCTGCAACTCCACTGAATTTGTTTATTAAAACAGAGTTTTTATGTGTGTGAAGTCTTTAGAGTTTTTTACATATGAGATAATGTCATCTGCCAACAGAGATAATATTTTTTTTCTTTTCTGATATGGTTGCCTTTTATTTCTTTCACTTGCCTAATTACTCTGGTTGGGACTTTCAGTACTATGTTGAATAGTACTATGTTCCACAACTATGTTGAGTAGAAGCGGTGAGAGTGGGCACCCTTGGTCTGGTTGGTCAAGCTCACCATTTAGTATGATATTAACTGTTGACTTGTCATGTATGGCCTTTATTATGTTGAGGTAAATTCCTAGTTTGTTGAGAGTTTTTATCATAGGAGGGTGAGAATTTTGTCAAATGCTTTTTCCTTCTCATAAAATTAAAAATAGAACTACCTATTATCCAGAAATCCTACTTCATGGTATAGCCAAAATATGTGAAATCAGGATCTCAGATATCCGTATTTCCATGGTCTCTGCAGCATTATTTCTTAAGCCAATATGTGGAAGCAACATAAATGGCCATCAGTGAATGATGGTTAAAGAAAATGTTGTATATAAAACAATAAAATTACTATTTTTCAGTCTTAAAAAGAGAAGGAAATCCTGCCATGTGAGATCACATATACAAACTTGGAATGCATTATGCTAAGTGAAATAAGCCAGTTATAAAAGGACAAATACTGCATAATTCAACTTCTCTGAGGCATCTAAAATAGTCAAATTCATAGGTATGGGGAATAGAATTATGATTACCAGGGGCTGGAAGAAGGGGAAAATAGGGACAGGGGGAGTTTCTGTTCAGTGAGTACAAGCTTTCAGTTATGAAAGAAGAATAAGTTCTGGAGATCTGCTAACAGTATGCTTATGGTTGACAATACTCTGTTGTGTACTTAAAATTGTTGAGGGTAGATCTTATGTTAAATTTTTTTTTAACTACAATAAAAAAAAGGAGAATAAAAAAATGTGCAACTGTGTATCTAGTCCCCTAAGAATCGGCTTGCTTTTTTTCATACCAAAGTTAATCTAAGCACTAAAGATTTGCCAAAAGTGAGGAATGTAAAGGACTTCAGGACTTCTTGGCTAACTATGAATTTTAATAGCATTTAATGACAGTGTCATTGATATCTGGTCCCATAATGTAGAAGTAGTAAGAACTTTGACCTGGCAAGGAAGACACATTGCACCAGAAAACAGCTTGCTACACTTCTCCCTGAGATTGAATGCATTAATTGCCTCTTGCCTTGCCTACATGAAGTGCTCGGTACTGACCTTCAACAATGCTTTGAAAATGAGTATTAACGAAATAAATTGGTTAGCCCGTTATGTTCCTTTCTCAAAGAACTTTTAGAGATTTTGCTCAATTTAGAAACCTGATGAACAGACATCATTCAGGAAATAACTATAGTCTTAAGTTATTCTGATAAAGGGCCACTTTCATCTTCTTTAATTTTGTAATTCAGGATCATTAACATATTTCTCATTCTTCTTTATTGTTTCCCATGCATGTTCCATATAGAGCTTTAAAAACAGCCACCACAACAGCGAAGAGTATTCTAGACCTACTTGCTAGTTGCCAGACCAATTACACATTTCCCTGCTTCTTTCTGATCCATAGAGAATCCCTGTGTAAATCCAGTATATCCCTAGTTATACTTTAAGATTCACTTTCAAACAAGAAGTCCCCTAAACAGATGTATTTCACCCTCTTTGTTACACTTGCACTTTTTAAATCCCTGAATTATACAGCATTTTTATATCATATTGTGACTTTGTTTTTTTATTAATCTAGTTGAGATTATACAGCAATAAAATATTTAATAAGAACTTACCTGCCCTCCCCATACAGTATTCGGTTTGGTGGGCAATATGTGGTCTGAAATAGCCCAGATCCCAAAGGTGGTTCCAGTACACTTGGAAGAGGACCAGGAGGTGATCATAAGATAATATACTAAACTATATATAACTACTAGTACAAGCTACCAAACCCAACATGCTGTCAATAATTTCTGTGGAAGCTTCTCTGTCATTTCAGAAATGATGAAGAACAGGAACATGTAAGAATCTCTAAAATATTGGGAGATTTTAAAAAATTCTCTTCATAAGATGCCATGCCAGGCATGGATTATCTGGAGAGAATTAGGTCAGGATCTCTGGTTTGATGGAGTTGACTATGAAGCAAGGATGACAGACTGACAAACAGAAAGCACTTTTTCATGGTAAGTGCAATAATAAATAAATACACAGCAGGCTGGGAACAGAGGGGAAGGGAATTTGACCTTCCTGGTGTTAGTAAGGTCAGAAAGAACATCCTCACAAAGATAATTGCATCATAGACACAGACAGCAGCTTGAGCAAAGGCACAGAGGTGAAATATCATGAAGTTTCCTTTGAGCTGCAAGCAAATTCCCATAACTGGAGTATAAAGGGCAAGACTAGCATGACAAGAGATAAAGCTGGGAATGTATAATGTGAGAAATTTCTGCACAGAATAAATATGATGTTAGTCCTGCATTCTCTCAGATCAGACCTTGCACATTAGGGCAGGTGAATTAGGAGACTCCCTAAATCACTGACACTCATGAAAATAAATATTGCTGATAATTCTGTGATCACTCTTATAAGCTATAGAAACAATCCATATATTTACCCAATATGATCTATCTGAAAACCCTGTGTCTTTTCCTATTAAGTACATTAAAATCTCTACTTTCCTACTCACGTCCTCTGACTAATGTGGGAAGAAGGCTGACAGAAGAAAGAAATGGAAGCCTCCTTAATATCTGGACATTTTCCTTTGTGCTTTCATCAACCTGACAAGTGTTGAGAGTGACTTTTGGTGAATAATGAACTTTTAGAAGAAATCTCTTACATTAGCGCTGCAAACTAGGAGGATGCTGTGGCTTCAGTTAATACTCAAATATTTGTTAATTTTTAAATAATTGTGGATAGAATATCAGACCATTCACTTTTCATGTTTTGAGTAATTAAAACCATAATTGCACTTTTGTTATAAAACAAAATATTTCCTTTGCACTTTTTCATACTTCGTATTTCTCAGATTTGGTTATATTTGTAAATGAATGTCTTTATACCAGTGACTTGTTACTAAGTACAAGTTTCATAGTACACATTACAAAGTTTACAATGTTACTGGTGATTCATCTAAAGAAACAATAGCAAACTCATCTCAGTTTTATTTGGTCAGCAGATGGCAGTGTTTCTGAGTTGGTGAGTATGACTTCCTGATACCTTATCAAATTTGAAGTTTTGACTTTGAAATATAGGTTTCTTATATTCAGAATTCTAATCATGTGGAGTCTTATTGAGAAATGTGTTAATATTTTGGGAAAGATTAAAAGCAGTGAACCTGGGGAGCCTTGTCCTCACAATTCTCACCCACACTTGTTCCTTCTTTTGTCCTTCTTTCCCACCCTCCCCCACTTCATTTCTTCCTGTTTTCCTTTATCCGTTCTTCAGTTTCTCTTTCCCTGACCCTTCCTATATTTTTCCCACTGTTCTTGTATTCTTTCTCCTTTCATGTTCAGAACTATTCTGAAAAAGTCTTATTTGGCAAGTTAGAAATGAGTATAAGTAAAAACCATTTAATTTAAAAATCAGTCTTGCAAAAGAGAGTAGTTTTAGCAGAAGCCACCTGCAGGAGGAAAATATTTTTACTCTGAGAATAATACTTTTAAAGTCAGACTAATTGATAGATTGCTTGCTGACTTATTTAAATAGTCCAAATTATCTCATATTTAGTGTGTTAGAGTTTTGTTTTTTGAAATTCACATGACAGTTTTAACTGTTTTGATGAGTACAGTGTCTTTTAAGACTTTGAAGATTCTTGAAGTTGGATTTTACAGTGTTAGAAGTAATTTTGAGCTGTTTGGGAGGTGTTTGTTTTTCCTGAAGTTAAATTATTTTATTTGCATATCTAAAAGAAAGCCTATTTAAATGTTTTTCTTTACTTAGGATTCCATAGGACTTGCTTTTAAAGAAAAAAAATCTCTTATAGAGCAGTTGAATTTTGTCATGGGTATTTCATAGCTAATGATTGAATATTGAATAATGTTTGAAGCAAGAAAAATGGTGAACTGCGTAATGAACAAAGGCTATTTATTTTGATTCTGAAAACTTATTGTTTTATATAAGGAAAGGGGCATATCTTAATTAAGGCCATTAATAGCTATCAATCAATTAAATTTCATTGGGATTTTTAAAGTATGTTTAATTTTTAGCACTTGTGTGCTTCTTCTTAAGAACCTAAAATTAGTGAACATGTTTCCTTATGCAGGTGTAGCAGGTTGTAAATCCTCAGTCCATTGTTCAGACTAAAGTTTCTGCTAGGAGTGGGGATTTCTTATTATCTGTAAACAAGGCATCCACCCGTGAAAGCTTCAGTTATGTTTGAGGGAAAGTAACATCCTGGCTGAGTCAAGTCTTTGCCTACTGTATATTCAGCGTTCCTCTGAGTAATACCTCTTCTCTGAAGTGCCCAAGGAGGCTTCTGAAAATATGCCTGGACATGTTCCAGGATTGTAGGTGATTCTGATCGTAGTAGTTTAGAGAAAACCTGAGCAAACCACAAATATGTGGACAGAAAGATATACAGAAGCCCAGTGAAATTTACAATCTGAGTTAAAGCTCATTATCATGGTTTTTATCCAGATTTAAACTCCAGATACAGTATGTTTTTATTTTAAATGCAGATAGTAAAAATACCTAACATTTGTTGAAACTTACTATATCTCAGGAACTCTGAGCACTAAACCTACTCTCATTACTATTGTGGTACAGCTGAGGAAATTGAAGCTAAAAAGCTCACTCAGTCACATATTGGTTATTCTTTATAGAACAGGGACATATTGAATGTCTTTAAAACACAACCAGTCAACCAACTAACGAACACACGACACACAAGGAGACAGCATGATTAAAGATGGATTGTAAAACAGTAGGTCTGCGGGCACTGTGGAGGAATGTGGGTGGAGAGAGCACAGAGGCTCCTGGGTGAGCCAGTCAGGAGGAGGTAGTTAAGATCTGAACAGTGGCAGTAGTATGGAAAATTGAGAAGAAAGTGCAAATACAAGGGACTTCTGAAGTCGTGCTTGGCATAATTCATTTCTTTTGTTTTGAAAGCAAAAGAAAATGGAGTGTACTTACCTCTGTCATAAACTCTCTGAAGCTCTTTTCTGTTTACTCTGACTTCTACTCCAACATATACATATATTGACATGCAACTGATTTTAACACTTTGAAATTTCAATGTGTTTTTTTTTTCTTAGAGAGAGCTAAAATGAACAAATGTAGGTTGATTTAATTTGAAATGGATAACATCATTTAATCCCTCATGCCTCTCTAGAGGCACAAAATCAAAATACACATAGGCAGCCATTGGAGGAATGAAGCAAGCACTATTTTCTCCTTTGACTCTGAGGAGAAAAACTGAGAAGGGTAATATTAATGCTTTGGGAATGAAAGGTAGTCCACACTGGAGTAATCAAAAATTAAGACAAGTTTTAAAAATAAGAGTGCTCTGAAAAAAATAAGGAAAAAAGTGTAAAAGCATACCATGGACACAAACGATTGATCAATTTCAAAGTAAACCCCCCAAAAGTGGATGATTTTTTTTCTAATAAAGAGAATACAGACTTGAATTAAAAACAGTCTTACTATGGTCTGTTACCTTTAAAAGTTCATTCTTCTCTTCTTGCTGTGTGCTTTCGGAGAGCTCCAGTCATCCATGTCAGAGAGGTCACTCTAATGGAAAATTTTGGACAAGAGACTTGGGGAAAGAAAAATATTTCTTTTTGTGCCAAATAAGAAGTCTCTTCTAAGGAAATCAGATGTTATTAGAAGATGGAATATTAGTCCTATTAGAATATATGTTTTCCATAAATTCCTAGAATTTTGTGCATAAAAAAGAGAAATACATGCAGGCAGAAATACATGCAGAAGCAAAAGATGATACAGTAAATTATTACTATGTACCAGATACTTTACATTTTCTCTTCTCTGTGCCCTTGTTATTACTCTAATTTTACAGGTGAGAAAATTGAGGATGAAAGAAGTTAAATAATGTACACAAGCACAAACTCCAAACACTGCCCTCAGACCCCTCATTTATAATTACTTTTCTGTCACCTTGGCTATTTCACTCCCAATAAATGCTAAATTAAAATATTAATATTTCATGTTTAATGTTTAGGATATATTTTCTGAGGGCAATATTTCCTTGATTAAAAAACAGTTATGACATTATGAAAATAGCTAAAAATATTTTGTACGCTTCAGAATGATTACAAAGAGAAAAAATTGAAACATTAGCGTCATAGAAAACAGCTTATTCTCTACCTGCATCAGTGTTTTGCTGGCATATAGTTTTTTTTAATAGTGTTACATGTTTATGAAAAAATTAAAATGCAAATAAATTCCCAGATGGTCATTGATATTTGCAAGTCTCTAGATATTCATTATACTTTAAATGGTAGTAAGATAATTAGTTTTGAAAATATAAATGGCAGGCTGAAAATTAGCGTGATGTATATATTATAGGCCAAGTGAGAATAAGTGTTCAAGTGCTTTATGATCGGTCTGGCTCTGTTTTGGTGGGTAGATAAAGCCCTTAATATGTAGATTAAATAATGATTTAAGACTTAACTAAAATTTCAAGGACTTTTGTGTTGTTAAAAAATACATAAATTTTATTTTATTTTAAAATTAATGTACATTTTTAATATAATTGCATTTTGGAATAATTGTAAAATGGCATGAAGATTGCAGAAAAGTTGCACTTACAGAAATGTTGGAATGTGGGGAGGGAAGTAGCTCAGTGGTAGAGTGCATGCTTAGCATGCACGAGGTCCTGGGTTCAATCCCCAGGACCTCCATTAAAAAAAAAAAAAGATTGCCATGGAAATTACACAGCCTTTGCCCAGCTTCCCCAGCTGATGGTGTTTGCCAGGTTTGCTCAATCAGTGCTATTCTACTCATTGCACATAAATGTCAAGAATTGTGAGGGGTCTGAAGTCTTATCCTGCTTGTATTCTAGCAAGTTACCTCGACATAGTACTATAGATGCTGGTAGACGTCAAGAGACTTTTGGTCAGAGACTTTATTATTACTTGCTAAGATGTTATCACTCAAGACACAGCAGGGAACATTAGCTTCATAGTCCTGTTGTTTCCTCTTGCCCACTACTAGAGGAACAGTGGTGGGGATGATGAAAAGGCAGACCCTGATGCATGGCGTACACACAGTGGTTCTTTATTAACACTGAGTGATTGCATACTTAGAAAAGCCTAGATCTTACATGGGATACAATCTTTCTCAAGATATGTAAAAAGGCAAAGACTGTGGAGAATTATCTCCCAGCAATGAACACCTGTTATCATTCTTCCATTTTGAATCACTGAAAATAGTTCCAGACAAGATGCCCCATCAGTCTTTAATACAACAGCGCCTATGTTACAAGACAAGACATTCTCATACAAAACAGCACAACCACGCAAATCTGGAAATCAACATGAATGCAATATTACCATGCAATCCCCAGATTTTGCTAGCAGGTCAACAGTCTCTTTTTTTCCCTTTTGTTCTCAAAGATCTAATCTAGAATCATGTATTTTCATGTCTCTTCATTTTGTTTTCAGTCTGGATCATTTCCCCAGTCTTAAACTGCCTTTCACAATGTAGACTCCTTTCAGGAATGTAAGACTTTCCATCTGAAGGATTTCCCTCAATCTAGTTCTGCTGAATGTTTCCTTATATATACGTGTAGAATCAATTTGTGACTTTTCAAGAAGGAATGCCACAGGATGATGCTGTGCTTTCATTTCACCACATCATGAGAACAGGACCTATTCTCATACCTCACTGAAGGTTTAGCTTTGATCTGTTGGCTTGGTTGCAGAATTATCTGCAAATGTTCTCTACTGAAAAGTCATGGTTTTTCTTCATGTAACTTTTGGTGTCTTGGGAGAAATTACTGTGAATCTACTTTAACGTCTCCCTGCCTGAATCAACGTCCACTATAATGGTTTATTTTCTATTTCTCTAATTCTTCCTATATGTATTTTGCTTCTAACGTAAGAGTGAGATTTTCCTTTAGCTCCATAAAATTATCCATATGTTTATTTACTTATATCTGTATGGAGTCATGAACTATAATCTTATCTAATGTAATATAAGCTATTATTACTGACATTTTTGATGAACAAATTTCCCTAAATGTAGTAAGTAGGATCCTCTTTGAACTTACTTCTGTCTGCTTTTGACATGTTTCTGTACTTCTTTAAGAATTTTAATTTCTGTCACAAAAATGTGTTCCTGTTTCACCTGGCACTTTCCCTGCTTGAAGTCAACCATTCAGCCATTTCTTAAAGGACACTTCCTTCCTTCCAGTAGAGGATGGTATTTACATACCAAGATCGACACACTTGGTGTCCCCATTGCTACATGGGTATCATAGAACCCATAGAATTGCCCTCTAGACAAAGCTAGAAGTAAATGTCTAATATATATTCCTACATATATTTATATCTATACATAAATTGTGGAAGTCTATTCAGAGCAATTACACCAAGTCCAATGTAACACCTTCTCCCTTTTCAAAACTGTAAATCCCTTCTCTGATAGTGAGAAGCCTGGCTCTTAATATCTCATTATATTTATTTAGTTGCTCTGTCCTTCTAGAAACACACTCAAACTCCTGACTGCCAGTTACTTCCTCAACTGCTGGCCACACTGCAGTCTCCCTGGCTTTGCTGCCTGCTCTGCCCCAGCCCCAACATCAACTCCTTAGCAATCCACTTTTTCAGCGTCACTAATTCCTTGACTTTATTGCAGTCTTCTCTTCCATACTGAGTACTTGGTCCCTTCAAGGGAAGAGAAGTAGAAAAATAGGAGAAAATTACTTCTAATTGTTATTTTTTTAAATAATGTTTATTTAAAAATAATACTGTTTATTTTTTTACATTTGACTAGATTAATATTTTTGTAGTTAGAAAAATGACACTTGAAAGATAGCATAGAATCAATAAGATTGGGAGGCTATGTCATGCCACTCTACCTTGCCTAGAATTGTCTTAATGTGATTATATGCAAGTTTTAACATTAAAACCTCATTTTCTGAACTGTGGCTGATGCCCAACTATTTTATTCTTTCAGTTTTGTTACCTTAGAATGACATTCTACTAAATCAATAAAATGCCATTCAGTATAGTCCCAGTGGTATGGAGTTTCTGAGAAAGAACAGGAACCAGTGACTTATCAGAAGTAGTGTCTTTGAACCATGACAGGCCATGATATCGTTTCAGCAGAACTGGGGCAGTTGGGCCCCCAGAGTTGCAGATAAAACTCTGAGTAACTTAGATGCGGTGAAAAGGAAATGTTGGAAGTGTCTTGCTATCTCTTCAGGATTCCAGTGTGATTTTCTAAAGATATGTAGAGTAAAAAGGAAAACTGTATCATTTCTGAAATGAATGTGAAATGTCCATCAAATCTAATTCAACATGAATTGAAGCCTTAAAAAAAAAGAATATTCATAGAATCTCTGGTATTCAAAAGTATGAATACAGTGCTGGTGAAATGCTTCATGATTCAAATAATCTTCCAAGGGATGTGTCATATTCATGCTACATTGAGTAAAAATGTGTTAATTTAAAACTTAAAGACAATAACGAAATCAGGAAATACATATATTGTTGGAATTGTTGCCCTAAGGAAGGCTGGAACGGGTGTGGATAGTGAGTACAGCTGGAATGAAGTTGTAAACCTCTGCGTGGGGAGAATGTTAGTGAACCAACCGATGTTTAGGAACGTATACTGATCTTATACTAAATTGACAATGGTGAAGTATTAGGTGCTCAAAAATGTTAGCTGTCATTTCATGGTGTGGATATTGAACATGTGTTTTTGAGAAAAGAGGTGTTCATTTTCTCTACTACATACTAGATCTGGATTATGCACTAAGCTGATCAGGTGTCCAACATAAAACTTTCTTTAATCAGTCAAAAATATAAAAGAAACCAAGATTCTAGCATATATGTCAAGGCTAAAGTTTTAAACAAGAAGTTCATGCATCAAAGAAATTAAAGGATAAATCAGAAAATACCTAGAGATGTATGAGAACAGAATTACAACATACCAAAATCAATGGAATGCAGCAAAAGTGGTTCTGAGAGGGAAGTTTAGAGAAGTTTACAGCAATGCAGGCCTAACTCAAGAAAAAAGAAAAATCCCAAATAAACAATCTAACTTCGCATCTAAAGGAAATTAAAAAAAAAAGAAGAAATGAACCCCCAAATAAGTACAAGGAAGGAAATAATAAAGATCAGAGCAGAAATAAATGAAATAGAGAATAAAAAAAGAACAATAGAAAAGATTAATGAAACCAAGAGCTGTTTCTTTGAAAGTATAAACAAAATTGACAAGCCAGTAGCTACAGCAACCAAGAAAAAAGAGAGGGCCCAAATAAATAAAATCAGAAATGAAAGAAGAGAAGTTATAGCTGGCACCACAGAAAGACAAAGGATCATAAAAGACACTGTGAACAACAAATTGAACAACCTGGAGTAAATAGATAAATTTCTTGAAACATACAATCTTCTAAGACTAAATGATGAAGACAGAGAAAATCTGAATAGACCAGTCACTAATAAGGAGATGGAAACAGTACTCAAAAAGCTCCCCCAAAACAAAAGTGCAGGACTAAACAACTTCAGTAGTAATTTCCACAAAACATTCAAAGAATATTTAAAGCCTATACTTCTCAAACTCTTCCAAAAAGTTGAAGAGGAGAGAAACTTTCCAAACACATTTTACAAAGCCAGCGTTACCCTATTACCAAAACCAGACAAGGATACCACACAAAAAAGAAAGTTACAAGCCAATATCTTTTGGGAACATAGATGTCAAAATCCTGAACAAAATCTTAGCATATTGAATCCACTAATAAATTAAATGGATCATATACCACAATGAAGTGGAATTTATTCCAGAGATGCAAGGATGTTTCAACACATGGTATATCACATTAACAAATTAAAAGATAAGTATCATATAATCATCTCAATAGATGCAGAAAAAGTATTTGACAGAATTCAAAATCGATTTATGATAAAATATCTCATATTTTATGAGTGTGTATGGAGAGAATGTGCCTCAACATAATAAGGACCATAAATGACAAACCCACTATTAACATCATATGACAAATGGCTGAATGCTTTGCCTCTAAGGTCAGGAGCAAGACAGGGATGCCTGTTATCACCACTTTTATTTAACGTAGTATTGGAAGTCCTACCCACAGCAATTAGACAAGAGAAATAAATAAAAGTCATCCAAATTGGAAGGAAGGAAATTGTCACTCTTTGCAGATAACATAATACTAAATATTAAAAACACTAAATACTCCACAAAAAAGAAAGCTATTAGAATTAATGAGTGAATTTAGAAAAGTCGTAGGATGCACAATTAATTTTTAGAAATCTGTGACATTTCTATACACTAATAACAAATTAGCAGAAAGAGAAATTAAAAAAATAATCCCTTTTACAATTGCATCAAAATAATAAAATACTTAGAAATAAATTTTACCAGAGAGGTGAAAGATCAGTACAATGATGAAAGAAATTGAAGAAGATACCAAAAATGGAAAGATATTCTCTACTCATGGATTGGAAGAATTAATATTGCTAAAATGTCCACACTATCCAAAGCAATCTACAATGCAACTCCTATAAAAATTCTAATAGCATTTTTCACAGAAATAGAACAAGCAATTGTAAAATTTGTATGGAACTACAAAAGACCTGAAATAGCCAAACAATCTTGAGAAAGAAGAACAAAGCTGGAGATACATAGTACCCTGATTTTAAGGTATCCTATAAAACTACAATAAAACAAAAACAGCACACAGATCAGAGTTGAGATCTGATCTCAGATTGACTTTACCACACGAATATGGACAATCAATAACAAAGGAGCAAATACCCTACAATGGTGAAGGGACAGTCTTAAATAATGGTGTTGGGAAAACTGGACAACCACATGCAAAAGAATGAAACTTGACCACTGTCTTACACCAAACACAAAAATTAACTCAAAATGGATTAAAGATTGAATGTAAGACTTGAAACCATAAAATTTTCAGGAGATAACATGGAAGTGGTAACCTGATTGACTTTGGTCTTAGTGATGTTTTTGTGGATCTGACTCCAAAGGCAAGGAAAACAAAAGCAAAAATAAACAAAGGAAACTACATCAATCTAAAAACCTCTATACAGCAAAGGAAAGCATCATCAAAGCAAAAAAGGCAAACTACTGAATGGGATAAGACATTTGCAAATCACATGTTAGACAAGGGGTTAATATCTAAACATATAGAAAACTCTTTAAAACCCAACAACAAGAACAAAAACCAACCCGATTAAAAATGCACAGAGGACCTGAATAGACATTTTTCCAAATAAGACACATAGATTGCCAACAGGCACATGAAAAGATGTTCAACATCACTGTTTATAGGGAAATGTAAATCAAAACCACAATGAGATACCTCACATCTGTTAGAATGGCTTTTATCAAAAGGACAATGAATAAGTTATAGAGATGTGGAGAAATGGAATCGTTGAACACTGCCAGTGGGAATGTAATATGGTATAACCATTATGGAAAGACAGTATAGATTCCTCAAAAAATAAAGAATATAACTACCATATGACCCAGCTATTCCATTTCTGGGTATTTGAAGACAATGAATACACTAATTCAAAAAGATATATGCATGCCTACATTTATTGCAGCATTATTTACAATAGCCAAGATAGGGATACCACCTGAATGTTCATCAGTGGATTAATGGATAAAGAATATGTGATCTATATATATAGATATAGATATTATATATAAAGGAATATGTGATATATATGTACGTGTAAGTATATACACATAAAGATATATGCATATACACATGGATATACACATATACAATATATGTGTACTACTACTCAGCCATAAAATAAATTGAAATCCTGCCATTTGTGACAACATGGACGGACATGGAGGGTATTATACCAAGTGGAGTAATTCATAAGTCAGCCAGAGAAAGACAAATACTGTGATTTCGCTCATGTGTAGAATATAAAACAAAGAAACCAACGCGCAAACAAAATAAAACAAAAACAAATTCATAGCTGTAGAGATGAGATTAATGGTTACCAGAGGGGAAGGGGTTACCATAGCAGGGTTGAAATGTGTGAAGTTGGTCAGCTGTATGGTGATGAATGGTGACGAGACTTGTGCTAGTGCTTACTCTATGGTGTATACAGATGTTGAACTATAATGTTGTGTACCTGAAACATATGATAAAAAACTGTCATCCAAAAATATATGGCAGTTCCTCTTTATATAATTAAGTGAATATTTTTATTTTTTCTAGTCTTTGAGTGAGCTGTCATTTCAATAATAATAAAAATGATAATATAAGTAAGTCATCATTTTAGATTTTAATCCTGGGACTTCTACTAGCTCACTTCATATAACTCTCTTCTAAAACCTGTTGATTGTCATTTTCCCTTATCTCTTTTCAGTGACTATTTTGGCCAAGTGGCTCATTCCACCTTCATCTGCTTCCTTTTTTTTTCCCCCAAAATAACCTGCTTTGCCATTGTCTTTTTATTTATTTTTTCTCATATGTACCCAAAGAACTTGTCATTCAAATGATTTACTTGAGAAAATGTCTCAATTTATAGACATCTGATTTAGTTCTCTTATATTCATGCTTTTATCCTGTATGCATGGTTTTGATCAAATAGAGGGACTCCATCATCATAAGAAACGATCCTTGTTAGATTTATTGAAGTAAAGCAGAATCAATAAATTAATGGTAAACCTCAATAGTTAGTTGATACAATTTTATTACACAGAATGAATCAAGGCTTAGTAGATGAAGAAAATTCTCTTAAAAGTATTAAGGATCATTATATGTAAAATAATGATTAGCTTATATCTCTGTCTCTTGGTTATGTGTTAATTAATATGTAGACAAATACTAGAGAACATAAAATAGAGCATGTGAGAATGGTGTTCAATATAGGAAATGTTCCCAGAGAAATTTTGAAATATGTTCAAGATCTCTTAAATACAAGGCAAATATTCCTCTGAATGGAAACTTGAGAGCTGACTAAGGAATAAATGGGATGAATTAGGGAGCCAAGTTTATCTCCAGATTCTGCAGTAGTATAAAATTGCAACTGGTAAAGTTGGTCTAAAACGTTCCTTCAGTCATACAGCCACCATCAGTATGCAGTTGAGGTGAGTTATTGCATTCCAATGGACTTTGTGGCAGTATGTGCTGGGCAGAAACCAACTGTGCTGAACCTGATTTCTTGACACATACTATAATGATTTTCTTCATTATTATCTGTCATTTATCATTGCTTTCCCTGAGAAAAAGAGTTTCTGCTTTGTATGTATGGTTTACAGAGTTTGGTCTACTACCAACACAGAATGAGGAATAAAACAACACAATAGTGGTTAACTGATACTAAAAAGACTTCATTTCATATTATTTAATCATATGTGATTATTATTTGAATTGAGGCATAAATGACAGATTTGAATGAAGTTAAGAAATTAGTCTTTGTTTTTTGAGATTAGTCATATAAAAATAAAATTCAGTTCTCTGAGGTGAACATGTGCCTGAATAATAAGCTCCTCTTCTTTTTGCCTTTTGGTAGTTGTTCAAGGGTTTCTATAAAATTATCCAAACTAAAATAAAGCAATATTTTAGGAACACTTTGGATGTTATTTCTAATAAATTAATATTTTCAAATATAATTAAGGTTAGCTATATGGTGATTATTATTCCTATGATTAATTACTATTCCCATACACTCATTTGTCTCCAAATGCTGAAAGGCACTAAGTTGCTTTGGTTCCTAGCACTATGTAAAACAGCATCCGTGAAGTCATACAGAGTGGGTTCATATTCTCTCTTACTTACTAGATAGTGAAGGCAAGTAATTTAACCTTTTTGTCCAAATAACTTAATGTTTTTTAGTCCCAGTTTTTTTCTGTCTGTTAAATTTTACAAGATTAAGTGAGTTAAGGTCTGCAGTATGTAAGTACATTTAAAATGATCAATAATTGGAGGTTCTTGTAAATGTCATCATCATATAAAAATATCCTTCATAAGTATTCCCTGAGAAGCACATAATATCTTGGTAAAAAAAAATGTTTACAAATCTGCTTCCACCAGAATTAGTTAAATTCTAATGTTAGGATATTGTATTAATCTAAATCCAATCTGCATTGTCAAATGTATATGCAATTGATCTTCATTTCCTGACCTAAGATGCCCTGGAGTAACCATGTTCCTCAGTAATAAAGCTATTAAACAGGTCAAGAATGGTGGGTGGCAAGTCTCAAAATAGCTTGTCTTTTATGTTTGCATCCATCAAGATGAAAATGGAAAACTGAAAAACACACTTTATTATCTGTCAAGCATCATAAAGTGTTTACCTTTATTGTATTTAAAAATCACAATTTATTAACACAGGTTAAAAGAAGGGAGTAATATTTGCAGTATGTCATGAGTTTGTAAATGTGTTGTCCCTCTTTGTGTATAAAGCCATAATCTCAATTTAAAACTATTAGAGGGACTATGGAAAATCCATTGTATTTGCTTGTAAATGGTTTATAAACATCTATTAATGCAGATAACACTTGTTGAGAATCAATTATATATGAAGCAAGTAATTAGATCCAGGGTACCCACAAGAAAGTATACATGTTCTCTGATCTCCAAAAGCTCACAAGCTAAGGAGAAAGATTACTATCAAAATAACTGTATCAGCTCTAGCTAGATCACATTTATATCCCACTTAGTGCAATTATACTCATGAAAATCGCCTCTGCCTTTGTTTGTGTCTGAGTGTGTCTGTTGGCAGATGGAGTGGTAGTGATAGCAGGTTTTAGGAGGAAGAAATACATCAGAGTTTGCAAAGTAGGTGTCACAGTGAAAAATATATTCACAAAGCATACACATAGGTGTAATTTAGAAAGGACTTTATATATTATCGTGCATAGGTTGAATATGGAGAAATGATTAGCAATGAAAGTGGAAAATTCTTTCATTTCAGCCTCAGGAGTTTGGGCTTTATTTTTCAGTTGCGTAAAGTGATAGAAAGATTTCTGAAAAATTTATTCATTCATTCCTACATAGTTACTCATTCAATAAGTATTTCCTGTATATCTAATAAGTCCCAGACACTCTCTAAATGCCAGTAAGACAGTGTTAAACAAACATGCACACATATGTTGTGCTTGTGACGTTTAAAATCCACTGGAGAGATCAGATAGGAATTAAGTAATCTTACTGAAGTAAATATTTCATTTAAAAAGAAGTAAGTATTCTGAAGGAAAGGAAGAAAGTGCTATGACAACATATATCAGAACAAATAAATGGTGGAGGAAGTCAGGGAAGGTTTCTTGAAGAAGTGAGCATTAAACTTAGATTTTGAGATAAGTAAAATTTACCCAGAGAAAGGGGATGAGGGTGAGGAGAAACATTCTTGCAGGAAGAATAATGTGTTTATGTAGTCAGATAGTATGTAACTGGCTTGAGAAACTGGAGAAAGTCCATTGTGGCTGGAGCACAGGCTATGATAAACAGAAGCAGTTTCACATACAAATATTAAAGCCTCAAAGCTAATGTCAAATATATATTTTTCTCTTCAGAGAAATTAATATCAAAGAACTTAATAAAGAATTATACTGGTAGTGAGGGAAAGAACAATGCCCAGGTTTACTTTGTAGTTTCTGGCTAATGGCAAAGACTTTGCAGTGTCATCATTGCCTAAGAAACACAACCCTAGAAAATGACCAAATTTGAAAGGAAATGGAGTGATACTTTAGAAGAATAATTCTGTCACTAGTATAGAAAATAATTGGATATGGCAAAATAGGGGGACGGGAGAGGATGATTTATCCAATGATGAGGCTAGGCTGTTTCAATTATCTTTAACATGTAACAAAATGTGACTTAAATTTGAAGTTCTTCAGGCAGAAGTAATATGTTATAGGTCAAACCTTGTATCTACAAAAAGAAATGAAGAGTGTTGAAAGTGCAGTATAATTTGTTTTGTTTAATTGCTTTAGCAATTGCTGATGGTTTAAAGCAATAAAAGTAAAAATGCATTGTATGTTTATAATGTATGTCAAAGTGAAATATTTGACAATAGAGGTAAAAGGGACATAGGGAGGAATTAGAAATATACCATTCTAAGATTCTTACACTATTTGAGAAAAAGTATATTATTTAGAGATAGACTCAAGCTATTTTAAAGGTATATTTTTAACCCTTCTGGAAGTAATTTTTAAAGTTAATAAGATAGAAGCCTAGTCAAAAGAAGATATAAAGTGGAATCATAAAAAACGCTCAATTAACCCACAAAAGGCAGAAAAATGTTTGAAAAGAAACAACAAACGGTAAAGCAGACACTATAGAAAAAATTTTGGTCATTCTTCAAAAAGTTAAACAGAATCACCGTAATACCCAACAATTCCACTCCTAGGTATATACTCCCACTTTTTGAAAAAAGGACTTGAAACAGGTATTTGCATGCCAGTGCTCAAGCACTATTCATAATAACCAGCAGGTGGAAACAACCCAGGTGTTCATCAACAGATCAATAGATAAAGAAAAGGTGGTATGTGCATACAATGGAATATTACTAGGTTATAAAAAGAATGATGTTTTGATAGATGCTGCAACATTGATGAGCCTTGAAAATATTATGTTAAGTGAATAAGCCATACACAACAGATGAATATTGTGTGACTTGACTCCACTGATATGATATATCTAGAACTGGCAAACTTATAGGGACAGAAAGTAGATGTTACAAAGAATAGGAAGGCAGGGAGTGGGAAGTTATTACTTAATGAATGGATACAGAGTTTCTGTTTAAGTGATGGAAACCTTTTAGAAATAGTGGTGATGGCTGCACAACATTGTGAATGTAATTATAGTTTTGACACCAATGACAATGTGTGGGGTTTTTCACTACACTAAGCAATTCTCCAATATCAGCTGAGTATCATTCAGTCCAACTCATTTCTGACACTGTCTACCTAGAGATAGTGTCAGATCTCACAGTTTAAAGGCTCAGCTCTACAAGCCCCACCCCGTCCCCACCTCGGACACCAATTGCAAGCCCATGTTGCTGCCTGTGCTTCTAGCCAACTGATTGTAGATCAGAGGTCCGAATGACCCCTTTCCTGGGTTTGATTAATTTGCAGAGTGGCTCATAGAACTCAGAGAAACATTTTATTTACTAGATTCTCATTTTAGTATAAAAGGCTATAACTCAGGAGCAGCCAGATGGAAGAGAAGTATAGGACAATGTAAGGAAAAAACTCAAGGAGCTTTTGTGCCTTCTCCAAGCGCACCACTCTCCCAGCACCTTGGAAGCTCTCTGAACCCTATCTTTTTAGATTTTCATGTAGGCGTCATTGCAAAGGCATGATTAAGTAATGGACCACTGGTGATTGAACACAGTCTCCTGCGCCTCTCTTTCCCTGGAGGTCAGGAGATAGGACTGAAAGTTCAGACTTTATAATTAAGGTTGGTTTCCCTGGCAATAGCCAGGTTACCTAGGGACTTTCCGAAAGTCACCTTATTAACATAATAAATTACACACTATTGTTCTCACCACTAAAGAAATCCCAAGGATTTTAGGAGCTCTGTGCCAGGGACAGGATCTAAGGAAATAATAATAGCGGTGATGATGATAATGAAAATAATAGTAATACATTGTAGCCCAAGTAATAAAATAACTATCCACGCATTCCTACTAACAAAAATAAATGATGAAAAAAATTAAAAGTGAGGAAAAGAGATAAACTGTTCCTAACAAAAATTTCAATAATGGATTGGTAGGTGGGTAGGTAGGTAGATAGGTAGATAGATAGACAGACAGACAAAGAAATAGATAAACCCTCTTCTACATAGAGCTTAATTCTCCTCCCCTTGAGTGTGGGCTGGACTTAATGACTCTGTTACAAAATATCGAATATGGAATGGAAAAAATGGTAACTTTAAAGTGGAGAAAATTATCAGACACTCCCTTAGCCAAGTAATCAATATTCATATGACCAGTAGTAAGCAACATTGATGTCATATATACTTCACCTCTATGATGTTCTTTCCCAAATACATAACCTCAGTAAAATCATGAGAAAACATCAGACAAATACAAATTGAATGACTCTCTTAAAAAAATACTCGTATCTCTTCAAAAGTGTCAAAGTCATGAAAAACAAAGAACAACTGAAAAACTGTCACAAGCAGAAGTAGACTAAGGAGAGATAATGACTTAATGCAGAGTTGTATCCTGAATTGTATCTCTGAAAAAAAGGAAAAAATGACTGTACTAGAAAAACTAGTTGATATAAGAATAAATCTGTAGTTTAGTTAGTAGTATTACACTAATGTTGATTTATACTTTTGATAAATATACCATGAGTATACAAGATGTTAATGTTAGTGTAATCAAGTCGAACGTTATGTGATAACTCTCTGTACTGACTTTGCAACTTTTCTGTAAATCTAAATTATTCCAGAATAAAAATTTGGCAAAAAACTTAGCAAACTTATAGTATAATAAGTTTTCATTATATGTCATTGTATTACATTATATATTGTGTATATGTAATATTATATATTATCCTACAGTATAATAAGATTATATTAACCTCCTGTTGTGATGAAATAAAACACAGCATAAGCTATACAATATTCTTAACATAAAAGCCTTGTCTCAATTATGAGAGAATAATAATAATCACCTCTAATCATGAGAAAAATAATAAATTAAAAGTAGACTTGACACATTCTACTAGACAACAGTTACAGGTTTGGGGGAAAAAGTCAATACCATGAAATATGGCCTTGAAATTAAAAAAGATTGGGAAGTATATTAATTTCCCAGGGCCGCCCTAACCAATTACCATAACTTTGGTGGCTTGAAACATTATAATTTTTCTCTCACAGTTCTGTAAGCCAGAAGTCAAAAACCAAGGTGTCATCAGATATGTCATCAGGACTACATGCTCCCTCTGTAGTCCCTTGGGAAGAACCTTCCTTGCTGCCTGCAGCATCTGGTGGCTCCAGCTACTCCTTTGCTTGGTGCTGAATCACTCAAATCTTTGCCTGTTTCTTCACAAAGCCTTTCATTTTACATGTCTTTTCCCCTTCCGTGTCTTATGAGGACACTTGCCACTGGTTTTATTACCCACTGGGATAACTTAGGATAACCACTTGTCTAAATCTTTAGTTTAATTACATCTGAAAAAGCCTTTTTTCCCCCCAAATAAGATCACATTTACATTTATGTATTCTGGGATGTCAATATATGGAGCCAACATTCATTTCACTAAGGACACAATATCCAAGAGATACAAAAATCATATGCAGTGAGTTACACTTGGTTGGATTATGGATGAAACAACTTAAAAAGACATTAATGGAACAGTTGGGAGATTTTTATATGGACTGTGCCTTTTAGATTTTATTTGTTGTATCATGATGTATTGACTGTGATACTTTTGTTAAATGGGTGAATGCATGGGTTCTTAGTGTTTACATGCAGATATACGTGAAATTCAAATGATGTTTGCAACGTACATTCAAGATAGCAAAGAAATATAGGAGTTTCTGTGCATGTATCAAATAGTGGTATAAAGTAATGAGAGAGAGAGAATAATAAAAGACTATGGTAAATGTTAACAATTCAATAAATCTAATGAAAAAATACACTGATTTTCATTGTATTCCTCTTGCAATTTTTTGTAAATTAAATTATTTTTAAATAAAGCATTTTAAAATACGTAATAATCAGTGATTTTCTATAAGTTTAGATCATAGAGAAGAGAACTGTGACTCAAGATTTAGAGGTCCAATATTCTTCCTCTACTACTAAAATTTATGTAGGTAACAATCTTAGGAATTAAGTCTACTTACAAAAGCTGACTTCTCCCACTAAAATAGATATTGTTAAATATTACATGAAATATATTTCTTTGTTAAGTAAATAATATTTTAATGATAACTGAAGAATTATGTGGGAAGATTTACATATCTAAGCAAACAACGTTAAATGTGAAATATTAAGGTTTAGGTGTTCATAGAAAATCATGCAGAAGATAGTGAATCTGTCAAAAAATGTTCAGCTTCTTTTGGTTTTGCCAATAATATATCAGGCTTACTCATCTATAATAGTGTTTGAGAATCCAGAAAATTACAAAATAAGGCTCATTTCTCAAGATAGAAAATTAAATAGCTCCAGGGATAGGTAGATCAGTGTTACTCAGTCCCTGGATGTATATAATTGTCTCCTTTGTTGGACACAAGGCAACGTACCAAATGAACAGTTAGAGAATTGTAATTTATATCACTTGATTGTGTCACTTTTTCACATTCAAGGAATTTGCTGAATTTATTTTAAGGCATGACTGCAGGTACACTAACATGGGACTATAAGGCAGTAATTACCAACTGAAATGTTGTATGTAGGTTTATTCGTGTATGTGTGTGTGTTAAAGTATGCTTTAGAATTCCTGAAACAATTTGTTTTTGATTTATGAAGGTCACTAGTGAGTATATAGATCAAAGTTTGACTTGTTTTCAATAAGCATATTGATTAGTCAATCAATAGCAAAGTGCATTTCAGAATGCAGTTCTAAAGGTCCTCGGAAACACTTTCTTGGGTGGTATGTCAGAAACATACTACCCTAACCACAGAACAATTTCTTTGAAATTATGTCAAGATCTGGTATCTAAAAGAGTACAGAGAATTATAATTTTTTTTTTCGAAAAAGTGTCTAATAATGAAAGTAATATTTTTTTCTGTTAAAGAGTTTATTATTATCATTCTTGGTGTTCTATAGCTTTTTATTCTGTCTAATAAAAAATAAGTAAGTTGGAATTATTTGATATTATCCTACTTAACAAATATACTAGAGCATGTATACCCAAATTTATGCTAAAGCACTAAGGTACCTATACATGTCACTCACTCTTTTCTTCCTTTATTGTTTATTTCAGTGTGATAGAACATGGTGATCCAGAGCACAGATCCCCTACGGGGATGGACTTCTGCCTCTGCTCCTGGAAGGGTCATCTGCAGATTTCCCTCAGCTATTTCCCATGATGAAACTGCCTCAACTGCCATTTCACCATGAAGCAGGACAATCATGAATGGATGTCAGCTCTTAAGCTCTCAGTAAGGCTAACCAAGGATTTAATGGGGCTTCTTTTGCAGCTCAACTTTCCCCTCTGCTCAATTCTGCCCCCCCCAATATCTCTAAACACACAGGTATTGATTCCATGGGCTCTTAATAAGCATCTTACATGCTGAATTGTGTTCCTGAGTCTACTTTTTGAAGAACCCAGTGTACAACAGATATGTTAAAAACATGTTAAAAATTTTTGAAATGACTGATTATACTCATGAAAAGTTATCCCAGTTTTTTATAATAGACTTGGGTTATTCATTTTAATTTTAAAATTGTTTTAAGCCCTAAATTGTATTACTGCTTCATATGTGGAAATATTTAATTCTTTCAGGATATGAAGCTCTTGCTACTGAATCAGGATCTGGTATAACTTCATAGTGTTACCACAACATGTCTAAGAACTTAGGGGCTTCTGCACACCATCAAAATGGGACAACAAGGCCTGGACTTACCTTCCCAATTAAAACAATCATAAAACCAAAGAAAACAAAACAAAACAGGTAAAATTGGAAATAGTGGTTTTCAAGACATTGGACATCAGGCACTGAAGGAAGATGATTCCTGAGAGATGGGAAACAACAGAGACAGCCTTACCATTGCTAAATTTACTTCACTGAGGTAGTTTCCAGGCTATAGTGCAAGAAGGAAGAAATGAAGTGAATCAAGCAGACTCTTAAAAAATTTATACGAACATCTCAGTAGACATAAATTCATTGTTTTACAAAATCCAACATCATTTTTTGTAAAAATATTCAGCCAACTAGGGACAGTGGGGAAATTCTTCCACCTGGTAAACGCATCTATGAAAAATGTACAGCTCACATTATGCTTAATGATGTAATTCTGAAATATCCCCCACTAAGATCAAGAAAATTACAAGAATCTCAACACTTACCACTTCTGTTTGATATTGTACTGGCAGCTGTATTCAGTGAATAAGAAAAAAGAAATAAAATTCATCCAGATTGTAAAAGAAGAAATAAAACATGGTCAACTGTATAGAAAAATCCAGTGAGGTCTACAAAAAACTGCTAGAAATAATAAATGTAACAAGTAAATTTAGTAAGCTGCTTGATGCAATACTACTATTTTAAAAGTTATGTTTCTATATATTAGTAATGAACAATCAAAAACTGAAAGTTTAAAAAATGTCTTTTATGGTATGATCAAGAAATATGGAGCACTGAGGAATAAGTTTAATAAAACATATGAAAGATCTTTACACTGACAAATTATTTTGTAAAAAGTGATAAACTGATTCTAAAGTTTATATAGCTGTTCAGAGGAGCTAGGATATCCAAAACAACTTTGAAAAAGAAGAGTAAATTTAGAAGACTTTCTGACTTTTAGACTTACTATAAACCTGTTCTCATCAAGATATTGTGGAAATGATATAAAAATAGGCAAATAGATCAATGGAATAGAATATCAAGCCAAAATATACCCACACAGATCTAAATAGCTTATTTTTATTCAGATTACAAAGGCAATTTCAATAAATGATGCTGAAACAATTAGATACCCATATGGGAAAAAAAAGAAGAAACTCCAAAACATATCTCACATTTAATACTGAAATTAACTAAACATGGGTTGTCACCTAAATGTAAGAGCTATACTATAAAATTTTTGGAAGGAAATATTGGGGAAAACCTTTGTTACTTTTGTATAGGCAATATTTCTTATACTCAACTCTAAAAGTACAATCTGTAGAAGAACAAGCTAATTAATTGAACTTCATCAAAATTAAAATTTTCTGCTATTTCAGAGATTCTGGTAAGAGAATGAAAACTCAAGTCACAGGCTGGGAAGAAATATTTGCAAACTAAATATTTGATAAAGGACTTTGAGTATTCAGAACATACAAAGAACTGCAAAAAGTCAATAATAAGAAAAAAATAATAACCCAATAAGAATGGACAACAGATTTGAAAAGATTCACTTATTGTGAAGTGACAGTTACTGGATTCCACATAATGCTGATGGAATACCATGACAGTGGATAAGGCATTATGAAAGTCCACAGATGGCAGTTTTGGCCAAAGCATTGTGTGCAGGGGTGGAAAATTCATATCCAGGGTGAGTATCTATTCTGTTAAGGACAGAATGCTGATCCTTTCCACAATGGAAATGATCCAGTGTAATCAACTTGCCACCAGATTTGTGGCTGATCATTTTAGAGAGTAGGGCCATTATCAGGGAGTCAAGGTTGGTCTCTGCTGCTGATAGATTGTGCACTTGTCAGCAACCATGGCCAGGTCAGCCTTGGTGGGTGGAAGTCCATGTTGCTGAGCCCGTGTATAAGCCTAATTTGTATCACCATGGCCACTTTGTTCATGAGCCCATTGGGCAATGACAGACATGGCCAGGCAAAGAGCCTGACTGGTAACCAGAGAATGGGTCATCCAACCCACTTGATTATAAAAATCCTTTTGTGCTGAGGATCCTCTTTGGTGAGCATTCATATGGGACGGAAATAGCTCTGTGTTTTTTGCCCACTCAGAGAGGTCCATCCACAAACTTCTTCCCCAAATTTCTGTGTCACCAGATTTCCAGTCATGTTCCATCCATGTACTTGACCATCAAACTAAACCATGGGCTGCCGCCCTGGAATTGGCCATTATCCTTCAAGTGAAGTGCAAACTTAGGTGAGCTGCTCAAAGTTCTGCCCACTGGGAATATTTTCCTTCACCATTGTTCTTCAAGAATGTCCCAGAAAACGAGTGGTAGTGTTGCCACTCTTCACTTTCAGGTGGTGCCAGCATGTTGTGTAGGACCATCTGTAAGCCAGACTCAAGTCTTATCTTCCTCTGACAAATGATCACAGGGAGTTCCCCGTGAGACCACAGATGTAGGCTTGGAGAGAGAAGATAATGCAGCAGGAGTGGGGACTTTGGTCATTTGGGCCACTTCTTCACATAACTTACTTTTGCTTTCAGGGCCTGCTTGGGTCCAAACATGTATTTACCACTTCCATTTGATGGTGGAGTGCTGCTGTGTGTGTGCAAACTTATGGATTGGTGAGTTAGATAATACCCAGCTTCTGATAAACAGGTCAGGCCCTATAATAACTTGGTGGCCTGTGGTTATATACCCAGTCTGTACTAAAGTTGCAGGTCAAGAGCTGTTTCTCAAAAGAAGAGTAATTATTTGCAGAGGATGGAAGGGCTTTAATCCAAAATCCTAAAGGCCTAACAAAGGCTCAGTAGAACAAAGAAAGAAAATAACCCAAACACGCATCAGTGTTTCTACATCTCTTCCAGCATTTTTGTCATGCATATTTGATCAGTTTTCATTATTATTCCTATTTTGCAATTTTTGAGATATAATTAACAAATTAAATTGTGCCTACATATGTGTGTGTGTGTGTTTGTGTGTGTGTGTACAACAAGATGGTGATTTGATGTATGTATACTTTGTAAAATGATTACACAATAACCCTACCACAGTCAGGCTGATTTATGCATTCATCACTTCAGATAGTCACATTATAGGGGTGTGTGTGTGTGTGTGCGTGTGTGTGTGTGTGTGTGTGTGTGTGTTTAAAATGCTTAAGGCTTACTCTTTTAACAAGTTTCAAGTACACAGCCAAGTGTTATTAACTGTAATCACTGTGCTGTGCATTAGATACCCAAAACTTACTCATCTAATAACTGGAGGCTTATGTTTAACTACTATTTCAAAATCTCCCTCAGCCCCAGCCCCTCATAACCACTATTTAACTATCTGTTTCCATGAGTTCAAGATTTTTTTAGAATCTACATATAAGTGAGATTATACAGTATTTGTCTTTTTCTGTCTGGCTAATTTAACTTAGCAAAATGTCTTTTAGATTGGTCCATGTTGCTGCAAGTGACAGGATTTCTTTCTTTCTCATGGCTGAATAATATTCCATTGAATATACGTATATATTGATCTTGACATGCATGATATATGTCTCATATTTATCAATTCTTCCATTAACAATGCTTAAAATTGCTCCATATCTTGGCTGTTGCAAATAATGCTTCAGTGAACTTTGGAGTACAGATATCTCTTAGATATTGATGTTGTTTACTTCAGACCTATAACCAGAAGTGGGATTGCAAGATCATGTGATAGTTCTATTTTTAATTCCTTAGGGAACCTTCATACTCTCTTCATCATGGCTGTTTCAATTTACATTCCTACCAGCCTTGAATGGGGGTTTCTCTTCTCCACATCCTTGACACTACTTGTTATTAGTTGATTTTGGATAAGAACTATCCTAAGAGGTGTTTAGATCTTGTCTCATTGCAGTTTTGAATTGCACTTCCCTGATGATTAGCTATGTTAAGCACATTTTCATGTAGCTACTGACCATCTGAATGTCTTCTTTAGAAAAATGTCTATTCAGGTCCTCTGCACATTTTTGATTGGTTTATTTAGTTTTTTCCTATTGAGTTGTGTAGTTTCTTTATATCTTTTGGATATTAGCACTTTGATAAGTGCTTTGCAAATATTTTCTCCTGTTCCATAGATTATCTTTCATTTTATTGAGTGCTTTCTTTGCTGTGGGTATGTTTTTACTTTGATGATCATAGTCCAATTTGTTATTATTATTATTTTTTAAAATTTTCTTGCCTTTGCTTTGGGTGTCATATCCAAAAAATCATTGTCATGATCAGTGTCAAGGAGCTTTATCTCTATGTTTTCTCCTAGGGGTATTATGGTTACAGGGTTTAGATTTAAGACTTTAGTCCATTTTGAAATAAATTTTGGAAGGATGTAAGGTAGACGTCCACTTTCAGTCTTTTGTGTGTGAATACCCAGTTCTCCCAACTCCACTTGTTGAAGAGGCTTCCCTTTCCTCATTGTGTGTTCTTTGCTCCCCTGTCATGTGTTACTTCCATGACTTTATATCTGGGTTCTCTATTATGTCCCATCAGTCTCTGTGTCTTTTTTATGGCAGTACCATACTGATATGATTACTGTATCTTTGTTATACAGTTTGAAATTAGGAAGTGTAAAGCCTAAAGCCTTTTCTTTCTCGAAATTGTTTCACCTGTTCAAGGTCTTTTGTGGTGCCATTTGAATTTTAGGATTGCATTTTCTATTTTTTGTAAAAAATGACAGTGAAATTTTGATAAGGATTGTATTGAATCTGTAGATCTCTTTAGGTAGTTTACACATTCTTTTAAATATTAATTTTTTAATCCATTAACACAGGATCTCTTTTTATTTGTTTCTCCCTCAGTTTTTTTTTTTTTAATGTGTTATAGTTTCTAGCGTATGGCTCATTCACTTCCTTGGTTGAATTTATGCTTAAGTATTCTATTGTTTTTGATGCTATTATAAATGGGATTGTGTTCTTTATTTCTCTTTCTGATAAGTTGTTGTTAAGCATATAGGGATTCAACTGATTTTTGAATATTGATTTTGTGTACTGCAACTTTACTGAAATTGTTTATTAGTTCTAATGGATTTTTGGTGGTGTGTTTTAAGTTTTTCTATATATAGTATCCTGTAATCTGCAAACAGTGACAGTTTTACTCTTTCCTTTCTGACTTGAATGATTTTTATTTCTTTTTCCTTCCTAATTTCTCTGAGACTTCCACTGCTATGCTGAATAAAAATAGAAAGAGTGGGCAACCTTGTCACTGATCTTCATGAGAGAGTTTTCAGCTTTTCATCATTGAGTATGATGTTAGCTGTGGGCTTGTCATAGATAAGCTTTATTTTGTTGAGGTGTGTTCCCTCTATACCCACTGTATCAAGAGTTTTTATTATAAATGGTTGTTGAATTGTGTCAAATGCTTTTGCTGCATCTATTGAGCTGATTATATAATTTGTATCCTTTGTTTTATTAATGTGGTGTGTCACATTGTTTGATTTGCAGCTATTGAGCCATTCTTGCATCTCTGGATCATGGTGTGTGATCCTTTAATGTATTACTGAAATTTGTTTCGCTAATGTTTTGTTGAGGATTTTTGCACCTATGCTCATAAGGGATATTGGCCTATAAATTTCTTTTCTCTTGGCATTCTTGTCTGGTTTTGGTATCAGGGTAGTACTGGCCTCATAAAATGAGTTTGGAATTTCCCCTTTTCCTCTGTTTTTTGGAATAGTTTAAGAAGGATTGATACGAATTCTTCTTTCTCCTTTATTTCTGAGGGACTGTTTTGCCAGGTAAAGTATTCTTGAAGGGGAGGGATTCTCTCAATTCTGCAAAGCCATGCCTGTTACTGACAGCTCCTGTTTGCTTTCATAGGATAGTGCTGAATGCTCAGGGTTTGTGTGCTTTGTCCCAATCCTATAGAGTCAGGCGGGCTTCCTGTGCATGCTCACTAGCCATCTACAAAGTCTCATACCCACTGCCCTTAGGAGCATGCACAGGAAGACAGCCATATTGTGGGAGTGTGTAGGGGAAAGATGCACAGAGCACTGCCCATGCCCACAGTTGGGGATGGGGGTGGTCCACCAGGAAGTTGACCCAGTGTTTCATGGGCTGACTCTCTGATGGAGTCCGTTAAACAATCAGTAGGATCTGAATCCCTTTGATGCCCTTTGAGGGCCATAGCTGCTTTTCTCTTAGCTCCTCCCTATCACCAGTTACACAGCACACATTAGTTTACTGGATGGGGTGAAAAAGAATTGGGACCCTTTGATAGCCTCCTGCATGCGCAGCTGGGAAAACCAGGTGTTTACCCACAGGCTCTTACTCTCAACTACGGGACAGATTGACAGCTGAGAAGGTCTTTCTTGGCACTGAGCTGTGCTGCCTTGAGGGAGGGGTGACGCAGATAAAGTTGAAACCATTTGCTTTACCCAGTGTGTCCACCTCAGATTTTTCTTTGCTCCAGGGATGTGCTAGAATTTCTCCCCTGGACTCCTAAGCTTCCACAAAGGAACTCTCATCCATTGGTGATGGTCAAAATCAGTGTTATTTGTGGGGAATATGGTGGAAAACTCCCATTCCACTATTTTGCTCATGTCACTCCTTGTTTACATGTTTAAATTATGGTATTTATGAATTATTGCAAATTGTTTTCCATTTATTTTAAATTATTATTATTTAAGTTTTAATAGATGTTTTAATAGTAGCATATTTTTCTTCTATAAGTGATTCAAAGTATACTTACATATTCATTCATTTTTACCACCTAGATTGTTGCCATTTATTGTTGTCTAAATTGCATCCTCATAAAAAAACACTTTAAAAGAGGACAGTGCAACCATATTTGCAACATTTTACCAGAAAACATACATTATCTTGTCAGATGAATGCTATAAAATTTAAAAAAAGACAAAACAAGCCAAAAGTCATGAATTTGTAACGGTCTGGGGCAGATTATGTCCTCCTCAGTATTCCATAGACCTGCCACACCCTCATTGACTTAGTGATGTGTTATGACTTTATTCAGTTGTGATAAGCTCCTCGTGCCTGACCTGACTTCTTTTGCTTTTGAGATGTGTAATGAACAAGTGAGAAACAAACACACCTCAGCAGAAAAAATGAAAACACTTTTTAATGGGGAAAGAAAGTATCTAAAATATATTGAAATGCTTCATTGGTGAAAAGAAAGTTGATTGTACATTAGTTTTCTTCTGTTGAGTACAGGAAGTTATTCAAAGAAGGCTTTCTTACAGAAGGCCTCCAAGTATGCTAACAACAGAAGAAATAAAAATTGGATAATGTTAAAAGTAAAATAGTTAGAAGAAACAGTGTGTGATGTTACAATACTGACAGCAATTACTAAGAATCTTTGTAGCATCAGGAGTGGAGTTTCTTATGAATGGCAGAGTCGAGCTTTATCTTTTGAAAAAAACAAAGTATTTTCTAACCTAAAGATCATGGTCATGGCCCTCTTAATACCAAGAATGTTCAAAGAAAAATTGGGGATTTGAAACAGAAAAACATCTATGCTTTTGAAATATTTCTCTAATACTAGAATAGACTTCTAGTCCTCTTTATGACATCCAATCTACTGCACAGCCAGTAACCTTCAAACAAAAATATGAGTTCAATGCTTTAAGGAGCTCTCCTTTAAATAAACAGTGTTAATATATTTTGTGATTGATTAGGATGCCATATTTAAAAAAAGAAATATATCTCATGTATATGGAACCCAAAAATGTATTTTAAATTCTCATTTCTTGTTGAACTCTATAAATTAGTTCCAGAATAATAACTAACTGGTAACTTACAGTAAATTATATATATGGATTTTTTCTCATACCTAAGGTAATATGCACTAAATATTAGATGAGCTTTCCAGTATGGTTTTCCTACTATTATGTCATTAATTTGAGAGAAAAAATTGCAATTAATCAATGATTACATGAAGGAGTCAAAGTGTAAGAAATGACAGATGAGTCAAACAGTAACTTTTCTAAAAGATTTGATATTTCATTTATCCATAACAGTTCTTTCAGGAGCACACAAGCCATCAATCTAATGGAATAGAATGGAATGGAACACTTCCCACTTATGGTCCACTGTATAGTGATCTGGGAGCCAATTCCACATCCCTAGAAGGGTCACAGGACCTTTTCTGGGTCAGCAGTACTTCTTTAACAAATCCTCCTCTACAACTCATAACCAACACATTTTCTTTCTAACTATTATACTTCTTTTCTGAGTAAACACATAGTTGCTGATTAAGTATGTTGTGCTGTTAACCTTTCTGGGCATACTGGGTATTCAACAACTTCCTCTGAATAATCATGATACAGGTTATCCTTCATCTCATCTAAGGTAGTCTTACATTAATAAATACAACTTATGCTTCCATATGTATTCATTTCAATTATTTTTGAAGCTTTAGCCTATTACCTTAATTCTAATCTCACTTAAACATTGTGCTTGGGACCTGAGACAACACATAGTGATATGGTAACTATTGTCAAAATCATAGAGGCATTAAAAAAACCTGAGTAAGAAATCTTATAATTCAAACATTTAGGACCATGGAAACATATATTCTAAACTAATAATCCACTGAACAAAAAGCTTAATTTTGCATTTCTAACGAAACTGATATAAATTGATATACTATTTGACATGACATTATTTAGCTTACTGTCTTTTTTTTTTTAACTCACATTTCAATCAGTTGCTTAAAAGGTCATGTTTAATGTCACATTAGCACTTCCCCAGAAAGATTTATTTTTGTTTAGATTTAGTATGGTAAGATAAAAACTTTCTGGGTATTCATTCCAAATGGAACTTTCCAAAAGTTCCATTCAAGATTCTAGTATAGCTTCACCAAGGTGTCCATCTCTAGTCAATGATAGCCAACTGCTGTACAACTTTATAACATAAATAGTGCACAGTGATGTCTATTCAATGAGTCTTTCTCCTTTGATTCTTTAGATTTCACATACCAATAGAAAAATAGATATTAGTATAGATTTAGATGTGATTATATAATGAATCTAAATGCAAAACATTATTCAGATAATTTTTTCTTAAAATTAAAATTAAGAAACCACATGAATTGATGAGTCTTTAAAAATTTTTTTTGAACATCTATGTAATTCTCATTCCTTGACCCACTTTCTCCTTTCACTGGCCAATAGCTTCTTGAAGCATAACAGAAAGCATTATTACCCAACAGTTTCATTGAGTCTTATTGAGCATGGCTGTGTATAATAACCATTTCTTTTATATGTTGTGCCACTGAAAACAGTCATCCAGGGCTTCAGTGAATCAGGCCAACATATATTATGGCAACGGTCCCTGCTATTTTTGACAGTCTGGTGTCATTTCTTCTTTTCTGTTGTTGAGAAAACTTCAATTTGGCACTGGGGAGTGGCTTATCATTTACTAAGCAATTCATGTAATTCAAGCCCAGAAAAATTCATAGATTGGTGCATGAGTATCTGTGCTTCTCTTCTCTTTGGCCATGATAATTAGTTTAAGGCGCAAGAGACCTAAGGAACATTTGCTGTTGGTTTCAGCAGGAAAAATATTTCCTGATCTTTTGAGATGGGAGAAATAGCTTCTCTTACTGGTTGACATAAAAAATGGAAACATGTAGATCCCATGGCTACTGGTATACTTTTGATTTCTTAGGAAGTGTTAGGTTTAAGTTGTAGTTAATACAATGGAAGACATAGAGGAGAGAAAGAATAAAACTCTTTTCATTGGGTTTTTGTACACTACTAGATTAATTTTCAGTTATAAAAAAGATGCCAAAAATATCTCTTTATTTTTAGGCCAAGAATTCCTTGCCAATACCTCACCAATGCATAACCAATAAAGCTCCATTCTCAAAATCAAAATAAAGCACAATTATGAAATTTTGTGGGTTTTTTTCCCCTTCATTTTTACAAGTCTCTTAGTTCTGCATCCATGATGTATAATTTGGTGATGGAATATATATCCTTTTTTCTGAACTGATAATACTCAAAATATTTCACACCTAATAATAAACCACATAATATTGGTATTTAATATTTTCACATAAATCTTTAAGATATGAGGAATGGATGTTTCTTCTCTTCTATATACTCTAAAATACATGGAAGAGCACAATATATCTTGATAGAGGAGAAGAAAAATTATTGAATACTTTGGTTGATGAGTATCACATTTTTTAATGTGTTAAGAGCATATTAATTAGATTATATTATACATGCTGCCTGATAATGAAAATGATGGAACTATTAAACTAAAGTGTGCTTTAATTTGTCATTTAATAGAGAAGAAAGCTGTGGTGAGATGAGAGGAATTGCTATACCTTGTATGCATATTTCATCACCCAGGAGATAATTATTCCTATGATTCAAAGGTTAAAAAAAATCAATTTTAAGACATTAAGAAATTAGAGATTTTAAACTGCATTTAAAAATATTTTAGACAGTTACAATTTTTTCTATGCTATGGAATACTGGTTATTAACATTCACGAATCACAACTTGTGATCTATATCTTTTTATCCTGATGTTAAGCAAAATATTATTAATACCAAGTACTAGTAATCTTTTTGGAAACCATGGTCTCATAACAGTCCTTTTACCACAAGCTCTTTGCTCATATGTTTATATTTCTATTCATCTTTTACCAATCAGTTTGTTTTGTTTGTTTTCCAAAGGAGGCTTCATAGCTGAAAATGTGTGTCACTTTTCCACTTAAATGACATAATGGCTGGATATAATAATCAAAGGTAATGTGTCATTGTTTCTATGATTGACTATTATCATGCTGAATTCTGAGGCTGTCTGATTTTTTTCCTCATGTTTATAATTATTTTCTACTTACATTCCTGGAAAACTTATTTGTGAGACTTAAAATTCAGTGACTAAACAAGGTATGTCTGTATCTCTGTCATTACGTTTCAGTTTCTTACTATGTGTCCATTCAGTTTGTAGATCTTGTTCATTCGTCTTCATCTAAACCACTGTCCTCCAACTTCTGTATTTATAGTATTACTTATCTAGCTCAGTTTTCCACTTCTTATTTTCTCCATATGTTTTTAATATACCCTCTGAAAACTGTCACTTAACTCCAATATCCACAAGTTTATCTTTTAAAATTTCCTTCTCTCTCTCTTTTCTTTTTTTTTTTTTTTTTTTAACTAAACTTAAACCTGCCTCTCCACTTAGAATAATGTCTGTCTCAAAGCTTTCTCAAGTGGTGAATTTTTTCCCCAGCATTCTGGGCTTTTCTTGGCTTGGAAGAGAGCTAAGTGTTCTGCTTGCTTGTAATTTCCCTTTTTTTCCCTCCCTTTTTTCTTCAAAACAACCTACATCCTTGAAGTTTGTATTGTCAGACCATGCACTATCTATACTGTATTACTGCCAGCCATCATATTTCAAATTACCCCTTCCTTTTTGTTTTACTGAAGGCTTAAGATTCACTTGCTCAGTCTATTTCTCTATTCTTTTATTCCTTGCATCTTTCTTGTTGATGCTGGAAATCAAACAAAAACCTGGCCTCTTTATTTCTTGGATTTATAAATTCTCAGCATCTTTTGACAACCAATCTTAGCTACTTACTTTTTAGGAAGGCTTTTGACTTCTGACTCCAATATTCTCAATTTTCAGTCATTTGACCCTATTAGAAACTTCAAATTACTTAATCATTTTAAACCTATTCATCACTTCATCCATGTCCTGTTTTCTTTCTTTACCTATTTTAAATTCTATGTCCTAGAAATCGATTCACTCTCACTGACATCCTTAATGCCATCATCTTTCCACCTATCTGCCAAAACCCTAATCCTGCTTATCCTTCGAAACAAGCATATTTAATGTTGAGCCTGCACATGTAAAACTGTTTGTCACAGGAGAAAAAAAATCACACAACTGTGTTGCCATGTTTTATTTAAAAAATTTGTACCAAACATCAAATAGATATACCATACACCTTTCAGCTATATGATTGCATTCCCAGGCAAATATGCTTTCTCACTTTCCAAAGCAACCATTTCCTAATATTTGGTCATCACATCTCTGCTATCAGTTTGATAACCATCAATATCTTTGGCTTATCTCTGCTAAAAAATTTAAGAAATTGGATGAGAAATACGTGGTTATTCTACCACCAAATCTAACAGCTTGTTTTTTCAATGTATATGCACTTTTTTCTTTCTGTAGAAAAAGCACTCTGGGAATCTGTACTGGGTACATGTGCCTGACTATCAAGAAAAAATTACAAGGCAAGCCAAAATGGAAAAATAAAACACAATTTGAAGAGACCAAACAAGCATCAGAATCAGACATAGCTGAGATGTTGGTATTATCAGACTGGAAATTTAAAATAACTGATTAATATACTAAGGACTCTAATGAAAAAAGAAGACAACATGCAAGAACAGATGGACAATGTAAGCAGAGGGATGGAAACCCTGAAAGAGAATCAGAGAGAAATACTAGAGATTTAAAAAAAAACAACTGCAACAGAAGTGAAGAATGCCTTTGAAGGGCTTATTGGTAGACTGGACACACACAACTGAGGAAAGATCTCTTAGACTGAGGATATATCAACAGAATCATCAAAAACTGAAAAGCAAGGAAAACAAAGACTGAAAAAAACAAAACAGAATATCCAAGAACTGTGGCACAACTACACAATGTGTGTAATGGAATACCAAAAGGAGAAGAGAAGAAAAAGTAACAGAAGAAATATTTTCAAAAATAATGACTGAGAATGTCCCCAAGTTAAAACAAGTGGAGAAATATTTCATGTTCATGGATATAGATATAAAGACTCAATATGGTCAAGATGTCAGTTCTTCCCATCTTGATCTTTATAGTCAATGCAAACCTCATCAAAATCACAAAAGTTATTTTGTGGATATTGAAAAACTGATCCTAACATTTTATGGAGGCAAAAGATCCAGAATAGCCAAAACAGTGTTGAAGGAGAAGAAAATTGGAAGACTGATACTACTTTAGTTCAAAACTTACAATAAAGCGTCAGTAAATTAAGATAGTGTGGTATTAGTGAAGGTTAGACAGACTGATCAGTGGAACAGAATAGAGAGTCCAAAAATAGATCTACATAAATACAGTTAACTAATCTTTAACAAAGGAGCAAAAACAATGCAATGAAGCAAATACAGTCTTTTTCAATAATTAGTACTAGAACAACTAGACATCCACATGCAAAACAATCAAACAAAAAACTGAATCTAGTCACAAGCCTTGTACTCTTCACAAAAATCAACCAAAAGTATATCAGATTAACCAAAAATAGATTCTAAATGTAGAATGCAAAGCCATAAAACTTCTAGAAGATATCATAGGAGAAAGGTAGATGATCTTGGGTATGAGGATGACTTTTAGATACAGCACCAAAATCACAATCCATGAAGAAATAATTGACAAGTTGAACTTCACTAAAATTAGAAGTATCTTCTCTGCAAAAGACAATGTCAAGAGACTAAGAAGGCAAGCCACAGACTGGGAGAAAATATTGGTAAAGACACATCTGATACAGGACTGTTATTCAAAATATACAAAGAACTCTTTAAACTCAACAATAAGAAAACAACCCAATTAAAAAATGGGCAAAGACCTTAATGGATCTCACCCAAAAGGATATACATGTGGCAAATGAGCATATAAAAAGACACTCCACATCGTACATCAGTCATCAGGGAAATGCAAATTAAAACAGCAATAAGATAGTTCTACATGCCTATTAAAATAGCCAAAATCCAGAACATTGACACCAAACACTTCTGAGATACGGAGCAAAAGGAGCTTTCATTCATGGCCAGTGGGAATTCAAAATGCTACAGCCACTTTGGAAGACAATTTGGTGGTCTCTTATAAAACTAAACATATTATCATCATATGATCCATCAATTGCACTCTTCAGTGTTTATCCAAAGGAGCTGAAACTTATTTCCACACAAAAACCAGCTCATGGATGTTTATAGCAGCTTTATTCATAATGGTCAAAACTTGGAAGCAACCAAGATGTCTTTCAGTAGGTGGTTAAGTAAATAAACTGTGGTGCATCCAGACAGTGTAATATTATTCAATGCTAAAAAGAAATGAGCTATCAAACCATGAAAATACACAGAGGAATCTTAAATGCACATTACTAAGCAAAATAAATCAATATGAAAGGGCTACATATTGTATGATTCTAACTATATGACATTCTGGGAAAGATAAGACTATGGAGACCAATAAAAAGGTCAGTAGATACCTTGGGTGTGGGGGTTAGATGGGATAAATAGACAGAGAACAGAGGATATTTAGGGCAGTGAAAATACTTTGTATGATGCTGTAATGATGGATGCATATCATTACACCACTGTCCAAACCCACAGAATGTAGAACACCAAGAATGAACTGTATTCTAAACTATTTACTCAGGGTCATTATGATGGGTCACTGTAGGTTCATCATTTGTTGCAAAGTCACCACTTTGGTGGAAGATGTTGATAAGAGAAGTTATGCATTTATGGGGGTGGGGATTTGTAGGAAATCTCTGTATCTTACACTCAATTTTACTATTAACCTTAGACTGCTCTAAAAAAAGTCAATATAAATTCTTATAAATTCTAATAAAGTCATTAATTTCTGAGTTTGCTTGCAGACTCAGGTCTGTGTTTCTCAAAGGTTACTCTCTTTTCATCAGCACATGAAATTTTCAGTTTAAAGTAATTTCATATTTTTAAGAAAGTGAAATGAAAGAGAAACTTATTTTTTCTCATTCATTTTTTACTATTTGATCTATGTTATTATTTTGTAGATTTAACCGCCCAATCTATTTTTATTTACTTCCACCTTTTGAAGATTAGTATATTGTTACTTCTAGATATTTCCCCTAACATTTGTATTTCATTTGTAACTTAGCTAATGTTTTCTTTCTCTACGTATTAAGCTGTAGTCACCTCCACCAACTTAACCCTTATGATGCAAATTACTGTTTGCTACAGAAATTTCACTCATATTTTAATATTTCTGTTCTACATAGATACACTCTAGTTTATGTATTTCATTCCTGGAGTGTCTGTTTATAAGTTAAAACACCATCTCTTTGAAGACAGGATGCCAAAACCTCAAATCATTCATAGGAAAAAAGCAGCTAATATTGGGGTAAGTATTTAAATATAATTTCCCTTTAATGTTCAAATACAATTATTTTAAATGTCATAGATTGATTTTTCTGAACTTACAAAATGTAGTATTAGAAAAATAGAACATATTACCGAAAAGATACACTGCTGTAAGTATTAGAGCTTGCCTCAAATGGATGCTGCATTTCTGTATTTATAACATTGTCTAATACTAAAAGGAATTAAGCAGAATCAATAAGAATTTACCGAAGTGTAAAGCACAAAAAAGTAGAGCTGTGTTACAAGTGATATACAGAAAGTGTTAATTACTGATACTTATTTTCCACAAAATTCTTAAGTATCTTTTATAATAGCTATTTCTTATACAGGTCTGTGACTTTTCAAGTTAAAGATGTCTAACCAAACTTTTTTCATTCTTTCAGATATATCCAGTACTTAAATGAAATCCCCAGATGACTAATTTTTTGGTTTTCAAAAAAAAAAAAAATGGTTTGTAGACACAAGTCTTAAATGAGATTAAATGCTTATAAAGCTCATCATATTCATTTAAGTATTACACAATGGCTATTAGATTTTGGCAACATTTTCTGTCTGAATATCTTGAAGCTGACACTTTTAAAATAATGTCTATATTCTGTTTAAACTGGGGAACCAAGGAGTTAAATTGGCATGCTACCTACCACCTTTATATAAACATACAGAAAAAAAGATTCTTATAACATGAGCTCAGTAAGGCATCATGAAAATGTCTGATTATATTTTGACATGGACAATTTAAAAAGAACTAAAAACAAAGATGTTTCTGAAAACACAACTCACTTTCTGACATGTATGCTATGTAAAAATATGAATTTATAGCTAATTTATGAAAGTAGATTTTCTAAATTTTCTCTTTATTTTTAAACTGGAAGTAAATAATCTTAAGAGAAATAGTGTCACAGAGTAATGAGGAAAATAGTTTTCATAAGTAATTGGTAAAGATTATGGCCTGATTTGGGGACATACATACTAAAGGTACAATTTTCCCTTGGTTGTAAGATGACATTATTTGAGACTATATCACTGATTGAATATCTGGATAGATGATTAACCATAATATCCTTCATGATGGTATTTTTTTTCTAGAAATCCTGCTCACATACTATGTTAATATTTTATTTGTTTAAATTGTGGTTTGCCTTTAAACTATCATTAAATTTGTAATGTGTATGCTGCATTTATGTAATTACTTCATCTTAGGGTTGGGATTAATGAAGAAAGTAGCCAAAACAGAGGAATATGTCTCACCAGATGCTTTGATTTTTCTTTGCTTAATTGAAATAAGAAGTTCCTAATGTTCACAAATAATCAGGGTTTACAACTTATGTGTTTTGACTGAAAAACTTACTATAATAAAAGTTAACAATAGTGGTTAAAATGTTTCACCCAGGGAAGAGAAAGTTTACTATTAGGTACTTATCTCAAAGAAAAGTAAACTAATTGAGCTGATAATAGTTGAACAATCCACCCTTCCCTGCTCCATTTCCAAGTCCTAGAATGAAATGCAATAATGAGAAATAGTATGTGATTGGGAAGGCATGGAGACATAAAAGATCTGGGTTTCTATGATGGGGTTTTCTTTCTGTGATTGTCCTATAGCCATTCTTTTTTTGCTAACACCCTGAAATCCTAACCTATTCTTTCAGTTCCTTTTTGTGGCAAGAACTCTTAGAGAAGATCTATTGTCTAAGGAGAATCATTAACATGGAAAGAGAAGGAATGACTAAGCCCACGAGAGCCTCTGTCCTTGGGCAAAAGACATAAAATTAGCAAGAGGTAATGGGGAAATTCATGTTTTTTCCACCTTCTTGTTGTTAATACACTGAATATATACAGGTTTCTTTTCCTTTAAAAAAAATATATTGGTGATACAGTGCTTAATTTAAAATATGTGAGGAGTAACATCAGCAAAAATGCAGACTAAGAATCTCCGAGCTCTCTTTCTCCCACAGAAGCATCAAAAAATCAGCCACAAGCTGAAGGACCACAAGGAAAAAATCAAAGGTTCATGGCGGTGAAGCAAAGGCCCAATCAAGATAAAGCTGTCTTCAAAATGGTAGGATGTTTTGTGGTGTTTTTACTCAACATTTGCACTGTCTCTGGTGCAGTGATGGTCTTATTAATTGGTGGCAACCTTGTTCCCAGTCCCCCTCTTTGAACTGGAGAGAGTAGAGCAGACCTTTACTTGCAAGTTATCATGTATGTCTCTTCCAACCTGTTTGGAGGGTATCTGAAACACTTACTCGCTCATCTCTTTCTCACATAACTAGAAACACAGATGGAAAAAGCAGCGGGCACTATTTCAAATTACCCAAAAGTCATCAAGAGATGAATGGATAAACAATGATACATACATACAATGTTATACTATTAAGGCTTTAAAAGGAGTGAACTCCTGACATATGCTGCAACAGGAATGAACCTTGAAAACAATATGCTAAGTTAAATAAACCAGACCCCAAAGGACAGATACTGTATGATTCCTCTTATATGAGATATCTTGAATAGGCAAATTCATAGATACAGAAGGTCTAGAAGAGGATACAAGAAGTTGGGTGAGTTAATTTTTAGCTAAGAATTAAAAGCATCCGGTGTGTTTTTTGAAGAAGATGACATTTTTGATTCAAAGAAATGACTCTCAGTTGAAGGATTCACTGCCCATGCATCAGCATGAAGAACTCCAGAGATCACTTCCCTAGAAAAATTATTAAAAAAAAAAAAAAAGAAAAAGATAGTATCTCTGGAAATGTTTCCTAGGGCATACAATAAAAGAAGAAACATTTACTAAATAAAATCTACTAAAACTTGGTTAGGATAGAAAGAGTCTGGCATTTGAACCACAACCCAGTTCCTTCCTGCGTCAGCACGTCTAGATGTGTCCAGCCAAGAACCCAAAATTGTGCTCCAGCTGTCGATCAACAATGTGTTTAAAATTTCTTTTTGATCTCCTTCTAAGCCAAATCAACCAAAGTCCATAGAGGTAATCTTTGTGCCTGTAATGTTTTATTTAGTGGCTCTATTCAACCAGCTTCAGTCTCTAATTTGGGCCATATAACTTCCAAATCTTGTATGCAAGTGAAACATGTATTTACCTCCCTGTGGTCTCATATTTAAGTTTTGTGAATACCTAAATTATAACTTATCAAAGCAGGAGGCTCTTCTTAACTTACAGGTGTGTGTAAACATTTCTGATAATTTCTGAATTATCTTCTCCTTGTTTTTCACTTTGATTTTCTCAGATCATTGTTTTTATGGTTCTGCATTCAATGCTTTCATTTTGCTAAATATTTTTTCCTAAATACAAATTATTTGAGTTCATATAGTTGACACTCTTCCTAAAGACTCATGTTATACTTTCATGTTGGCTTTTCTCTATATAACTTTCCTTCAAATTATTAATGTAACTATAAAGTATGAGAAACTATTACTGGAGAGCTTCATTCATAGTCACATGGCTGTTTTTAGACACATACATTTCACTGTAGCTGAGGATAACTTGTAATGGTATCATTTGATAATTCACCTTGATAATTACAAACCCAGAGTTTTATATCATTTCTGCAAAGTCTTTAACAACCTTCCTTACTGAACTTATGGTACCCAACAGCTGAGGCTCATCCTCCTCCTCCGTAGCCAATGTTAGATACAGAAGGAATGGTGCTTTCCTTCCCATGGTACCATCTTGCCTCCTTTCCTGTGCAGTACAGCTAAGCACATTTAAGGCACTTGAATGCTTAGGCCTGTAGGAAGTATTTGATGTCAAGATGCGTAACAGACACCCCCCTCCAAATTAACTGCGAAGTCTCTTAATCCATTCCTACTTTACTTTCTCATTCTTTATTTTTGCTTTTTTTTAAGTCTGCTGGTTTCACATTCTCTCAATTTTTTTTCTATTCCCATTCTTCCATTATTTTGTTCATTCCTAAGTAATATCCAATGTTCTTGACTATGATCGTTAAGTCTTATTTTAATTAGTAATAATAATAATAGCAAAAGTTACTGACTTTATGTCAGATATTGTGAGAAAAGATTTATCTACACTATCACTCCTTTTATAACATGACTGTTGAATGCATTGGTTAATACATTCTCGGGTTTCTCAGACTCTGAGGGCCTTCCACCATTAAAATGCCTGTGCAGTTATATCTCACTCAAAAATAAACATTCGTGTAATCAGGGTTGTGACATCATCAATCAAGACATTCCTGGCATTAGGAATCAGATCTAGAAAAGAGAACAGCTGGCCTCATCACTTTTTATTCCCTAAGAGACATGATTAGTCTTTTAGAATTCATGTTCCACGTACCTACACCAGATTTCTACTCAATGTTCTGAAACAGTATTTTATTCATGGAACAAAATGAAACAAACGTGAGAAAAATACATTCTTTTTCATTGTTTGTTTAAAGCTTAATGATGAAAATTGTTATATTTTAGTTACTTTAGTCCTTCAAATGAACCCAGTGAAAAAAAGTTTTGGTATAATATTATAAAAATAAATTTTCAATTGGCTTTTCAGAATTAAAAAAGCATGCAATGAATCAAATGATTCTTCTGTTGGAGCTCTCAGAATTAGACACCAATGCAGAAATTAACATTTTACCCACCTCTGTCTCCTGTTTATAAATAAAAATTTGTATACCTTTCCAGATAGTGAAGCACATTCTGCTATGCTGCTTCTGTTCCAAGGGTGAATGAACGGAAGTGTTGTTGCACATGGTATGATTAAATCTTACCCCAAACTGTTTTGTTTCTCACAACTTCTAGAAGAATAAAAAAAAAAATCTACTTTAATAATATTTTTATGAACTGGGGTAATGTTAAGTCACTTAACAGTTTTTCTGTTTATTCTTATCAGAATTGGGCAGTAATCATATTCCTTAGTTGTTTTGGCTGTGGAAAATTTATTTAACCACTCTAAGACTTAGTTTTCCTTGTCTTTAAAATGGAAATAGTGATAATAGTTTTTATTGGGCAGCTGTGAGGATAAAATTAAGTAAATGCTAGCTATTTGACAGGTCTCTTGTTCTAGTATAAGGTGATTGCTCCGTCTAGATCATGATAACTGTTCATCATTATCATTTTTGCTCAGAACTGTAAATCAGTTAGTTATTTCCCATAACATAGCCTTTTATAGTTATAAGTAAAAACATCAGAAAAAATGTTCATGATTTATTTAAATCTTCAGGTCACCCTAGGAGGCTAGTTATAAAGTAAGTATTAGTTATTCATATGTTACTAGAAATAGCCATACTTCCCAAACAGGGCAACCTACTTAGTAAATATGGGAATTCCAATTTCCTTTGTTTCAAGGAGAGCGAAACAGCATATTGCAAGGAAGCCCAAATATTTTTTTTCTTTTTTTTCTTTTCCTATTGAGTCAATAATAAATGTTTGAATTGCCCACCTAGAAAGATTTTCTTTGAGGAGAAAGTGCTGGGGTCATTTGAAAACTCACTTGATACTCTACTGGAAAGAGAATAGCTGTTCTCTTGGGCTGGCTAGCAGTAGATGAAATAGCTTTTTCTCTCCCCTTGCCTCATCCCCCACCACCGTCACTCATGCCCTTTATAATATTCGACAAAAGCATTGCTCAACTGCATCTTGTCTGACAGTGAAGGTACATAAAATGCCCATTTTGCTTAAATGAATGGCAGTAACCTTTTTGCTACACTAACTACTACTGCACCACAGGAAACAGCATGCGCTCTGCTTGTATCACTTCTCTTTCAGCTCATGGTGTCTTGCAGGTGATATAAATCACAATCTCCTTCAATCTGATAATCATTTAACATGAGATCCCTGTGCTGTATTCAAGTAGGTCCTTTACTTTTTGACACACCTGATGCTTCTAAAGCTGTGTACTCACTGATTAAAAAAACAAGTTTTCTTAAAGAAACAAAAATAGTCAATAGCATAGTCTCAAATCCTGCAGTGCTGGCCTGTCTTTAGAATCAGTCTCAATGACTATTTAACCTTTGTCCTTGTGACATTCATTTATAAAATATTGATTAATTTTTGTTAAGTACTAGTCTCACCTTAAGAGCTGGGGATTTAGTAGTGAATAAATATTATCACCTACATGAATTGATCTATTTTGTTCTTCATTTCCCCTAGGATATAAAATAACAATTTACATATGTATTTTTATTATATAGTATTTAGTAAAAATATATTTTACACATATTTATTATTTTTGAACTAGTAGAAAAATTAATCAAGTCATATAAATGCTTCTTCCTGGAAAATTCATAACACTATTTCGTTGCTAAATGATACACTCAATATGTACAAATTAGCCAGGGGCAATATTTAAATATAAAAACTTGACAGTATAAAAACAATGTATAAGATTTAGACAAATTAACCAATTCTCAACATCAAGGATCATATAGAGGTCAAATTTGTGAAATCATACAATCACCAGTTTAAACTCACCATTTTATTTTGAATTTACCCAGAGGTATACCCTGAGGCAAGTATTTTGGTGCAAAGAATTTCTTTGGGAGGGTCCCAGGAAATGCATGTAGGGGGACGTGGAAATGAGACTGGAGGAAAACAGACAATAAAGTGTTAACAGTTAAGCACGTGCTTACTGGATTAAAGAAGCTCAGTCTGTTGGGGAACTCAACTCTATATCCAATGTAGAACACCTGACTCAGAATTCTCTCACCTGAGGGGCGAGGGAGCTGAGGTTATAAAAGCTTCCACTTGTTATTGCTTGAGAGCTTCTTCTCAGGGCTGTGAACTCTTCGGTGCTTCTAGCTTACTGTGATGGCGGATAAGACGCCTCCAGGATGCAGAGGAACTCTCCAGACAAAGAAATGTAGGTGTCAGTGGTTGGAGGTCTGCCCAGCATGTACCGAGGAAGGAGGCGGAGACATAGCTAAGGTACTTATGTCTTATATCAAATTCTAATTTACTAATCAGTTAAATAGATAAAACAGTAGGGAACAGCAGCAACAAAAACTAAAATGAGAAACTTACGTTGATTGACACATACCTGGATTACTGTCCCACAAATACTGAGTAATGATCATTGTTCCTAGGCTCCCCTAACCCCCCCCCCCAGACTAATAAGGTGCTCATTCTGTGAATTCCCATAGCACTGTATACTTTCTTAGTCATAATTTATTAACCTTTATTGTTATTATTTGGGGGTATCTAATTGTCTATGTCCTTTTGCAAAAATAAGCTCTGCAAACACAGGGATAATATGCATCTTTTTTAATGTCATATATCCTAATAATTAAGAGAATGCCTACCTCATAGGAGGTTTTTTGTAAATACCTGATGAATAATGGGTGAATAATAATTTTTCAATGCCATTCAAAAAGAAAAAATGAAGGATATGTTTTAATAATGAAATATAAATTTAGGAACTGCTTTTAAATTGATTTAAATAATATTCATGTCTTATAATAACCCAACAGAATAGCATTTGTTCTACTTTTTTTCCATATGTGGCTTTATACTCACTTGGTGGAAATCATTGTAGGGATTTAAATTTCAGTTAAATTATTTTCAGTTAAATTATTTTCAGTTTAATCAGTTCGCTGGTAACTTCAGAAAGTTACTGTTTATCAGGGTGAGTTCGGGATTTAATAGGTGTTATGATCTGATAGCATTTGCTTTTGATCTAAATTTCTTTTCAAACTCAGATAAGAATGTCTCTAAACTGGCAATAACAAAAGTACTAAATAGCAAATGTATTCAGAGGTTCAGGTGATGCTACTTTGAAGAAAGAATAAACCCTCAGGAAAAGTAAAGGGAATCAGCAGAGCACTTAATTAGCACTTGGCCAACCCTTTCTAAAAGAATGTTTACTGGCTCATACAATATGTAACGTTGATTCTTTTCTAATGTTTTTGTCTGTGCTTTGATTTGGTAAAATAAAATGGCTAAATAAATGTTTTCAGGTTGAGGAAAAAAGAAGTGTCCTCTCTGAGTGATCCTGTATATATAGGTTGTTTTTTTATATGCTAGCTTTTTGAGGTTGTGAGAAGCAGTGAATTAATTTTCTTGACTCTAAGAGGGAATAGAAATACGGAGGGGGGAAAAGACTCAGGAATATACAGGTAGGTAGATAGAAATATAGAGAGCCTTTTTTTTTGAAAAGCTTTACAGATTTACTGCCTTGGAGAAAGTGAAGGTTCTCAGAAGTTTTTTAACTAAATTTGACAAACAGATGACAACTGAAAGTAGAAAAAAGGAAGTCTCATCATGTACTCTAAAAAGCTGACGTTTTAGGCAACATGTTTGTTTTTTCCTAGTTCTAGAGATTTTACCTGTGTTTCTTAAATGGAGAATTATGATGTAAGATAATGCTTAATGTCATAATATAGTAAATGATAGAGCAGATTCAAAATGTGTTGTTATCATTTTTTCCCATGGCCTTGTAATATGAATAATTTATGCCTTTATATGAGCTGAACTCTATACTAGAGTTTGCTAAAATTTAAAATTAGGAAATCTATTATGTTAATTTGAAAAACTGCCTATACTTGTCTGTTCAACATTTTCACTTTAATGTCTCAGTGGCAGCTGAATATACCCAATGATGAACTCATGATTCCTCTTGAAATGTAATTTTATTATGTTCAGTGTCCTCCTGAAAGGTACCACCATCTAGACATTTGTGCCAAAACTAAGCTTAGGAGACCCCATGACATCTTTGTCTCCTCATCCCGTGTTCAATACAATACTTGTTCTTATTGCTTGTCTCTCTTACATTTCTCCTGAATCTGACCATTTTCTCCATCCTAATGGCCATCTGTCCATATAAGGCAAATAACTGTGCCTCAGAAAGAGCAGCATATGAAGGAAAACTGGGTATTTTGTGGATTTCCATTGTTTTCCCTTTTCTTCCCACATCACTTTTAATATCATGAAATCAAGTCTTAAAAAATCTGATATTATAGTTTTATACAAGTTATAGTGTATGTATGTACATTTCTATTTATATATAATATATACTTTTACATACATTTACAAATCAGTATAGTGTTATTCAAACTCTATTTTTTAATGAAAACATGTCACTCTAATAATAATTCAGAACTGAGAAATTATACAATTTATAGAACTCCCATAGCACCTCAGATAAAACTTGTCTTATGAGATCATTGAGTAAAATGTATCTTTGACTGGATAGCAAATGAATGAAAGGTTAAACCCCCTTTGGCTCCCTCATTGGCAGTTTGATTGCTCACCTCTGTAGCTGCCATATATCATTGATTAGGAGGGATCAAACTCATTGCTAACTCTGGAATATCAAAGTGGAGAGATTAATCAAACTCTGCAAACCCACAAAGATCGTCAGAAGACCAATGATTTTTTCCTGGACTGTTAGGGATAGACTTACTTTGAATGAATTAAACTGATGAGTTTAGAGAGAAGTAGGATGCTATTAAATACATTCCTGGTGATTTTACTGAAGTCTCAGTAAGAATCAACAGCTCTGTGAAAGCTGAAACATTTTAGCTTTCAAATGTCTAAGTCGGCTGACTTATGACCATCCTTACTTATCATAGATAAGTTATTTCAATAGCCTACTCAATTAGCACTGACAATTATGGCAGAGCAAAGCCTGCAGTTATGGATTAGTGTCACACACTATTGCAGCAAAAGGGAAATTATAACTTACACTCTTAAAAAGTAATAGTAATAAATGGTTCTTACGTTACATTTTAAAAGTTTTGCTTTTGCTTTTTAATAAACCTATTAAATAATTTAATGAGTGCGTTTAGGACTTGGAACAGCATCAATATTTTTCAGATGCACAAATTTGTAGCTTTTACATGAGCACATGCTTTTTATTTCTAGAAGTATACTAATAGTTTATGTTATTTTTAACAAAAATACTTTATAAATCAACATATGTTCTCACATATATTACATAAACACATGCATTTAGGAAAAAAGTATGTCTGTATATACGTATAGTGGGTACTATTTTTGTGTTTGAATATATGGATATAATTTAGCCATTGGTACTTTTGATAACTCAGTAAATTCTTAGTTTGTCTTCCCAAAGCACAAAAATGGCTTTTTATATTTTTCTTATGTTAAAAATTCATTCTTTTATTTTAGAAACTAAGACTCTTTTACCTGTTATAATTTGTTTATTCTTTTCTAAAGTTATTAGAAATCCTTTTCTCAGATACCACTTTTTACTCCCTGATTAAAAAAAAAAAATCAAAGAACATAATTTTAATAGGCAAAAGACACATTCTTTATTACATACTTGCATTTTCTCCCATATGTTATTTTCCTCTAAGATTCTTGTAAAGAAATCCTAATGGAAAATGGAAGAGATATGTCAAACGGAATATCTTGATCTCATCTGGCTTTGGCGAACTTTAAAAAACCATAGGTCAAAGTATGTTTTGCTCTCACTTTAGCTTTACACTTGAGTCATTTTATTCCATGTGCATATAACCTTTTGCTTAACAAATGCTCCGTCAGACCCATAGGCAGCTCTTTATGATAACAATACATATGCTTAGTTCTGAAAACAATTTAAGTGGATAATGAGGTTACAGATGTAACACTACTATAATCCAGGCATTTAACAAAAGTGTTATATTATTTGAGGGAGGACCTAAATGAAAGGAATAAAATACATCTAGTCAATTTTGAGATTATAGGCTTTCATGGAGTAATGGAATTTATCATCAGAAATAGAAACTTATCAAATCATACCTGCAGAAAGTTTTGAAATTCTTAACCCATTCATTCCCTACATAGTTATTGGATATTTACTATTCATTAGACCCTGTTCTAATCTTGAGAAGTATAATGGTGACTTTACAAGACTGTTCTTTCCCTGGTAGAGTTTATAGTGTGTTTGATGTAGAAAAATAAACAGGTGAGTATAATACAGTTTTAGAAAGGCCAGAGCCTTTCTTTATAATAATAATAATAGTCACTGAACCACAATATGAGTGGTTATATGACAAGTTGAAGCAATCAGATTTCTTCACCAAGATATTTCTAATTGGAGTTACTCTGGGGGAAATTCTTTTTTGCTTTTCTGGTCATGCAGCTCAAATATTTGTCCCAGAACTGTCAGTGACCATGTTCATCACATGAAACAATAAAAAAGGCATCCAGAAAGATCACAAGGTTGCTAGAGCATCTCTGATTCTATTTTTTTATTTAAAGCCTTTAAATAAATCATTCCTTGCCATCAAGCTTATTTACATCTTTCCAGGGTCAGTATGACTAATGACTATAACTATGATTAGTCAATATGACTAATGAGCCTACATAGTTACTCTCATAGCAGTGTTAATATTATGCAATGAGATGACTTTTCTCCAGGAACGCTTATATAGATGTTTAGATGGCAAACATTTCGATTAATCTCATATTGGAATTTTGGCAGGTAGGGATGAGAGTGAAAGAAAATAATAAAATCCAGTTAAAGCTATTAACAAAACAGTGAGAGACTATGGTAAATCCCACATTTATCAATGATTCTTCTGTACTGAAATATACACCTCCCGCTCTCATATCTCCAACTGAACCACTAGGCTATTCGGAACTTCTGCAATAGGGTTAACAAACTGTCGTTTTTTTTTCCCCTCAAGCATGTTTCTTAATGTTTCCAGTATTTCCTTGCCTCAAGGAAAACCTGGTCTGTCTCCAGGATACACCTTCCTCTAAAACCTTTTCATGTAGGTGTTGATCATCCTCTAAAAAGAAAGGAGGGTACTCCATCTATTACTTTTATAACCATGTATAGATTAAAATTAGCATGACCAGAACCATAAATAGGTCATTTTGATGGAGTGCTTCATTCAAACTAGGCACTGTTCTAAATTCATTTCTTGTATCATCTCACTTAATACTAAAAGTATTCCATGAAGTAGGCTGTAGTTTAATTTGCATTTGATAAGTGATAAAAAACTGGGCCCTACGTGGTTATTTAACTTCATCAAAGTGACACAGCTAGAACAAATTTTTAGAAAGCATTGATTTTTTGGGTGTGTGTGTGTGTCATCAAGAATTCCTGTGAATATAGTTTAAAATATTGATTTATGAGAACCCATACCTGATCTGCCCTCCAAGACTCTAGGGTTGTGGGACTTGGCAATCTAAATCAGAAAGGTAAATTGAGGCCAGCTCAAATTACTAGAAATTGAGTTTATTCAAGAGCAGCAGAGAAATTGCAGTTTGGGAAGCACGTGCTGTAACCAGGTACTGGCAAGTTCCTTGAGGGTTTGGGGCAGGCTGTATTTATGGAGAAGGAGAGCAAAGGGAGGGGAAGTCCCGCCAGTATTCAAGGAATAAGTTCATTACCTTGAGGATGGGGAGAGATTCTTGGCAGATGTTCATTGGTCAGGAGATGTCTTTCCCCCACGCCTCAGTTTTACTGATATATAATTGGCATATAGCATTGTATAAGTTTAAGGTGTAAAGCATAATGATTTGAATTACGTATATCATGAAATGGTTATCACAGTAAGTTTAGTGAACATCCATCATCTCATATACATATAAAAATTTTTTAAATGTCCTTGTGATGAGGCTTACTCTCAACAACTGTCATATATAACATACAGCAGTGTTAGTTATATTTATCATATTGTACATTATATCCCTAGTACTTATTTATCTTACTACTGGAATTTGTAATTTCCCCTCCCCAACCTCCTCTTCTGGTAACCACAAATCTGGTTTCTTTTTCTATGAGTTTGTTTTTTAAAATGTATTTGACCTTTTAGTTCCTGTTATACAACATAGTGATTCAACGTTTCTATACATTTCAATATGATCACCACAATGACTCTGATTACAAATGTCACTATACAAATATATTATGTATTTGTTGACTATATTCCCCATACTGTTTATTTCATACCTGTGACTCCTTTATTTTGCAAGTGGAAGTTTGTACCTCTCAATCTCCCTCACCTGTTTCTTTCTTCCACTCCCCCTCCCTCTCCCTGACAACCATCTGTTTCTTTTCTGTATCCATAATGGTTTCTATTTTGATATGTTTGTTCATTTGTCTTTTTTTTTTTAAGGTTACACATATAAATTAAATCATATAGTATTTGTCTTCCTCTGTTTAACTTATTTAACATAATGTCCTCTAGATTCATCCATATTGTCCACGTTGCCACAAATGGCAAGATTTCATTCTTTTTATGGCTGAGTAATATTCCATGGTGTGTGTGTGTGTGTGTGTGTGTGTGTGTATGTATGTATACACACCCCACATCTTCGCTATCCATTCGTTGATAGTTTGCTTCTATAAACTGGGTATTGTAAATAATGCTGCAGTGAACTTAGAGGTGCATATATTTTTGCAGATAAATGTTTTTGTTTTCTTTGGATAAATACCCAGGAGTGGAAGTGCTGAATCATATGGTAGATACATTTTTAATATTTTGGATTATTGTGTTTTCAGGTATATTTTTATTTCTTTCAGTTTATTCAGCAGTTTATTAGTTGTTCAGTAGCATATGGTTTAGCCTGCATGTGTTCATGTTTTTTGAAGTTTTTTGGTTTTTTTTTTCTTATAGCTGATTTCTAGTCTTGTGGTGCTGTGGTCGAAAGAGATACTTGATATCATTTCAGTGTTCTTAAATTTACTGAGACTTGTTCTGTGGCCTAGCATATGATCTATCCTGGAGAGTGTTTCATGTGCACTTGAAAATGGTGTGTGTTCTGCTGCTTTTTGTTAGAATGTTCTACATATTATCTGTTGAGGTCATTTGGTCTAATGTGTCACTTAAGTTCATGTTTCTTTATTGATTTCCTGTCTGGATGATCTGTCCATTGATTTAAATGGGTGTTAAAGTCCCCTATTATTGTGTTATTGTCAATTTCTCCCTTTATATCTGTTAATTACCTATGTATCTAGATGCTCCTATATTGGGTACATGTATGTTTACAACTGTTAAATCTTCTTGGGTTGATCCCTTAATCATTATAAATGTTCTTCTTTGTCCTTTGTTCGTTTGTTTTAAAGTCTATTTTGTCTGATATTAATATGGCTACCTCTACTTTTTTAAAATTTCTGTTTGCATGGAATGCATTTTTCCATTCCCTCACTTTCAGTCTATTGTGTGTCTTTAGATCAGACGTAAATATCTTGTATCCAGCATATATGTTATATATATAATATATATATATAAAAGATTTGTTTCTCTTTTTTGATTAATTAATTTGTTGTGGGGGGTAGTTAGGTTATTATTTATTTTTCATGCAAGTACTGGGGATTGAACCCAGGACCTTGTGCATGGTAGGCACCCATAATACCACTGAGACATACATCCCCCAGGATTTGTTTCTTTTTATGCATTCAGCCACTCCATCTTTTGATTGAGCATTTAGCCTATTTATATAGTTATTGACAGGTATGTACTTATTGCTATTTTGTTCATTGTTTTTGTGTTGTTTTGTCATTCTTTTTCGATCCTTCTACTTTTGCTTCTTTGTGGTTTGATGACTATCTTTAGTGTCGTTTGATTATTTTAAATTTTTGGTATCTTAAGTTTATACACATTTTAACTACCCTACTTTTTACTCCTTCCCCTTGTTTACTGTTTCGAATGTATTTTACATATTTTTGTTTTTTGTATCTTTTAACTACTTATTTTTGATATAGATAATTTTACTACTTTTGTCTGTCTTTTAACCTTCCCATTAGTTTATACATTGTTGGTCGACTGTGTTTCCTCTATATTTGCCTTTATTAATGAGATTTTTCCCTTCATAATTTTCACATTTCTAGTTTTGGCCTTTTTTTTAAATTTAGCATTTTGTTTAACATTTCTTGTAAAGCTGGTTTGGTGGTGCTAATAAACTTTTTTAGGTTTTACTTTTCTGTAAAACTTTTGATCTTTCCGTGAAATCTGAATGAAAGCCTTGCCAGGTAGAGTATTATTGGTTGTAGGTTTTCCCTTTTGTCACTTTAAATATATCATGCCACACCGTCTCACCTGCAGAGTTTCTGCTGAAAAATCAGCTTATAGCCTATGGGAATTCCCTTGTATGTAACGCGTTGTTTTTCCCTTGCTGTTTTTAATATTTTCTCTTTATCTTTAATTTTTGCCTTTTTAATTACAGTGTACCTTGGTGTGTTCCTCTTGGGGTTGATCCTGTTTGGGACTCTCTGTGCTTCTTGGACGTGGGTGTCTGTACCCTTTTCAAGGCAAAGGAAGTTTTCAGCTATTGTGGCTTCTAATATGTTCTCTGTCCCTTTCTCTCTTCTCCTCTGGGACCTCTATCATGCAAATGTTAGTATGCTTGGTATTGTCCTAGAGGTCCCTTAAACTGTCCTCATTTCTTTTTACTTATAATTTTTTCTGTTCAGCTTCAGTGATTTTCAATATTCTTTCTTCCAGCTCACTGATCTGCTCCTCTGTATCATCTACTCTATTGTTGATTCCTTGTAGTATACTTTTCATTGTGTTTATTGTATTCTTCACCTCTGTTTGGTTGTTCTTTATATTTTCTATTTTTTGTTAAAAACTTCTAATTTGTCAGTCTGTTTATCCAATCTTCTCTTGAATTTTTTGAGCATCTTTATGATCATTATCTTGAACTCTTTATTAGACTGATTGCTTATCTCCACTTTTAGTTCTCCACCTGAGGTTTTACCTTTTTCTGTCATTTGTTCCATCATTTGTAACACGATCCTCTGTCACCTAACTTTGCCTGATTTGCTGGTCTTATTTCCATATATTTGCTATGTAGGTTATGTTTCCTGGCCTTGGAGAAATGTCCTTTTGTAAGAGACATCTTATGAGTCCAGCAGTGCACCACCCTTTAGAGCTGTGTGCTCTAGGGCTGCCCCCTGTGTGAGCTGCATTAGTCCTTCTGCTGTGGCAATCTGACAACTCTGGGTGGTTTGGTAGGCGTGGCTGGACCCCTGTCTGGTTGGTTTCCAGGCTCAGCCTTTTTGGGAAACTATGGCCCACTGGTGGTTGGGACAAAGTATTGAGGAGGCTGGCTGCAGAGTCCTGGGAGTCCCAGGGGTATTGTTGACCCACTGGTGGGTGGTTACAGTAGGTGGATACAGGGCCCAGGGTCCAAGATCTAGTGTCATCTTGCTGGTGGGTGGGGCTGGTTTCACACACTGTTGGCTGCAGGGTCTGGGGTATCCCAAAGCTTTAGTCTATTGGTTGAGGGGAGGTCTATGTCCCAGTATCTCTGGCTGCAGGGACCTGGGATCCTAAGTTAGTGTGCCAGCCTGCTGATGGGCAGGCCTGGAGGCCCGGTGGTCCAGGGGTTGGTGCCTGCCCATTGCTGTGTGACCTGTTCCTACGGGTGGTGCTGGCTCACTGGTGACTGGAGCTCTGTCCTGGAGTCTCTGGCTGCAGCGTTCTGGGAGTCTCATAGTTGCTTTTGGTCTGATGGTTGTCATGGCAGGGTCCCAGTAGCTGTCTGTAGGGCCCCAAGCGGTCCTGGGGCTAGTGCCAACACACTGTTGCACAGGGATTAGTCCTGAGCCCTCTGGTGGACAGACCCAGGTCAAAGGGTGGCTGTGGGCCCGGGGGCCTTAAGGCAGCAGGCATTCCGTGGTTTGGATCTTTGTCCACCCAGCTAGTTGCTTGGCCTGAGGTGTCCCGGTACTGGTGTGTGGGGCCAGGTCTCGGCATTAATAAGCTAGAACAAGGATTCGAGAATGTTATTTGTCAGTATCAGTGACCTCCTGGTAGAACTAACTCCCTAAAATGGCTGCTAATAGTGTCCGTGTCCCCAGGGTGAGCTCTGGTTACCTCCTGCCTCTCCAGGAGGTGCTCTAGAATCAGCAGTGCGTACCCTTTAATAGTGGCATCTCTACACCCTACAGCCCTCTGGCCGTCCTGAAAATAAGCCCTGCAGGCCTTCAGGGGCAAATGTTGGGGGCCTGTCGTCTTGATGTAGGACCCCTGGGCAGCCAGTTCAGAGTCTCATACCCCTCCCTCCTTGGGGAGAAGCTCTCAGACTGTAGTCGTCCTCCTGTTTGTGGCTCACCGACTCAGAGGATGGGCCTTGACTATACCGGGATTCCACACCTCCGACCTGTCTCATTCTGGTTCCTTCTTTCTGTCTTTAGTTGCAGAAGATCCTTTCTTCCAGTCTTTCTCATCTATAGCTCTTCTTTAAATAGTTGTAATCTTGGTGTTCCTGTGTAAACTTGGTCTTTCTACTCTGCCGTCTTGGCCACTCCCTGAGAAGATAAGTCTTAATGTTTTATAAATCAGGCATTTACAGAAAGTCAGTCTCTCAGCTCTAAAGTTTCCTTCTTCTGAGGGAGCATGCATGAGATTCTCAATTTTATAACATTTGGTTCCAATTCATATTGAAGTCTTCACAGAGTCAATAGTATGAGTTTCTAGAAAATTCTCTAGGTGATATTAGTGCATCCTATAGTTTGAGAACCAGTGAGCTTAGTATGTGCAAAAGATAGACGATTTTAACCCAGGTACTCAAGAAATCTGAAATCAGGCATCCTTACCACTATTATAGTACAAAATAGTATTTTTAAATTTGAGAGTCATGGGGTTTGAGTGAGTGGGTCTCAAGGGACTTAATTCAACTCTTGTGTGATGTTTGTTGGTCTTTTATATGTTAAAGATAGTCGAACTAGCCAAAAATATTATGATGTGTGTAATTTTTTAATTTGTTTTACTTTCAAAATTAGTATTAGATTCCTGGTCTGTATGAAAAATAGTCTCTTTTAACAATATTTTATGGCAAACTTTCTTGAACGTAATTATTATAATATTTTCAGATATTTTACTTAATTTTAATAAGTTGAACGTTAATATTGAGTCTATGCATAGAGGTGACTTCTTATTGAAGTATTTAAATTGCTGTATACTTTCAATAGTGTCCTCAATGTCTCATTTGTCCCACAGTAGATGAATTTTGAATGTTCACAAGATTTTTTAAATGTTAATGCTTACTATTTGGATGTTAAGTTAATATTTCACAGTTGTATATGGTTCAGTTTAGTTTATAGAAATCACACTTGGCTATTCTTAATTTTGCCCCAAAATTATTTTTGTGAATTTTTCATATAACATGAGCTTATAAATTTAAACATAACTTCTTTTCAACCATATTGATAAAAATGTATTTTAAAATGAAGAGTTGTTTTTTTTTTATCTTTCTGATTCACATTTTGACAAGCATCAGCAGTTACTTTGAGCTATGTGACATTATAATTTCCTAGAGCTACTGCATTGACCAGGACTAAAGCAACATCCCATCTAATTTGTACCTTTTACACTCTCATAGAAACAGTAACCAGAAAACCAATTTTTTTGTGTGTCTAAAATAACAGTTAAAAAAGGAAAAAGATCAGAGCAAGAACTTCTGTAAATTATGTTAATGAATCCAGAACGAACAGTTGCTTAGAGACCGCTAATATATATATATATATATATTTTTTTTTTTTTGATATGTTAGTCTGCTTTTTTTGTTCTCAATTCTTGGCTATATTTAGTAGATGGGATAGTAAATTGGTTAAGTGTAAGAATAATAACAAAGCATTTGCAAGCTTAAAAATGAAACCCTTGCTTTTAAAGATGAGAACATGCTTGGAGAGCATCATTTATTATAAATTCATGATTCACTCCATTTCTTCTTTAGCCTCCAACCAGCATAGGCATCTGTTTCATCCTTTCTTTAATGCTGAAACAAGAGAATTGAAATATCATACACCAGCCATTCCTCATGGGCTTAAAGTCTTTTATTCCTTATTCTCTAGTGAGTGCTGATGACAAACTACCAAAGCTCTAGGGAAATTATCCCAGGTGGTGGCTGTGGCAAGAGAAAGGAACATTGCTCCTAAATGGTGGATTGCTTCTGAATGAATGCCTTGTGTTAGATGATCCCCAGTCTCAGCAGGATTTTCAAAAGAGATTATTGACTTGCTGCCCTAATGTCTCAGGCCAACAACCTGTAAATCATATGACAGAGACAACAGAAAGTTTATTTTTTTGGACAGAAAGAAAAAGAATTCAGATTCCCTTAAAGAAGATTGAAACTCCAATTATTGATTTTTGAGAGAGACAAAATTAATAGAGGTTTCTTGCCTTCTATCCAGGCAAATCTCAACTTCAGCTGGCTGAAAATTTTTGTACCTTTAACATCCAGACTGTAGCACAAAATCTGTTGCTAGTTTTCACCCTCCCTGCAAAAATGGAACCTGGATTCATTTTTGTTAATTTGTTTTTGATCACTATTACTTGTTATATTTAAAATACAACAGTTTTTTCTTGTGGATATAGTGAGGGACATTTTGCTAGTATTTTCCTGAAGTCAGTTTTATTAAAACTTATTTTTATTGGGTTCAGTACTCTAGTTGTTTTCTGGGATGGTATTTTGCCATTTATAACTGAAAGATTTGTACATATTATGCTGTGTTATTGGGTAATTTGAGATTCTGTTGGCTAATTTTGAATTGTTTGTGGTAGGTAAATACAGTTATAAATATGACAAATACTCATCTATTTCATGGCTGCCTGTGTCTCCCAACTTGAGAGTTGACCAGTCACAATCCTCTTATTATTCTATGTACCTTGCTCCCCATTTTCTACCATTAATGCCCAAATAGCAATTAGCTAGGACCTATTAACAAACAAGTCTCCTGCTGTCATAGAGTGTAAAGAGATCAGTTACAAACACAGCAAAATATTATGGTAAATCCTTTTGCCATTTGCACATGTGAAAAAGAAAAGGAAATCCCGAAGTAGAATTTGGAAGGTTTCGTGTACTCACAAAGCAAATGACCCCTCGGGCTTCCACAATGCGCATACCCTATCAGTGGCCTCACCGCAGTATTTTTTTATTTCCTCCTATTCCTCCTCCCCACTTCTTAAATCTTCTAATCCTTTACCTGAACTATCAATATAGGGTTTAAATGTATATTTTAATTGATGCTCTTTAATATCATCTGACATACATAAAAATTGGAAATAGATTTAATTTTATTAAAGTTTATATTGGCCACATCAAACATATATTGTTTGAGTGGTCTTTTACTTATTTTGGCAAAATACAAACAAGAACAATAAGCAACCTTTTCCCTAAACTTTATTATTTTATACACCTCTGTTACTCCTGTATTTCTCTTTCCTAAAGAAAAAAGTGGTATTGAAACACTGATAATAAACAAAAGCAGTAAAATTTATGATCTACTGAACTCATAATGCCTAATGCATTCCATTTTATAACATGTTTACAAAAGAACCCTATTCATTTTTTCTATTGCTTTATAAAGAATCCAAAGCAGATTATATCGTTTCTGTACCCACACATACAGGCTTCATATTCAAATATTGGGTTCAACTGTACAAAATTCTATTATCAGAACTCCCAGTACAATTTTAGACTGAATTAATTGCTAACATTTAAAACAATTGATTTTTACATAAAACTTGTATTTCGTCCTGTCTCAAAACATAAGAAAATCTAGGTCTTCTAGGCTCACATTTTGGCATGGCCTTAGCGTCCTTGTGCTGAATGTCGACTGCTCTCTTTGGTTCACAACTGTTACTTTCTGATGAAGCACATTCATTCCTATTACCTTCCTGATCTGTAAGCATTTCCATTTTAGACCCAGGTTTATCTATCTTCTCATTCTTTCAGAATTCCTTCTTAGTCTATCCAAGAAAAATTTCACTGAAAATAATTCATTTTCTAATAAAGCTCTTTCTTTCATTGTTTGATGATTTTTAATTAGAGTTATGACTTTCATTAAACTCACACCCTGTCTGAATAAGAAAAAACTTAGCTGTATGCTAGCAAGTGTCAAACATGTGAAAGAGTATCATGGAATAAAGACTAATTTCTTGTGGGGTTCCAGAATTGAGAACACAGACTGATAGTTACAAAGAATTTCTAAATATAAGAAGGTATTTATTAATATATTTTAGTTAGGTTTTGCTATATAACAGAGTACCCCCAAATTTAGTGGCTTAAAGCAACCACCCTTCATTCAGCTCATTGTTCGGTGAATTGGCTGCATAGTTCATCTGACCTGAGGCCACCCAGGGATCTCTGTTGGGATCATACGTGCAGTCTCAGTCACTTAACAGGTGATTTAGTAGGCTATTGGCAGAGTGTCAGGGCTGACTTTGTTACTGTCTTTCCTCATCCAAAAGGCCTCTCCACATGCTAGTTGCAGGGTTCCAAAAGATGAGAAGCTGCAACATCTCTTCAGGCCTGGGCTTGAAATTTGGTACAGTGTCACAAAACAATTTCTAAGACCAGCCAAGATTCAAGAGATAGGAAAATAAGATCCCATCCCTCAGTGGGAAGCAAGTTGAAAATTACTGAGGTTATTTTTTGTAATCTACCAAGTAGCCATGAAATAGTTCCTTATTTATCAAGGAAAGAGTTTCTTGACAATAAATGCAAAGCCTTTTTCTCAGATTCACCTATGCATGTAAGGTTAGCAACTTCTACTTTGCTTGGTAGCAAAAAACTTTCCATTTTCGTAACTGTCTCGTAGAATTTTAAACAATTCTCCAATCATTGTTTTTACATTGAAAAACGTTCTATCAAGTTTACTCTTCCTAGTAATATAATGCAAATACATCGGATCTATCTGCCTTAGTTGAGCACAGCCAGCCTTTTCTGCCTTTTCTTCTGAGTCTTTTTCTTATTTAACTCAAGTATTTATAACAAAATATTTTTAAAATTTTTTTGATACTATTACCCTTTCCATGAAGCATTTCAAGTTGCTTACAAGTTGGCGGGGAAAACACCACACACAAGCCACCCACCCCTCACTAAAATTTGCCAGGGACACATAAACTTAACAAGCTAGGGTGTGCACAGAACAGGAACAGATGATACACGTTAACACGTGTCCTTTTCTTGGCCCCTTAATATTAAAAAGTGTATACATCTACTGGATACAGTCTCAGTAGGAATCATCCTGACAAATTTGAGAAAATACACTATTGCAAGTTATTATCTTTATATTCAGGCTTATATCAAATTTCCAGAAACTTTTAAATCTATGCCCTTTCTTTAAAGGAAATGACTCTGAAGCTCTTGCACCTGTATTACTGTAGAACCACATGCCCAAGTCACTGCATAGCATTTCCACATAACTACCCTATTCATGCAGTATTAACTAATTGATTTTCCCTGCAACTTTCTTCTTGTATTATTTTCCACAAGTTGTTCTTTTACCACCATGTCCCTAATCACCGAGGTACGAAACTTGACTTCTCTTTTCCATTATGGTTTCATATCCAAGGAGCTTCTGAATTCTGTTATTCCAGCCTTCAGATCTGCCTCTGCATCCTGTGCCTATTTCCTCTCCCAATATGCTACCCGCCTGGTGTCTAAACTCAGCTTCTGGCAGATTTCACCAAGTCCGAATAAAATATGTACACCCTTAACTATATTGATTTTATCAAAGCAAAATTCTGATATGTCTATTCTTCTACTTTAAAAAGGGAAAAATAAGGGCCAGATTTATGAGACAAATGTGAAAAATTCATATAGCTAAAATTTAATTTGACTTGCCTAATATTTCCCACTATGCTGTTTGACACATACATGGTGCATCCCCCAATTCCTTTTGTTTGCTTTTTCTGTTTCCTTTCCTAGAATTTCTTCCCCTCACTGTCATCATAGTCAAATCATAGGCATTCTTCATGGTCCGCTTCCAAATGCTGTCTTCTGCGTGAACTTTCCTATTCTTTCCTTCAATGCACTCATCTGTTTCATCTATGATTCACCATTACTGATCACTTTTAATACGATAATTCACTTGCGCATAGGACTCATTTCCCACATTACCTAACTGTCTGGTTCAAGTTTCCTTCTTCACAATGGGAAGTGTGCCTCGTAGGCAGTCAACTGTAGATTTGTTCACTGAGTGAGTGTTAGAATTCAGTCTGGATCCCACATTAGCCTGATTACTTTCCCTTATATCCAGTCTGTGGTGTACTCTCTTTAAAGGCAAAAACTGTTTTTTATTCATCTATTTTGTGTGTGTGTGACATCTACTATATAGCATATTGTCTGCTTTCTGGTAGATGCTGAGTTCACATTTGTGTAATTACTGAAATATTCCAGTCTCTGAACTGTCATCTTATAATGAAATACAGTAAGCTGAACCCCCCATTTTGATAAGTTTTTGCTAGCATTAGATCATGTAAGATCAGTACTTCTCTATACTGAAAATATATTTCTGTTGATTAGGATAAGATTTTATTAGAATTTTGGTTGCCATATACATTATAATTAAATTACAGACATGTAAAGTAGATGTCTGCATGTGTGAGCGCGTGTGTGTGTGTGTGTGAAAATAGCTTTTAGGGAAGATGGTATCCTTTTTCAAAGCATTACTGTTTTCAAACTAAGAATAGAATTCCACAGGTACCCCAATTTAATTTTAGTTCTTATCCCATCCCCTTTAGAACTTTGTGATTCTGATTTTTCCACAACTGTTTTAGTTCATTTCATAATTAGATTTAAAAAGCATACTTTTTGAAAAATTTTCATTCAAGATAAAAAGAACAGGACATATTCTATGACAGTTACTAGATAAAATAAGCCAGGCTGACATAGACATATGAATACTATTTGAATGTATTGAGTGTATTAAATGTATTTGAACTCATTAAATCCAGTTTGCTTAATTATACTAAGAGAACTAAAAATTATCACTCTCTTGACTTATCCAATGTTATAATAATCACCAAAAAGTCTGGCAAGCCAAACATCAGGCAATTCTTTGAAAATTCCTAACTTGTACCTTTGTATGCTAATGTCTATGACTTTATCAATTAAATTAACTACTATAGAAAGCAGATTAGGCATTTCATATACATGGTACCTATACCCAAATATTTCGGAACCGTTATTTAGTATACTTTCTCCTTTTTTAAACTAACATACACATACATTTTATCACAAGATGGCCAAGAAGAGAGAATAGAAAAAATATTAATAGTAAATATCTCTTAAACAACTATGCACATCTTATAAAATTTATTTAGGTGAATATTGTTTGAAAGAAAGGGAAAAACAGAGTTTAATTTTCTTGTCTTGACATAAATGACTGTGTCTGGATGTTATATTTAACTTAGTATCGCTAACACGCGAAGTTATATGGATTTTTTTTTTCTGGAATTAAATCAGTGAAGGTTATTTTTAAAAGGAACACAAAAGTGTAGATGAAAAACTACTTTTTAAATGAAATGTATTTCATTTATCATCTCAGCCCTAAAGGAAGATTCTACTTTCTAGGTGTTCATTTGTTATTGCAAGGAAATGAGACAGTATAAAGTAGTTGTGAAGATACATTTGTGCTTTAAACAATCTTACACTTTTTTTCTTTGGATGACAATGGAACACTTTAACGTCTTTTAATAGTATAATCTAAACTGCTGAATTAGAAGAACTCCAAGTATTGCTTTCCCACTTGTATGCCTCATTAATGTGCTCACATGCTTTTTTCTTGGTATGAGACTCTGCAAAAGGAAGACTGAGCAAAAAATAAGTTCACCATTTTCATACAACTAAATTAATGGAAGGATTTCTAAAACCTTTTAACAAAACATCATCTAGGTCATCAATAATAATTGAGTTTCTCTTAGGAAGTGATTTGTTCACAAGAAATGAATACAGACTGTACTTTGAAAATACGGAGTTTTCTGAAGTTTCTAAAAAGTTTTCTAATGTTCCATATATAATTTGAATTTCAGAGGGAGGGAAGAAGAGGGAGAAAGAACAAAAAACATATTCTAGGACCAGGATTTGCATTTTTAATACAAATGTCAAGAAACCATTGCTTACTAGAAAACTTATTTACACTTTTTGAAATTAACATTTTCATATGAAACTTCAGACAAAACTCCTATATGAAGGGTCAGCAAAGGTGATTTTTTCAAAAACTAGATCACCTTTACTTGGAGAAAATAATATTCCAAAACAACCACATGATTTGTGAATATATTCAATCAAGAATTGATCATATATGCTAAAATCATGCCTTCCTGTGTCTAGTACATTCAATTTTTGAAGCACTGACATAATTTAGGTTTCATTTTTCTCTTTTTCTGCTTGCTTTATTATTCTTCAAGAACTTTCTATTTATCTCTTCATTCACTGTCTTTAGTTATGGTTTGTTTTTGTTTTTCACTTGTAGCATTATGGCTGTCATTTTTGTGTATGTGTGTTTGGTAAAGGTACAGACGCATAATGTCTTTCTTTTTCTGATATTTTTGGATACACTGAACGATAAGTAGAATTTAGTGGTATTCACACAATTTTTGAAAACATCAGATTTCTGAATAATAAAAGTATTATTGCCTGTGTTTACTGAGCAAAGATTTGAAAGGGAAAACGGCATGTTTTTAAATGTCACTCAATGGTAATCAATTAGAAAATTTTTTTTATTAATAATGCCACTTTATGTGTTTTGAGAATATGTGTTGCAATAACTGTGGTGATTATTATATCTTACCAGGGAATTAAACATTTTGTCTTTAAGCAATGATGAATTTACTTCATACGATTAGACAATGAAAGATATTTTCTCTTGGAATATTAAGGATATAATTCCATTCATCTTTGTGCTGTGTTGTTCCCATTCTCTTGTAGGTGATCTGTGTCCCTTTTTTTCCTCTTGGTTTGGCTCTATTATGTCCTTTTGTGTTTGGGCATATATATTTCCTCTAGGTACATTTAGGTGTTAAACCTCTTAATATAATTTTTGCTTGGGATTTCTTAGAATTCTTGAATCTTAATATTGGGGTCCTGAAAATTTTTCAGTCATTATTTATTTTATTTATTGACACTGATTTTCTCGCTTATCTTCTGGATCCCTGATTTGAGTAGTTGATATTCTGACTCCATTTTTCAAATCTCTTCTCTTTTTTCCGTCTATTTTAGCCTCTCTAGACTACATTTTAGATGTTGAAGACAGAAACACCTCTTAAATATCTGAAACAGATAATTAAATTTATTATTTAATTTAGAGAGAGTTACACTGGACAAGCAAATATAATTGAGAATAAAGTGTTGAGGTTTTGAGAAACATTTGGGGAAGTTATGTTGGTTACAGAGATGGGAATAGATTATTATCAGTTTAGAAGCATGCTCACTGGATTGAATGCCCTTTGGAGATTTGCTGACCCTTAAAATATGTGGCTGTCACTGACTGGTTAACTTTCAGAAGCATGATCACTGAAACAAATTGGCATTGATTGAGAGGTTGAAAATCAATTCTGGAATTTACTTGATACTATGACTATAAACAATCAGTCTTTTTCTGGGAGCATGAGGACATGAAAACAATCATGGATAATTGCTTCTGACATATCTCCTATGGTTCACTAATCCTCTCTTCAACTATGTCTAATTGACTGGTTGATTTATATATTGACTTTATAATTACTACAACTATATTTTTCATATCTATAAGTTATACTGGCTTCTTTTTTCACATTTTACCTGCCCATCTTTAACATTTAATTTTGTTCTTTACTCACATTATATGGAGGCATTTCTATTCTACATGAAAGAATTCCATTATCTGAATCTTTCACAAGTTTGTTTACTTTCTGATTTTTGTTAAGCTTCTTGTTTTCCTTGGAATTTTGTCTGAGATAATACTTTGAAGCATATTTTAAAGTAAAGTTCTGCCAAGGAGTTTTATGTATCTTTCAGAAGTAGCCTGAAGATGGCCCTAACTAAAATTATTTTAAATTCAGTTTCTTACCTGAGATTTATTTTTTAACTACGTGAGAAACATCAATTAAGAATGCAAATGTGACAGTGGAAAGTTGTGGCTAGAAATTCTCAGGAGACTTGTGTTCATCGCCTTAATGCAGTTACAGGTTTTAGATGAATTTACTTGTCCTCCTGGGAACAGTGGGGCTTATTTCTTATACCCCCGAGGGTAGCTATGTAAATTTCTCAATTCTCATCATTATGTGGGGGTCCTATAACATTCCCCAGCTTTAGTAGACCTTAGTTTTATTTAGTGCTTCACTTGTCTAATGCAGCTGCCCAGATTTGAGCAGAAACTCAATGTTTAGGTTGGTTTTGATACTTTCTACCAGCCAGGAGTCACAGTTTCATTTATTTTAGATTCTTGGTAGATTCTTTTCACTTACAGCAGCCTAACAGAGGGTAAAATTGTATCAGTAACTTTTTCTATATAAATACTTATATTTAAAATTCTATCTTAATTTTAGTTGTTAATATATCTTCCTTGTATTTTAATACTTATTAATACTATAGTACCTGACATTTTAGTAACTGCCTAGTATGTTCTAACTTGATGCTAAGCATTTAAAGCATAATCTCATTCAATACTCAAAGCGATTCTTTGAAAAGGATGCAGTTATAATCTTTATTTTTATACGAAGGAGCTAAAGTTTTAGGAGGTTGAAAAATCAAAGGTCCCATATCATGTAATTTTCAAAACTAAAAGTTAAACTCAGTGCATCACTTGCCAAAGCTCTAACAATTAGGCATGATATGTTTTAATTTTTAATAATTTTCCATTTTAATAATTAGATCAGTAAAACATTTTCATACAGCTGATACAAGAAATAAGGACCATGTTTTAGTATGTAATTTAGAATGACTCTCCCACAGTGGTTCTAACTGTAAATGAGGAAGCAAATATGTGTACATCCTTCATGGGAAAATTGGAGATTTATTTGTTAATTGGCTTTGAGATCCTAGGATTAAAGGTTTAAGTACTATCTTTATTAAGGATAAAAACTAATTAAAATTTTAATCTCAGATAATCTTAGGATTAAAGGATATCTCTTAAATTTCTAGAATGGTTAATTGAGATAAACTGCTCCTTTACAGTCATACACACCTCTTCTTTCACCTTTCCCGTCGATGATTTTCATTCTGGTCACTGTCTTTGGTCAGTGGCAAAAACTTCTTTTTCTTTTGCTTGAAAATCACAAAGTTTCCAATATTTAGATCAAGAATGCCTGCAGTCTGGTTTCAATAGTGATTATTCCCCTACGTCATAAGGATTACCCAAGCAAGATTCAAAAATCCTAGTCTATGAGTAGTCAAGTTTTGAAGAAGAAAGCATTTGCACAATTCATTAAAATGATTTCTAAACACATCTAGGAAATTATCATTAATATAAGGAAGTTAAAACAATTTGCAACATGGTTCCAGTTATTCTTTTGTCTCTCATTACATTGCTGTTTATTCCTTATGAGTTTGGATGGTGACACAGGTTTGGGACTGGCCTTGGTTTACATGAAGAAATTAATATTTTCTACAGACTAGGCTTTTCCCTTTTCTCAAAGAAATCCAACTGACCATGGGAAAACACCCATTTTCTGCACAGGGACTATTTTACTTAATGTACTCCACTTGCAGAGTCTAAATGATGTATGTTTAATGTATTTTTATTAAATAATTAGTGAAGAATGTATTATAAATATTACTAAAAAAGAAATACCAACTATATATACATGTATGCATATTTATCCTAGTTTCATTATAGCAAAAAAGAGCAATTAAGCAATCAATTTTGTTTCCATGCTTCTGATAAAAATATTCTGAAATCAAAACATAATAAACATTTATGAAAGGCTAACGATGACCAAGTATCTGTATTTTATATTGTAGATCCCCCCCCCCCCAAAAGCCCCTGCTTCCAGTGTTTTATCATTTAATTTGGGAAAGTATGAAATAAACATATAGACTCTTATACCAAATATTTTTTAAAGTAAATAATAACAAAGCTGAAGGCTTGGAGCTTGAAGAACAGAAACATTTCACTCTGTTCTACAAATACTATCTATAGGAAAAGAGAATTAGAGCTTGAGATTTTAAGAATGGGTAGGATCTGAGATACTGTTGTAGTCTAGTTCTGAATGAAAGGCTCTTAGAAATGAATTTCTCCAGTGGATTGCTAGAACTTCTGTCAGTGTGTCCTATGTTATAGGCCACTTAGTTCTAGTGGGTGTTCCTCTTCCTATGTTGTGCCTTTAATATGAATGTTTTCTAGATATTTGGTTTTTACCAATCTTTTCATATTTCATTTGCAGGCTTTCTCTGAATGAGCCTTTGTGGTGTTATGTAGTGTAAGTTCTATTCCTGGAAGTCAGTGCCTTCAAATTCTCATTTATACTCCGAATACAGATGTTTGAGTCTAATTGGCTATTGGATCTACCTACTTGACTATTCAAACAAATCAAATTCAGTATATATAATAACATACACTGGTATAGTTTTGATTCCAAATAATGATTATACTTAAAGGCTGGGAAAACACACTGTAAATGAGAAATAATGAAGAACGGTTAGTTAATATGAAAGGTGAAGAAGGTCTAAGAGAGGAATATTCGTGCTGAAACATGAGGACACACTGCCCAGGTGAAAGAGCAGGGTTGGGGGAGAGGGGTGGCAGTACAAAGAACAGATGGTATTCTGAGACGTTAGAAGAAAAAGTTGAGAATATCTGTGGAATCGCCAGAAGTTCAGTGAAAGTAGGCTGTTGAAAGATATGGGGTGGGCAGCGTTAGGTGTAGCTAGGAGTGTAGGCAGGAGTCAGTGATGCGTGGCCCCAGATCATAAGCCTTGACACAAGCTGTACAACTTGCTTCTTCACATACTTTCTTCTCAAAACTTCACATCACTGAAACATTCTCTATTTAGAAATTCTGTGACTCAATATGTTACACATAAGTTATGTGTATAAACTGCTATGACTTCTGGCCAACATGGTAGCAAATGGAGAATGGGGCAGGGATAAGGGAGTAAAGTAAATAAGTGTGAACTACAGTTCCATGATGGATGCGCTACTATAGCCCACAGAAACACAGGGAGAAGGAGGGAGAGGCATCTTGGGTCTTTCAGTCTTCTTAAGCCTTATCCCCAATCAGATATTTAGAAATACGCATATGTAAACATTTGCACATATGTTTTTAATTTTTATCTATTTGAAATGCATTTAATGGAACTGTAGTCTTCCCTTTAAACCTAGGCATTAAACCTAAGGATTCTTTAAGCTCATATTTTTCTAAATCTGGGACAAATCCTCCTCAGTTGGAATAGTGTCTGAACCTTGCCCACATCCCCAAAACAATAAAATTAATTAAAAATTCTTACAGTGTTTCTAGACTAATTCACTCAATTCATAGAAGAGGAAATTGATACCTCAAAGTAATCACATCTCTAAGTGCCTTGGAAAACGAATATCAGATTAAACACAGATTTCCAATTTTTACAAAGAACAAAATTTTCTGAGAGTACAAGAAATAAAAATAAAGTGAAAAGCAAAGATATACGGTGATAAAACTCTGAAGTCCTAACAGTTGTTTCTTTCCATTCTACGATAAGTTGTGGGAAATAGTCTTGTTTTCTGTTGGGCCAGACTGAAGACTTTATCTTGAGTTTGGAGAGGTTTTTTTTCTTTTTGTTTTTTAAGATTTTATTATATATACCTTGATTGAGCTCCTAAGTCATAATCCCTTTTTTCTTCTGATTACCAATAAATTTGATTTTTAAAATTTTTCTGGATTACAGAGATCTTGTTTAATAATTACATTTATTATGTAGCTGGAATTTACCTAGTGAGTTAAATAGGATGATAATGTGACCACTAATTAAGAGAAACTTTGTTAATAAACAATGACATTTTTACTGCTGATCACTAGAAACAATTGCTAGAAACTATCAAAAGTTTTTTACATCTCTTAGATGATTTTCTCTGCATCCAATTATAACTATTTACAATCAAATGCTGAACATCTCAAACTAATGGTGCCATTTATTACAGAAAGTTATTTAATGAGTAGATGTTAACTGTATCCCTGACACAAAAGACTTCACAAGAAAGAATTCTTCTTCTGGTCTTAATCACTGAAATAATTATTGTTCAAGTAAATAACATGACCCTATCTAAATTAAGGTACCTAAGTGAAATTTATTTTGCTGATGAGTAAAATTTTTACATTACTTAATATGTAAAACCCCATACATGCATTGTCTTATAGCAATGTTTTGTGGTATTCTATTTCTCTCACTTACTCCAATGTGTTTATTACAGTGGCTTTTGAATGAATATGCAAAAGCGTTTTACACATGGTGTGCCAAAGCAGGAGTGGTCATTATTTAAAGCACTATGGCAATGAACATTATAATTTTAAAAGTTCTGGATTTGTTTGAAAGTATAGAACTACAGATACACATGCATATAAAGTATGATTTCCTTAAGTAAGCTGCAATGAAGTGTCATTGAGAATTTAAACATCATGGTACAGCAAAAGACTGTATATAAACCCAGCCTCAATGCGTGTATTTTTGACTATGTTTGAGTGTTTAGTCCACATAGATATCTGTTTTTAGAAGTTGCTGTGATAATACATGTGTTACTGAAATATAATAAATACACTGTAATATATGAATAAATTATGTTTTCCAAAAAAACCCAACACTAATGTTTTGGCTTACATGGTAAAATGTAAAGATAGATAGATAGATAGGATGAGAGAAAGAAAGAGAGAGAGAGAGAGAGAGAAAGTAAGCAAAGAAGAAAGGAAGGAAGGAAGAAAGACTCCTAGACTCCTAGGAAAATTCACCAAGAGATTGCTTTGTTCAGCTCTCCAACAGTTAAAAGAAAATGATCTTCTGAATTCCATATTTGACTATTTACCATGATATCTCTGTTATTTCTCTGTTATCTGCTGACTTCTGTAAGGGAGCCACATTGCCCCATATTCCTTGCCTACCTGAATTGGAAGAGACCATCTTATTAACCCAGTTTCTGTAGAGGAAATCTTGTGCTGTAACTTCTCAAAGTCTAGGCTTTAAGTGTAAACTTAATTGTTACATAAAAACCTTCAGCTACATTTTTTTTATGAGGTACCAAAAATTGGTATCTGGTTGTGATCATAGGAAGTTCCCCTCTCCTCAATGTTCACTACACCAAGACTTACTTCCTTTCTTCTTTGGGGTGAAATCTGTTTTGTGATGTTAGATGGAGATTAGGGAATGACTGTAAGATTCAGTTTCTATAATATGGAATAGATTTCCTAAGGTCAAAGTGACTTCTGGCTTCACACTATCCAACATTCTTCTTTTAGATTCCAGACTGGGTGTTTATTTGTTTACTATTGTAGGTGGAAATGAACCAAAAATAGAACATCTGCATCTTTAGTAGATTAAGACAGACGCCTGAGAGCACTGACTGGTATTCTGCTACTCTTTTTTTCCCCCTTTTATTCCAATTAAGCATAAAGTAGAATATTCAGTCCTCTCTTGTCTTCTCTCCAACAGATTAATTATCTCTATAAATATCTCAGTGAGTGTTTTTCTCTAAGATTTAGGGCCTCGACATTCCAAAATGTTGAACTTCTAGGATGGCTAATGACACCTTCTTTACAAGATGTAAGCAGAAAAGAATTGTTCTCTATACCTGGACTGTAATAAAATAAATGATAATAATTCCTGGGCTATGACAGCAGATGCCAAATTGAGTTCCTTGACCATTATAATACCTCTTCTATCAGTTTGAAACTTTAATATACACAGGAAGGAGTTACTGCTTCTGTCATAGCTTCATCCTGCTCAGAAGTACTGCAGATCCTCATTGCTTGCCAAGGGTATTTACAAGTCCTTCATTTATCAGTCAAGTTACCTCCAGCAGTGCAAACTTAGTGAATGTTGGATTGTGTCAAAATCATGCTACCTTCACAGAAGCATGTTTGTGTCTAATGATATGAACCAATTGAGTACTACCTGATGGAACATTGAAAAAGAGAGTTTAATGAGCTCTGTGACAGAGTCAAGACTTCTAGGGAGGAAATAATTAAAACATAAGTAAACTGGAGTGGTAAGAGTGGTCGGGACAAAGAGATTAACTAGAAAGTTAAAATAAAGTCCAAAGACTGAAGCTAAAACTGAGAATGGCTTGAAGTTTCAATAGGAAAGAGAGAGATGCATGAGGATATAAAGAAGATTCTGTGGTCAGAGAAGACAGTTCAGAAGGTGATGATTTCAACCTGTTATTTCCTAATGGAGATTGAATACATGGTACAACTCTGAGTGGCTAAATGGAAATGGAGATAAAGTTTGTTTGAGTTTGAATTGTCAAATGACTGTGAGGTGAAGATGTTGTAATGATCCTCAAAGAAAATATAGATGCTACTAATTTGAAGAGCTGTGGTTCAGATTTAATGTGTTAAGTGAGAATAATGGGAATGAAACCCTAGGTGCTAAAATTCATAGAAGGAATGAGGTAGAAGTGACAAATAAGAGCTCTGTGCCATCTAATTTTGACTTCTCATCTGAATGTCCCATTTTGTTGGTCATAGGTCAGATCTCAATCAACACTTAAGTTGTACTTAATCAGATATGAAAACATTGGAAATCATACACTTCAATTTTCATCATTTTTGAAATGAAATCACAAAAAGCCAATTGCAGCTTGATTTTAATCTCTCCGTGGATCCTTTTTGAAATAAATTGCTGTAGTTGTGACTCTTTCTCTGGGAAATTATTGAATATATACTAATCTTCAGGTTCCTGTCTGAAAAGTGACAAGTGTGACTACAATCCCTGAAATTGAAGAGATAACAAAGGATGTGCTGTGTGTTTATATGTATGTCTTAGAAGAGTAAAGAACCAAGTCGAATTTAAGTAGATTAGAGTAAATAGCAATTTAGTAACCTACTCTATGCATTCACACACAATTATAACTTGTTCAAGAAAATTATACTTATAAATTCCCAAACAGTAGTATTAGGAGGAACAGTAGTAGTAGAAGGAACAGTAGTATTCCTTCTAAACATTATGGACGGTTGTAGATGAATATTTCTCTATTTTGCCAGAGAAAAACCAAAAAGAAAATAAATTGGCATAAAGAAGTAAAATACACAAAAAGTCAAGCATCGGTTTTTGCAGCATTTCTGTAGGCATTATTTTGTGGCCAACAATTCAGGTAAAAGATGCTTGACATAGGACTGACCATTACTTCTTACCAGTATTCTAAGCCCCTTGCTTAATGGGGAATTTCCTTCTCTAGAGTCCTTGAACATCTCTGGGTGATACTCAGCATACCTATGAAATTGGATGAGAAAAATACATCTGAGTTTGTACTGTCCTTGTACTAAAATTTAGCATTTCCATCAATTATGTATGTGAACAATAATATAATATACCTGGAATGTAACACAGCAATGCCTGAAATTTTGCCAACAATAGATTTTATTATCTTTTCCTGAACGTATTATAGTCATTGATGATACTTTGAAATAAATTTAGGCTCATCATTATTTAAAAATTCAAGTAGTTATTAGATACTTTCCTAGATAATTTTGTTGAACAAGTTAATAGCACAACAGGTTATTAATTGTTAAAGATGAGTTAATGTGTCAGATTGGGTTTTCCTGGAGGCAGATATTGAAATAGAATTATAAATACAAAAAAATTATTGAGGGAAATGTCTATACAAGGTAAGGAGCAGAGGGAGAAAGAATAGGCAGTGTTAGACTGCAGTGCTGATCTGAAACCTGTGAAAAGAGACAAGGAAGGAATAAGGGATGCAAGGAAGAGCCTCAGACTGCAGGGCACCTCTAAGAAAGAATGGGCCACAAGATCCACGAGAAAGTCATAGTGCAAGGACCGTTGTTAGAGGAATCCCATGTTGGGTGGGATTGTACCAAACTATTAACTCTGCTGGGCTTGGTCATCGTGTGAGAGGAGCGCAGTGGGTTCTGATGGTCAGGCGAATGGACACTGTGAGCCCGTTGTGCTTCCAGCAGCAGGTTCTCTTCTGAGTGGAGAGGTCTGAGTGGTGCACCATGGTGGCTTCCACAATAAATACATCATTATTTCCCCCATATTTTGATAAACAGTATTTACATATGTGTTTCCCTTATGGTCCCTTTGTGTTGCTTTTAGTACATTTAGAAACAGTATTATGAACAGGTACCAAAGGATCCATGGTTGAAGAAAGGTTATGCACCCTTCACCTAGGAGAGACATAGGGAAGGACATCAAGCCAGCTTTCGTACTGGGTATCAACTTTCCGGAAACATTAACTCGTGTATCAATCTGCTAAACAACTCAGCAGATTGAATTGAATGATCTTCTTGAATTGTTTGACTTGAAGAGCTTGCATGAAATTCTGTCTGCTTGTAACTATAGCCTGGATGTCAATGCTTTGTCAATACACAATGCTTTCTGTAAGGTTCCAAGAAATTCTGTATTAGGGCTCCAGAGAAACATGTTTGAAATATGGACTTTTGAAAAACTATTTCCAGTCTTTCAACTCTTCTCTCAGTCCACTAGCAGAAACCAAAAAAAAAAAAAAAAAAGAAAGAAAGAAAGAAAGATGTTTCAGAACCATAGGAGGAAGGAATCTGATTTATAACTAAATCACATTATTGATTGTATGAGGGAAATATATATTTATATATTTTGCTTGCTCTCTGAAGTTTCAGTTTCGCATTTAATTCAATGCATGCTTCACTGAGATGATTAAGATCTTAGGTTCTAAACAGGAAAACTGGAAAATCAGTTAAATCTGAGACAAAAAAAACCTTCCTTTCTGTGGCCAGTGAAAAATAAAAACTTGTCAGAGTCAGCCCTAGTTTTTTCTTAAAGGTCTTTATCCTTTCCCTCCTATATGCCTAATTTACATTTGTCAAATTTGAATAATTTCTAATTCCAATATCCTCATGTTTATATTCCAAATAATTAGTTTGCACCAGGATATGCTTTTGTAGAAAACCTCATCTTTGCTGCCTATCTCTATAAATTGTCTATCAACATAAATTATGGCTTATCACATTCAGTAGGTCACTCTGCACAAATCCACTTTTTCAAATCCTTTTTGTGATTATTAGTTTTATGTGTTAACTTGACTGGGCCCCAGGGTCCCCAGGTATGTAGTTAAACATTATGCTGTGTGTGTCTGTGAAGTTGTTTCTGGATGAGATTAACATTTGAATTGGTAGACTGAGTAAATTGCCCTCCCCAGTGTGGGTGGACCTCAACCAATTTGTTGAAATCCTAAATAGAGCAAAAAGGTAGAAGGGAGAATTTGCTCTCTGGCCTACTGTCTTTGAGCTAGGACATCCATCTTCTTGTACATTATTGACTTGGACTTGGACTGGAACTCAACCAGCAGCTCTCCTGCTTCTCAGACTTTCAGACTCAGACTCAAAACCTGTGCCATTGGCTCTCCTGGGACTCCTGCTTCCTCACGGCAGATTCAGGGACTGCTCAGCCAACACAATCATGTGAACAAATTTCTTACAATAAATCTCTTCATCTCTCCATGTATAAATGGCTGTAGGAGAATATATATAGCCTTCCTCTATGTATGCATGGATATCTCTATCTTTCTCTATATATACACTGTAGAGAGAGAGATCTGTATCTGTCTGTATAGCTAGCTATTTGGGGAGAGAAAGAGTGACTGTTGGTTCTGTTTTTCTGGAGAGCCCTGACTTTCTTTCAGTCAGTGAGTAATAACATTTGGTGGAAAATTCTCCTTTTAGACTTAGTAAAGAGTTCATTAAATGATAGATTTGATAAAAAGCTAAGAGGGCATAATGGTATCAAAAGTGAGGAAAGAAGTCAGATTTCTCATCAACTCTGACTCACACATTTTGGCCTGAGGAGTTAAAAGGACTAAAAGAACTCAAACGTTGATCTTTGTTTAAAACAGATCAGTGTTTTCTGATTTACTGACCCAATTTTCCATAGATTCCAGCAACATTTATTTTGTCACTGTGGAAGAAAAAAGGTTCCAGTGCTGAGAAGTTTAACACCAAGGAAGTGATGAATGGAGTACTCAAAGGCTAGCTCTGTCACCAGCAAAACAGATTTCTCTACAAACTGTGATACTCGGGATTTGGGCTTTCTTAGGGGAAAATTTGATGATGAGTAGAAATTCTCATTTTCAGCATCTGTTTCTCAGCTGGTTTCAGACAGAACGTACAAAACACTTCACGGAAGTAGGAGAGGAATCATTGACATACTATGAGGTTAAAGTCTGAACCAAAGAAAACACAAGGATAAAACCATAACCTGAAAGTTCTGTTTCATATGAATATCTTTGAGATCTTTCTTTTCTTATGATGTTTAAAGGCATATAAGAAGGAAGGATATTGAATGAGCAAGATTTTGCAAGTGATGCGTGGAAATGCCTGGACAGTCAGTAGTCTTTCGAGTAAGACCTAGACTCTTGATCTTAGTCACATGGCTCTGGAAGCCAGCATGCTTGTTGGTCTATGTCATAACCTTGGAATAGAGTGCACGAGTAATCTGTGTTAGTTTGAAAGTCTCAATGCAAGCATTTTTGGAGAGCATTCTGCGGAAGAATATTGCATATGGATATAATCTATTATTATCTGCTTATTAATTTATTCATCACTGTTCTAGTCTCTGGAGATATGGAGAAACAAGTACCCTGCCATTGTAGAACTTACATAGTTTAGGAACACAGACTAAAAATAAAGTCACATAAAGAAGGAAAATAGGCAGAGTTAACTTCTATGAAGAAAATGAACGGGTAATGAAACATAATAAATTAGGTTGTAAATTTATAGTTTGGGTAGTCAAGAATGGCTTAAATGATAAAATTTTAGAAGAAATGTGAAGGATAAAAAGTGGCCACTGTTGGAAAAAAGAAAAAAAAAAAAAGGACCAGGGACAAATTATTCCAGGTAAATAAAATATCATGGGTAATTGGCCTGTTTTGAGAAACAGAAAAGGAGGCATTTGGTGCTAGAGCACACTGAGTGAAGAGAAGAATAGTAACATGTTGGAGAGATTTGCAGACATCAGAAAATTTAGGGGATTATATAAGATTGTGAAAATTTTAGATGTTTCTCTAAAAGCAATGGGTAAACCATGGGAAGCCATTGGGGGATTTTGGGTAGTGAAGTAACTAGAACAAGTTAATTTTAAAAGATTACTCTGATTCTGCATGGAATCAAGTGGATTAGCCCGAAATATGGTATTTAACACTGTTAAGAGGTGCAATATATGTTTATTGAATGAACAAATTTGTTCATAAACAAATGAATTGACATAATGGTAAAGGATTGATAAGACACTGAGTTTTCCCAGAAGCAGTGTCCTTGCCACATTGTGATCATAGGATTTGGTCAGTAGGCCTCAAGCACTTCCTATTTACCCTACATTGAGAATCCCACAGTAAATTCAAGACAGATGCAGGGGAAGAAGAGAAACAGTCACCTGGTTACAAAATACTTCCAGTAAGTTTTATTACTCTGCTGTATTGCTATTGAAAACCATACCGAAAGTGGGCAAATCGGAACACCTCTTAACTTTTGAAGCAGTAAGAGGAACAGTCTCTGTTTCTGCCCAACCTGATGTCCATTTTCATCTCTCATCACAGTCTTGTAGTGCACTGATACAACAAACACATGTGTATACAGAAACATCAAAAATAAGTTGGAAAAACACAAGTGAAGCAGTTGGATTTGGAAAAATAAAAGCAGAATAAAAATTTGGGCTGAGAAGAACAGAATCAATTCTACTTGCAGAAACTCAGGGTTTTCATCATTTTTCCTGTGAGAAAGAATTAAAAAAATGTATCAGGACTTCACTCCTTATGTCTTGTCAATGTCAACTGTATAGTAAAACTGAGTAATGAGTATTTTTTATCTCATGTCATAATTTGAATTTGTCAATTTCAATAATTATTATAAATTTCCAAATTAAAGAATCCAAACCATTCATGCTCTCATTGCTTCACTCATTTATTAAACATTATAGAGTGTAATACATGCCAAGCAGTGCTAGGACATGGGGTAAAGTAGTGAATAATTGTAGATGCTTCTTCTGCCATCAACAGACTTCACAGTCTAAGGGTTTGTACACTGTGCATTTTCAATATAATATGATTAATACATCATGAAATAGATGTAGAGAGTTACCCCTTTGTAGGGAAGTGTTTTACGCCAAACATGTAGGATCAAATTATTCCTCCCAGTGGAACTGATAGCTAAGCTAAACCTTAAAATTTGAGGATTTAGTCAAATGAAGTCAGCATTATTGACATAAATAACTTGGAGAAAACCATACTATGAACAAATTACTTGGGAAAAACAGAAAACCAGTGTCTCACAACAATGGATAATTATGTCTGGATGGAAAATAGTATGTGATACGTGGTGTCTCACGGTGGTAGAGGGGGTTGGGTGGGTAGAACTAAAGGATAATCCAAGTAAAGAGGAAAGAAGCTTGGATAATAAGAAAAGTCCTAGTTTTCCAGGGCTTGTAAACTACATTAGCATGTTTGTCCTTTGCCTTAGTGCTTCATAAAGCCATGGAAAGGTTTTAATCAGAAGTACCACATAATCAAGTATAATTTTAAAAATATTACTTTGGCTGCAATGTGGAGAATTTATTGAAGAATGATAAATGAGGAAAGAGAGTATAGATGTTAGGATTCGGTGATCTCTTTTTTGACTACTCCAGTGGAAAGTATCCTACTGAGAGGAAACATTCAAATAAATGGTGCAGCACCTATTTTAAAACACATTACATGAACAAAGGATATTTCTGGTGGGGCTTCTTTTTATGTATATGCAACATAAAAAGTATGCATCAGTTTTGAATCACTAAATGCTATTCGAGACTGGATAATACAAATAATTAAATGAAATGAAGGGCAATTTGAATATTCAGAAAGCACCTTTTCATGCTGAATGTGTAAGCTTATCATATATAATTGCCGTACACAGATACTCTCTTTTCAAAATGTAGGTTCCTTTTGAATTCTTTTCAACAAGCGGAATTATTCTTCTATAGCATTCAGAAGGGAATTCACATTACAATAGTATTTACCAAGAAGCAACAGAAAAGTTTAAAATAATACTTAGGGGGGGAAAAAAAGAAGAAAATCACAGGCACTCTCATCGCTGTAAAGAGCCAAGAAATGATGTATTTGTAGTGATGTGTGTAAATGCCGAGGGAAGCTTTATGAAGAGGGCTCGAGACCTCAAAGTTGTGTCACATGGAATCATTCTCCTGTCTTTGCTATCCTAATGGTGCTGTCCATGGTTCTCCTGTGTTTATGCACGTGTGAGATGGACTGAAAATAACCACCGACTTTCCCTTTATGTCATTACCTTTATCTGGCCCCTGAATCTCATCCACAGTATTTTAGAAAACATTGCACTATGCTTTTTCTTTGGAGCTCATATCATTTTGATTTCAAAGTACCATAAATAACAATGTATTTAGGAAGCAACTTTTCCTTGTGTGTTGGGTCTTTGTAGTAGCTCTACACTTGATCCAGTATTTCCATTTCTAGGAGATCTAAAAGAAAGAAAAAAATATTTTATCAGTGTATGTGATGTTTGACGCAAATATATTAATAAAAGACTAGGGAAATGAAATACATATTCCACAGTAAGGAATCATTAAATAGATCAGCATATACCTATATGATTGACTATAAGGAAGTTTGAAAAGTAAAGATTTAAAATAATTTTAATGAAATTAAATTATTATTATGATATTAAATTATACTTATTATGATATTAAGTACAAAAGCAAAACAAAAGCTATGTATGTATTTGATCTTATAAATGTGTATGCTATTTTAAAAATCCCATATACACACATTTGTATATAAAAATAACTCACACATTCACACACCTACATTCACTGAATTCGGATCCTAATCTACGAAACATCTTAATGGTTTCTGAGCTCTACAGATTAAGCCAGAGTTGCTCTCAGCCTCCTTATGAGTGTCAGTCCCACATATAGTTTAAGATGTAACACGTAGAAAGTTACTGTAGGCATGTCATGCTTTACTCATGTATTGATTAATTTTGAAAAAGTATAAAGATATCTTTATTCTACTTTCCATGCCTACGTAAGTCAATATTCATTAAAACTTTCTATTACTCAGTTTTATATTTTTCCTTTTTGCTCTATGCATGACTTTTCTCTCCCTTTGAATACCTATCCCTTCTTCGGTTTTCTCAAGCCATTTTTTTGTCTACTATTATTCATACTCTCCCAGTATATTCATTTTTAAAATAAATTTCATTATGGACTAGAATTATTGTCAGATCCAGAAATCCCATCTATCCAAGCAATATAAGACAAAAGTATAAGAAGAATCATTATAGTACATTATTGTTAGTGACATATAAATTGATAACATTTGAATTGAAACTATTCTACTGATATTATAGGCACGTTATCTCACTCTATGGTTTTGTTGTCTTCTTGACTTCTGATTTCTATTCAATATAGGGAGAAACATTACTCATATACAGAGAAACATTACTTGAGAAAAATTTTTTGAAGCAGACTACCAATATTGCTGGAGAATATAGGTTCTTGTCTCATGCAGGAAAGAATTCAAGAGCAAGTCATGTAAAGTGAATGCAAGGTTATTTAGAGAGATACACACTCCATAGACAGAGTGCAGTCTGTCTTAGAAGAGATAGCAACTTAGCAGATACACACCCCTACACACCCCATGGGCAGAATGCAGGCCAGAGGGAGAGAGGCCGAGAGGTGCAGGGGTGTTTACTTTAAGGTATAAGTGGGTACACAATCCATAGATGGAGTACAGGTTATCTTGGAAGGCAAGAGAGAGCGCGACTACGAGGCGTAGGGGTTGTCAGTTTTTATGGGCTTGGTAATTTCATATGCTAGAGTGGGAAGATATTCCAACTATTTTGGGGAAGGGGCAGGGATTTCCAGGAATTGGGCCCCCACCCACTTTTTAGACCTTTTATGTTCAGCCTAGGAACTGTCCTGGCACCTGTGGGTGTGCCCTGAGGCTCAGGGTCTACTGCAAGTGAGATCTCCCACCATCTAGGTTCTAACCAGTTTGTCCTCTTCTCAGCTGCTGTGTCACTCCTCCAGTGCTTGTGCCCTGCCACCTTCCCTCCTATCTCACCAATATCTAATCAGATTTTTCCTATCACCAAATTCTCATCATATGAAACAACTCAGGCACAACATTCTGACATACTTACACCCAAAGTTTATCTTCACATTTATGTAAGAGACTGGAAAACTAGATAAAACTGGAAGCATGCTCCTGAAACTTAAAACTTTTATTACCTCTGAACTCTTTGACTTAAAAAGACATTTAATTATCTATTCTATAATATATTTGAATTTCTAAAGCACTCTATGAACTTTGTTCTAGGCACTTAAAATATAAAAATATTTGTAAGTTACAGATACTGCAATCAAGAAACCAACGTCTAGTTGGGACAACTTAGTCTCTGTTTTTGTGTGTATTCCCAGTTGTAGTCCATGTCCTAAATTTAATATGAGCTAAATTCGCTAAGTTTTCAAATTGTAGGATAATTTGCATAGATAGGTATGCATGAGAACATGTGAGAGAAAGCCTCCATGCATTTTTAAAAAGAACATTGTGCATATTGAAGTTAATTTTATATATGCAAACACACACATGAAGTAGTCATGCCCAATTATCTGCATGCCCCTCATACATCTCTAGAAGTAAAGGTGTTAATACTGACTTATTGCCTTTTTTACATTTTCTCTAAATGATAAGAAACTTGGAAATGTTTTATGTCTGCTCCATCTTTGAAAACTTAATTGTACCTTGTGTATTTTTTTTCTTCAACGATTTCTCTTTCTTATCCTGGTATTCTGATTATGTAAAGCTTACAACTTTTGATACTGTCCCAGATTTCCTGGATATGTTGTTCCATATTTTTAAAATGTTTTTTTTTTCTTATTTGTGTTTTAATTTGGGACAAATGTATTGACCTATCTTAAAATTCACTGATTTTTTTTTCCCCTCATTTGAGTCAGGTCTACAGATGAGCCTGTCAAAGATACTCTTAATCTCTCTTACCTTTTTTTTTTTTTTTTTTTTTTTTTACTACTAGCCGTTCTTTTTGAATGTTTCCTGTAGTTTTCATGTCTATACTGATGTTACCCATCTGATTTTGCATGTTGTCCATTTTATTCCATTAAAGCCTGTGGCAGGACCCCTAAGATCACCTCAGATTTGATGATTCACTAGAAGGACTCACAGAACCTAGAAAAATTCATATGTGAGTGGTCACTATTTATCCTAGTGAAAGAATACAGATTACTATCAGCAAAGGGAAAGGGAGACGTCCAGGAGGAACCAAGCACAGGATTCCCAGTGGGGCTGCACGGACATGCTTCATTCTAACTCAGTGAAAGGTGACACACACAGAGCACTGCCAGCCAGAGAGCCCAGTCCGTGGTGTGCAGTCACCTAGACGAGTAGCACCTGTGTGGTTGACCTCAGTTACTCGGACTCTAGCCTTTGTGAACAAAAACAGGCATTAACTGTATTAACTATCTGATCAAACTTACACAGCTTGGTCCAAGCCATCCAAAACCGCTTGGCCTCAGCCATCCAAAACCGCTCTTATTAGGCAGAACAGTCCAAGGGGCTCAGAGCTCATCTCCAAGGAGCCAAAGGCCACTTCCAAACAGGCTTTTCTTAGGACTGTGCAGGTGACAACTGATGAGTTAATATTTTCCTAGAGTCTTTAACACATTATTTATAGATATTTTAAATTATGTGCCTTATAATTCCAACACCTGGGTCATATCTAACTCTGGTTCTATGGACTGCTTTGTATTTTCAGTCTGTGTTTTTCTTGTCTTTTGCTATGCCTTGTAATTTTTGTATCTCTTTGGTTATGTCTGTCTATCCAGATTTTGGGGGTATCAGTTTGCCCTAAAACGTCAGTTCTCTGGTGTGTTCAAAAATGTCATTGATATTCAGTTACTATATATTTTTCTTATTTTAAGGACATGAGTAACAATTCCCAAGATCTTTACGTGTCATAAGTAAAACCAGAAGTCTGTTCATTTATTTCTTACAGACTCAATTACAGTATCAGTCCCAGAAACACAGGAGGTAGTTTACTTAGTTGTAGGTAGAAAGTAGTGATGAAAGGAGAATTATAAGTGCGGATAGTATCAGCATTGATAGTAGTCATGCAACATCAAAAATGGAATAATTCTTCTTTTATAGTAATTTTTAAAGATTGGCTGATTCTGTTAAAAGAAAGCCCAATCAACAAAATAGATTCAAAATAGAAAACTGCAGCCTACATAATTTCAATGTTTAGAGCAGATTAAGGATTACTACTATTCAGCTTTTAAGTGCTTCAGAAACCCACTGACTATGATATATGTGTAAAGTATAAACATGTGAACATCTATTTTTAAAAGTTAAATTTTGACCCATTTTATTTTTACTTGTATACAATTTTTTCTTGAAGTGTAGTCAGTTTGCCATGTTGTATCAATTTCTGTACACATTCTACATTTTAACATTATTGTGCTAAATTGACTTAAAAGCATGACTTGAGGAGGAAGGAAAGTTTCATTTACTTATCTGTTCCAACCAGTGTTGAGTAACAGAGGTGATGGTATTGTGATGTGGGCGGGAAAAGTGCTGTCATTTTTTTTTAAACTCTTCATAGGATTAGAGGGTTTTTTTTTTTTATATTTTCTATTTGTTTTTTGGTTCCAGAAACATCCATGTGTGTACTGGGAAGTACATTGAGTCTTCTGGCATCTGTGGCTTCCTAGCCAAGATTAAGAATCACTACAAAGCTCTTTCCTGAGCAAGTTTGTTTGGAGCACTCCTGAGAATGGTTAATGCCTGGCTTTTTCATAAAGGAACAGTATTTATTCATATGAAATTAAATGTTAGAATTGAAATTAGTTGAGAGATAACAAATATATCTTCAATTTACCCCGATTGTTATTAATTGGATTGTTTACCATTTTGACTGGTGATGGTTGATGATGAGTATAATCATGAATATACTCAGCCCCCTAAATATTTAAAATATGTTCTATTACATTATTACTAATAATTTTATCTACATAAAAAGATTACCAGGAACTTAAATGCAGCTAATAAGCCTCTAATATGCATATATGAGCAAGAAGGACGAAGCAGGGAAACACATCTTTGTTACTTTGCTGATAGCTTGGTGGAGGGCTGGTAGACACAGTCATTATATAGTTGACCTTTACTTAGGTGAGAGTGAGCATATGCCAGAAGACTGCGGAGCGCCCTGCTTTAGCAGTGTGACTGAAGAGAATCTAGGAAGCTTGACAGGCGTGAACGTGTGTATGAGCGTGTGTGCAGACGCGCAAAAGGCCTCTGGGGGCTTATGTTATTAACAAGTAAGGTTTAGAATAAAGTAAGATTTAATTAGTCTTTGCATTTTAAAGAAGGTTGACAGTATGTGATCCCCTATTTAGTGGTGTTCTGTAACTGGTTTTAAATGACTCACTATATCTGACTGTACATTTTCGGTAATTTTCAGGCAGTTCTTAAATTATTGATAGCTTGGAATTGGCTATGATGGGAGGATTCACCCCACAGAAATCAGCATACACTGTAAATCAGAACTCTCCCAGCTTCCCCTCCCGAGAGATGGCTTATTAGTACAGTGCTTCTCATTCTCATCCTTTGCTCCTTTGGTTGACCCACAACCGGGTGGCTACTGAGAAAGCCTCTGTGCCCCTTACTAAAGCTGAAGAGAAGAGCTCCGTGAGGAATTGTTCAGTGGTCACAGTGCAACTCCTACATAGACCCACGGTACCCTTCAAGTCTCTGGGCAGTATTTTTGGATAAAACATGAGCAAGTGAATTATGCAAAGAATCCAGGCTTTTCACACTTTTCTTTTAAGTATAATTTGTATCCTAACAATGTACAGAATTGGCATTTTAAAAATGTCAGATAACTGGGAACTTTTATATCCACAAGCCACAGTAGTCACTGTATAACATGTAATATGAAGGATATTAGCTTAAAAGTAAAATATGTAAGTGTAGTTAAGCAGATAAATCTCAAAGAACTAATTTATAAGATATCACTAGAAATTAGACAGGAGTAAAATCAATCAATAGCATATCCTTCCTACATATATAGAAAGCATTAGGAAAAAGTTGTCATTTTGCATGTATGAATTTAAAGTCATAACTAAAGGTAAAGCTTAGGCTTCTAGACAATGGCTAGAATTTTACAATTCTGACATTTGCATGTCAATCTGTAAACTTCAGCTTATAAAATTTTTCTCTGTAATTGTAATTTTGAACATGTATAGTGTCCCAAAACATTTTTATCATGTTCCATGTTGTTAAATGCACATGAACAATTTTAAAATTTCTCCAGAAGGCATTTTTTCAGGAATTGCCAAATTGTTTCGATTCATGGAATCAAATATTGTAAACTGTTAATTACACCTACTGGAAACTGCAGTGGCAAAGCCCTTTTTCCTTCTTTTCTTCTTTCTTTGTCTCTCTGTTCATTAAGTTGGACTACAGAATGATCCATTTTAGATAATCAGAAATGAGTGCTGTGTGTCAAAACTTGATTGGGTCCTGCAGGTGAGGGAAAGGAAAAAATCAGTGATAAACTTCCAAAGTTATTACCTTAGAAAATCAATTATCTACTGTGAGGTAACAACAGTGAACAGCTTTCTGGAAAGATGAGAGAAAAAAGCAGCGAGAGAGGATTAATGGAGCAGTTAGCACAGTATTGATTAGACCTCAAACTAGCAAATATAAGTCTGGATCTCGCCAAGAAGGAGCAAAAGTCAATTTGCCCAAATAATTGTTTAATAACTATTGATGAGAAAAACTTTGAGACATTGCAACGTGTTATGTGGTATAGAACCAAATCAGACACACAGGACATACACACACAACAACAACAAAGAATATAAATAAGAGACCTTCCAATGGTTTCATAATTTTTATTTTTCAAATTTTTGCAATATGCAAATTATCAGGTAAAACATTAACAAGTCAAATATTTACTTTTAGAGCTTAAACAAGGCAACAGGGACAAATGGATTCTTGTACAAACTTTAAAGTAGTGAGATTTTGAGACCTATGCTAGAAAATATATTTCCATGGGAATAAAGAAAATGATAAACTTAAAAAACAGAAAATTTGATTTAACTGAACATTTTACTCTACATAAAAAAAAATTTCCGACAGTCCTCCTACATTTGGGGGAGTTACATATACTTAGGGTTTAAATGGGTTCTCATTAATCATATCATCAAGAATGATTCTGTTCACTAAATAAAACCCTGATTATTTTGATACTTTATAAAAGTCCCTAAAATTCTAAAACTAAAAGCAAATGATTAAAAGAAATTGATGTGCATGTGTTTGTCAGTGTGTTTGTAGCAGTGTTATTTGAAATATATGTGGTAGACAAGAATCACATAAAGAACATAAAATCCTTTGAATAAATAAAATATATACAGATACACATTACTCAAGAAACTGTCTTGGACAAATTTATCGAGAGGGACAAAGGTTTACGTTTTGATATACTTTTAGGAACAACTTGAAACTTTTAAATCTTATGTTTCCCATTTTAATTTTTATAAGTTATAAGGATAAAATATAAATTAGGATTTCAGTCCATTTTGGTTTTCATATGTATATATGTAATGGTTTTCAAAGTTAAATTTTTTTTTTGTTTTATTCCACACTTAAAAGAATCTATATATCCATTTTCTTTTAAAAATTTTTTATTTATTTTTATTCTTTTGTTTGAGGTGTCCTTGATTTTTTATTGATTTTTATTTCTAATGTAGGTACTGGACATTGAACCCAGGACCTCATGCATGCTAAGCATGTGCCCTGCCACCAAGCTATACCCACCTCCCATCTGTTTTCTTTTTAAACTTAATGTTCCTTTCTTCAAACTTCACTTATAAAATAATACTCCCACGACTTCAGCGTAGGAATGAACCAACAAAAAATAATTGTCAAGTTTGACTGAAGGCAAATAGTTGCATTTCACATTACACTAATGCAGTGGCTGAATGGATATAGTATTTATTTAAAAATAATATACTACTACTGATAGTTATGTGTCAGTTTGATAAATGAGTTGTATAGGACATCTCATGCCTTCCAGACTTCTACTTTGACTTGTTTTATTTTGGGATTTCTTTGCCAATCAATTTTCACTGTAGCATCTTAGTTTACACATAATCAAATAAAACAACTAAAGCCTTCTGGATAGATATACTGCAAGGAGTTAGTGTTATAGTCACGTTCATGATTGTAGAACTTAGAGGCAAATTCCTCTTTAACAACTGAACTGTGACCTCTTCATGGATAAAGTGGTAAAGCTTTACATAAGCTAGGACTCTGATAAATAGTTACATCACAAACTTCAGCTGTTTAGCGGTTGTTCTTCACATAAACCATCTGGCTACATGCTCTACAAGTGTCCTAAGAGAAGAAAATATGTTTATATAGTAACAAATCAAGAAATGAATAAAGAGTTATAAGGAATATATTTCATGTGCTTATAAATACATATCTGCATAATTGGAGTTTTAGCTAGAAATTTTCCATTTTGTCTCAGCATTAAATTGATATGATCAAAGACATGGTATTTAAAAATTCTTAAATTATTAATGAGAAGGATAAAAATCAAGAAAGTTTATTGGCAGTTTTTATATTAAGCAACTAAATGTGTTCAAATGAATAAGTGAATCAGCTTGTTCCACACTTAATTCAGTTGCTTAATAAATATTGATTTGTACTGTTCTTTGGTCATGTTTGACCACTAATATATAGTAGAATTAATTCCCCATGCTTGATGTATTTAACTTAAAAGTTTATGTAGTGTCAAGATGGTTTGAACAGGTAAGTGAAGTACAGAATGTAAGAAAAAAATGATAAGATAATTTTCAGTATAAGGTGTTGGCCACTCAGTTTTTAAAAGGACTAAAATCAAGAATAGAATAAATGCCTAATGAAATTACAGAGCAACTCAACAGGTGAAAATACTATCAGAATAACACAATTCAGACTTTTTAACTGTCTGCAACCCAGGACCGTTATCTTTTCAATGTGATTGCCAAGTTTTAAAAATTATTTTCAGTAATGCTCAAGGTTTCAATGACAAGCTGAATTCTGCTTTGTTTTATCTTGTTTTCCTATTTTATGTGTGTTGATTTATTCAACAACCATGTATTGAGCAGAGCCTGAAATAGAGTCTTAACTTTTTATTGTATGTGTACATTTTTTAGAGAAAAAGAAGTGCTGCCTCATCACCAAAGTTTATAATCTCAATATGAATTTTAGGCACCAGAAATGAAACACCATTCCTTTAGTAGTGTTTATTTAGGAGATAACCAAAAGAAAATACAAAAAATAATTTTGAATCATGTCTCCCAGTCTTAAAACATATTAATGTATTAAATAGAAGAATGAATTTAAAAGTAATACATTTGGATAGAGAGGGCATGATATAAAATAAAATTCAAACATAATGAGTTCAAGGTGATGGTAAAACAAATATAAATAGTATGAAAGAGATGAAATGAAACTTTTTTTTAAAATGACATAGCTCTTAAGGAGCATTTCCTTTTTGAAAACTGAGTGCTATATGTTATCTAAGCAAATATTTGGGATGGACTGAACGTTTACTTTAGAACTGGAAATACCCTTTTCAATTGAATATATCTGTAATTAGGTCTCTATCAATCAGATACAGACCAAAACTATTCTTGTTAATGGAGGTTTGGGCCTGTATCCCCATGTACTTACTTTTGTCACTCATTCATGCAGTTGCATCTGGGTATCTGTAAAAGAGGGCTAAATGTATTATTTTAAGACAGATGGCTGGCCAAGATAACCAAATGAGTTTCCTGTATTTGCAGTGATTTCTCCATGTCAGCAACAATATGACTGCGTAGAAAAGATTTGCTTCCTATTAGGTTTCTCCTAGTTTTTACTAAGTGCAATGTTTAAGAAAAGAATAAGAGTTAAACCTGATTTACTTCAGTGGAAAATTATATTTTCTTCTCAAAAGAAACAATCTAGAGTAGCAATCAAATTTGACAAACATTCATGTGTTAAATTATACACGGACCCTCTCAGAAGCCTTATCAGTGGAGCATCTATTAACACCATCCTTTCTGCATTTTGAGAGCATGAAAAAAAAATAAACAAATAATATGCATTTAGTGTTTTATAAAGTATCAAAACGGAGGTTCATAGTTATATGTCATCTGAGAGTACCACAAACTGCTAACTTTCAGGATTTTAATTAGAAATGCAAAGCAGACATATCTTTTGTTATTTCATAGCAACCACTAGTATATCTGGAATTGGGAAAAGTCCAAAGAAGCTATAAATTAAGTTGAATGACAGACAAATATATGTTTAAAAAGATTAGAGTGGATGACAAATAATGCATTTCTATAGCACGTTTATACCTCAAACCCCATCACACAAATGAGTGCCAAGAACAATAATCCCACAAATTAAAAAATAACTTTAGCAACCAAATGCTGATTAGTGCTTTTTAAAATATTGAACAATTTCAATAAACATTAGTAAAATAAAATTGAATTGTTCTCTTTCTGAAATGTTAGTACTTTGTATTCGAAAGCATAAATTAAAGAAATACTTTAAAATTATTTTTCTTTAAGTATCTTTGTATTCTGCCAAAACAAAGAAAGGGACTATTAATTATTCATACTATAAACTTTTTAATACTAATGCTTATGATTCACTTTCTCGTGGAAGCACAACATGTCCTCTTAGACGACTCCAGGAACTATTTGATCAAACAAATTCAAAGTTGTATTATTACTTGAGTCTAGATATTTTGTGAATAATTGCCTAGTCACAACATGCATGTGATTTCAGTGATATGAGAAGATAAGTGGAAGTTATTAAATTAACAGCTAAGAAATGAAGTAGGCTTTCTCTGATAATTTTTAAATTTGTAAAAATAAAACAGACAAAAATCTGGCACCATGGAAAGGAAGAAAGCATTTGACATGGGACTTTGCCCAAGTAAGTTGACAGCTGGAATATTTAAGTGTTGGTGACGAGAGGTCTACTTGGGAGTAGTATTCCTAAGAGCTGCGTGATGGTATTTTGCCAAGCGTGCTTATGTTCATATGAAGGGAGATGCCAAGGAGGCAAACGGAAGAATAGGCATGAGGGAACTGGAATTGCAGAGGGCAAAGTATGAACCAAGGGAAGAAGCAAGCTGCTCTCAGGCATGAAGTGAAGTATGCATCAAGAAGGTATAAAGTCAGTTATTTCAGGAAGTAACAGAGAAAAGCTCCATTTGAAGGAAAGTGAATCAGTACAGTGAACCACATCTCGTTAAAATGTCTGCATATCACCCGGTTTTGCCTCAGCAGTCACTTGGCACAGTATCCTCGTTGCTTTGCTATACTGTTCGAGGAAACGCCTCATCCCTTTACTTACGTACACATTAGTCATGGGCCACACGTGTACCTGTGGTGGAACTGTCTCTCAAAGGCTAAGAGTTCCTTAGGTAGGCCTGTAATTTGCCCAGAGCCTCATCCTTAGGAAGTAAAAACATTATTACGTGGTTATAGTTTTTTAAGTGCTGAACATTGAAATATAAATGGGCGTGTAGTTTTATTCTCAGTGGAAGAAATCAGTGGTTTATATAATAGTGACCATGTAGACAGTTGGACTCAATTGAAATTGCTGAGTAAGGGATTTGATCCAGTTTATGGTAGAGTTATAGTGGGATTCTTTGGTTTTCTTTTATTATTTCTTTTAATTCCTTTGGAAGGAGAGATTTTGGTGAGTTGGGAACTTGTGCTTCTAAGACAGAACTTCACTCTGCTTGTTTTGAAGCCCAGGATGCACTAATAACAATAGAAAGAGAAAACAAAGACTGTACTACCTACATTTTTCTAAATGTGTACACTACTATACACACTCCAGATAGTCTCTCGGGGAGTGGAGTTTAATACCTAGAACATACTGTATTCCTGATGATAACGTTGAAATCATTTGTGATCAATTTCTGTAAGAATAAATACAACAAAGAGGATGAACAGATTTAGGCTAAGTGGGGATGAGATTCCCCAGTGCTGTCATGAAGTGTATTGGTTTTATGTGCTACATGTTGGGGTAGACTGTAGATGGCGACAATGACCAAACACTGCTTGGCTTCATGAAAAGTTATTCCCCTGAGGGTAGTGTGTGAGGAATGGACTTTATTTAGTAATGTAAGAAGAGAATAAGCAAGACCTGTTGGAAATGTAAACTCCCGCTGAAATAACACATTTCTGGAAATTTTTTAGGTTGAGTACGTACATTTCTCTTTAAATTTGAGGTAACATGAAATATCACAACACATAAAAAGGAGGCGAGTACCTAAGCATCCCTGGCTAGGTTTACATTTTGGAGAAATTTAGACATAAAGTTGTCAGGGGTATGGTAAGAGCAAGTGCATTTAACTTTGTATCCTGACCCATGTTCTGGTTGTAGATGAAATTACCTACTGTTGTCTCAGATTTTCAATCCTAAATTTTATAGGAAATTAAAAGTCAGATCCCTACACCTTTGAAACATGGTGGGCTACTGTGAGTCTAAAGGAATATGAGAAATACAATGTTTTTATAGCTTCTAAGATATGCAACTTCTCACTTACCTTTTTAACAACTCAGAAATCCAGTGTCCACATATAATTTATTACCAGGGAATTCTCTGGAAGAGGTAGTACAGATATTAAGTATTAGAATAGTTGACCCTGACAGTAATGAGAGATCTGTTGGTCACTAAAGACCTGGCATATTCCATTTATCTATTTGTTTATTCTGTGTGTATACAAATACACATTTATTTTCAAGTTTTCAAAGGCTTTTTTCTTTCTCTTTTGTATTGACATATAATTGGCATTCAATATCGTGTTAGTTTCAGTGATATAACTTAGTGATTTGGTATTTGTATATATTTTGAAATGATCACCACTAAATCTAATTAACATACGTCAAGTTAACATGTCATAATACCTAGTTACAGAGTTTTTTTTTACTGTGATAACTTTTAAGATCTACTTTCATAGCAACTTTCAAATATGCAATACCACATTACTATTTTTAACTGTTAACCATGCTATATGCTACCTCTCCATGATTTATTTTATAACTGGAAGTTTGTATCTACTGACTCCATTTATCCATTTTACCCACAACCCACTCCCCACCTCTTCTGGCAACCACCGGTCTGTTCTCTGTAACTATGAGCTTGGTTTATTTATTTTTTTAATTCTACATATAAATCACAGTATATAGTATTTCTCTTTCTCTGACTTACTACACATAGCACAAAGTCCTCAAAGTTCATTCATGTTGTTGCAAATGGCAAGATTTCATTTTATGACTAATATTCCTCTGTGTGTGTGTGTATGTGTGTATACATACTATGTTTTCTTTTTTAATATCTTGGCTATTGTAAATAATGCTGCAAAGAACATGAGAGTGCATATATATCCTTTCAAGCTAGCAGTGACATTTTCTTCAGATAAACACCCAGAAGTGGAATTGCTGGATCATATCATAGTTCCGTTTTTAATAGTTTTAGGAAACTGCATACTGTTGTCCAAATTTAGGTATAAAATTTGATTGCTCTTTATAGTATTATATATATCAGATATTTCAGGGGCTTAGAGAAGAAATGAAAATGCTGAGAAAACATAGACTCCTAGATTTTGTTTTAAGTTTCCAGTAAAAAGTAAATGTAAATCTTTTTATTTGTATCTCTTAATACTAGGCAAAGGATCAAAAAAAAAAAAAATTGTCACCACCAAATCTGAGCAAACTGCTGAGGATGAAAACATTTAGCACATCGTTCCCCCTCATTCATCTCGTCCATAAATGCCAAATATTCACAAGGAATTCACTGGCCTTTCTGTAGTTTCCGCAGCAGGGCCCCACTCTGAACCACCTTTACTAAAAGCTATGATATATTGTTCCCAGGATCCTCTCCCCTAATCAGAAATTACTGTTCTATGCACAAGGTCCTTTTCAGCTAAATGTTACAAGAGAATGTGTGACTTCTTGGTAAGAGCCTAGTTTATTCCTTCTCCAAGAGTATTTGTGTTTTGACCATGAAAAAAAAAAAAAAACAACAAACTATCTAGATGAGTGAATAACTAATGGTGAGAATAAAGAAACAGGTAAAATCAGGAAGAAAAATTATTTTCAGCATTTTGCAAGCCATGTCTTGTAAGTTACTGTCTATTCCTCCATTTCCTACGTTATTGAAGACAGTAAGAAAGGCAAGAAAAAAAATTCCTTTTCTACTGAAATGCTCAACGTACAAAGAATTGACAAATCTTAATTGCTCTGGCCAATAATACCAATATAAAGCAAAAATAAAGTTGAGAAAGAGGGGAAATAAAGGAAATGGGATTATTTATATGAAATACGTAGTGTTTTGCAATGGTGATTTGGTGTTTTGTGGACAAAGTTGGGTTCAGAGGATAAAGAGGGGTCACAGAACTATGAACGGTCTGGATTATAGTGTGTCTCTGAGTACTTCCGCAGAAAAACAAAGCTGTATCTAAAGTTTGTGGAGAAAGATATTTTAAAGTCTTTATAAATGTGCATATATTTGGGGGAAAAAGTGAGTATTCCTGAATTAGAGAAGAAGCTATAAGCTTTTTACCATTGAGTATGATGTCAGCTGCGGGCTTGTCATATATGGCCTTTATTATGTTAAGGTACAGCCCTTCTGTAACAACTTTTTATCATAAATCAACTGTTGAATTTCATCAAATGCTTTTTCTATAATCTATTGACATTACTGTATGATTTTTATTCTTCATCTTTTTAACGTGGTATATTTGTGGATGTTGAACCACCTTTGTACCCAGGAATAAATCCCACTTAATCATGGTGTATGATCCTTTGAATGTATGATTGAATTTTGTTTGCTAATATTTTATTGAAGATTTTTGCATCTATGATCATCAGGAATGTTGGTCTATAATTCCCATGTGGCATCACTGTCTAGTTTTGGTATCAGGGTAATACTGGCTTCATGAAATGTGTTTGGAAGTGTTCCCTCCTTGTTTGTTTTTGGAACAGTTTGAGAAGGACTGGTTCTGATTGTGTGGTCCAGGACATTTGTTGGGAGGGTTTTGATTACTGCTTCAATTCCCTTACTGTTAATCAGTTAGGTCAGATATTCTATTTCTTCAAGGTCCTATCTTATAGATTGTATGTTTCTAGGATTTCACACATTTCTTCTAGATTGTCAAATTTATTGACATATAATTACTCATAGTAGTCTTTTATGTTCTTTGTGACTCTGTGGTAACAGTTCTAATTTATTTCTAATTTTAATTATCCGAGTCCCCTCTCTTTTTTTTCATGGTCTAGTTTAAGTGTTGCCAATTTTATTTTTTCAAAGAACCAGCTCTCATTTCATTTATTGAGAATGAGAGCTTTCCATTGTCTTTTTAGCCTCTGTATTTCATTTATTTCCACTCTGAACGTTCTTACCTTCTGCTCACTTTGGACTCTGTTGTTCTTTTTCCAGTTCCTTGATTTAAAGTTAGGTTGTTTATTTGAAATTTTTCTATTTTTTGATGGAGTCACTTTTCACTGTCACCTGCCCTCTTAGAACCACTTTTGCTGCACCCTATAAGTTTTGGTATATTGTATTTCCATTTTCATTTGTCTCAAGGTATTTTTTTAATTTCTTTTGATTTCTTCATTGATCCATTGATTGTTCAGTAGCATAGTATTTAATCTCAAGGTATTTGTGAATTTTCTTCTTATAATTGATTTCTAGTTGCTTATCATTGTGGTTGGAAAAGATGCTTGATATGTTTTCAATCTTAAGTGTATGAAGACTTGTTCTGTGGCCTGATCTGTCTTGCTCAATGTTCCATGTACACTTGAGAACAATTTATTCTTCTGCTTTTGAATGGATGTCCTATATACCATTGACCCTTGGACTACACAAGGTTGAACAGGGCCGGTACATTTGTTTTTCAATAAATACTATAGCACTACATGCTTTACAGTTGGTTGAATCTGCAGATGTACAACTGCAGAAATGGAGGGCTGGCTGTAAACTTTGTACACAGATTTTCTACTGTTGCAGGGGTTGGCATCCCTAACCTCCATGTTGTTTTAGGGTTGACTCTGTCTATTAAGTTCATCTGTTCTAACGTGTTGTTTATGACCAATGTTTCCTTACTGATTTTCTGTCTGTATGATCTATGCATTGATGTTTGTGGGATAATGTTATTGTATTGCTGTCTATTTCTCCCTTTCTGTATGTTAATATTTGATTTATATATTTAGATGCTCCTATGTTGAATGCATAAATATTTATAAATGTTATATCCTCTTGTTAGATTGACCCCTTTATCATTATGTAATGACCTTTGTTTTTTATTAGAGTCATTTTTTAAAGTCTATTTTGTCTGATATAAATATAGCTACTCCAGCTTTCTTTCGGTTTCCATTTCCATAGAACATCTTTTTTTCATCCCTCACTTTTCAGTCCGTCTTTCCTTTTATCTGAGGCAATTCTCTTGAAGGCAGCATAGATGTGCCTTGTTATTTTGAAATTCAAAATTGCCTTTTATTTTTTTTAATTGACTTTTTTTTTTTTTATTTTAGCAGTTTTAGGTTGAGTGGAAAGTACAGAGTTCCCATATGCCTCTTCAGCCCTCCCCAGATTCTCCTGTTGGTAACATCTTGCATTAGTATGGTTAGATGTGCCTTGTTTTTTAATCCATTTGGCCACTCTGTCTTTTGATTGGAAAATTTAATCTATTTACATTTAAAGTAATTACTGATAGGTATGTACTTATTGCCATTTTAAAAAGTTGATTTCTGGCTATTTTATAGTTCCTCTCAGTTTCTTTCCTCTTCACTTGCCCTCTTCCTTTGAGGTTTGAAGACTTTCTTTAGTGCTTAGATTCCTTTCTCATTATCTTTTGTGTGTCAACTATACGTCTTTGTTCTTTGGTTACCATGTGGCTTATATATAACAACCTATATTTATAATAGTCTAATTTAAATTGATAACAACTAATGTTTGAACACAGCCTAGCACTGTATATTTTACTCTATCCCCCATATTTTATGTTCTGATGTCACATTTTATATCTTTTTATCTTGTGAATCCCTTAATTACTTTTGTCTTTTAACATTCATACTAGCTTTTTAAGTGATTTAACCACTACTTTTGTAATATATTAAACTTTTCTAGTGAGATTTATGTTTTTATGTTTTCTTGTTCCCAGTTAGTGACCTTTCTTTTCAGTTTAAAGAAATCTCTAACATTTCTTAAGAAGTTGGTTTAGTGGTGATGGATATCTTTATCTTTTGCTTGCCTATAAAACTCTCTCTCTCATTCAATTCTGAATGATAACTTTGCCAGGTAGAGTATTTTTGGTTAGAAGTTTTTTTTTTTCTTTTAATACCTTGTTTGTTTGTTTTTGCTACTTCCTTCTGGCCTGCAGTTTCTGCTGAAGAAAGTCTGCTGATAGCCTTTTTGGGGTTCCCTTGTTCATAACAAGTTGTCCCTTGCTGCTATTAAGGTTATCTCCTTGTCCTTAACTTTTGTGAATTTAATTAAAATGTGTCTTGTTTGGGTCTCTTCAGGTTCATCTTGTTTAGACTCTCTAAAATTCCTGGATCTGGATGTCTGTTTCTTTCCCCAGGTTTGGGAAATTTTTAGCATTGTTTCTTCAGATAAGATTTATGTCCCTTTCTCTCTCTTCTCCTTCTGGGAACCCTGTGATGTGAATGTTAGTCTGCTTGATGTTGTCCCATTGTTCCTTAAGCTATCTTTACTTTTTTTCATTTCTTTTTCTTCTTCTGCTCTGATTAGGTGAATTCCAGTGCCCTGTTTTTGAGTTAGTTTTTCTTCTATTTCAACTAGTCTGCCGTTGAACCCCTGGAGTGTTTTTTAATTCAGTTACTGTATTCTTCAGTTTGGTGACTTCTGTCTGGTACTTTCTTATATTATGAGTCTCTCTATTCTATTCTGTTCATCTATTTTCCCAAATTCAGGGAGAATCTTTATGACCATTACTTAGAACTCTTTATCGTTGAATTACTTTTCTCCATTTCACTAAGGTTTTTATTTTTTTCCCCTGATATTTTATTTTGGAGATCTATTGGAAACATACTCTTGTTTCTTCATTTTGCTTGACTCTCTGTGTTGGTTTTTATGCATTAGATAAAAGTCAACTCTCCCAGCCTTGAAAGTGGGAGATGAAATTTATTGTTGAATCCTGTCATAGCTCTTGGTTGTTTCCAACTTCTGTGGCTGTCAAAGCAGCCCATTTTATTTGTAATGGCTTCCTTAGTTGAGGGTGTGCCAGGACCCATCAATGTCCCGGGGGGGAGGACCTCACTCAGCTTCTAGATTCAGGCTGACTGGAAGCCAGACCCTCAGGCAGCTGCTTTTATAGTATGTAACTATATACAGTCCTATGAGACTGCAAGTATAAGCCCTGCTGGCTACCAGGGCCAGGTGATCTAAAGGTGTCACCTGTGTGAAGTAGCAAAAATCAGGGCTCTGCATGAGTATGTAAGCTCCTTTCTAGGCGATACCACTGAGTGCTAGTAAGGCAGAGGGAAGAGCAAAGATGGGGTGTATGGCTTACCTTCCTTCAGGGCACATCTGTAGGCCACTAGATGTGTGCCAGTCCTGAAGTCTGCCCCTCAGGCTGAAGCTCCAAGACAGTCAAAAGGCCTCTTTAATAGAAAGAGTTGAAGGTATGTTTCAGTCTTCTGTGCAGTGCCTTAGCGACACAGGCTGCCAAGAACACTCTTAATTGTTAGTCTTTCAACCCAGGAAATCAAGCTCCCCTGGACACAGCCAGGCAATCAAGGGTCATTCCCTGGGCAGCAGTCACAGAGACTGGGGTACCAAAAGTAAAATCTGTGTGTAAAATTCATAGCCAGCCCTATAACCCTCCATTTCTGCAATTCCACATCTGAGGATTCAACCGACTGCAGATCATGTAGTACCATAGTATTTATTGGGGAAAAAAACCAGCATATAAGTATACCTGCCCAGTTCAAACTTGTATAATACAAGGGTCAACTGCATATAGAATGTTCATCCGAAAGCAGAGCTCCCCCTGATACTGGTGCTTTGGAGTGTGGCGGAGGGAGAATGCAAAGATAGCATCTGATGAGGAAAAGGAAATGGGGGAAAAATGGTGTTCAATAGCTTCAGCAATGCGGAAGAGTGCAAAAATGGACGGCACTTGTGTCCCTGGAGAGTATCCCAGCAGTCCCCTGACCCTCCAGTCAATGCTTTAAGATTAGCAAATGAATCTTTCACGTGAAGTCTGGGTGCTTTTTAAACGGCTGCTTCTGCGCTGGGCCTTGGGTTGTATCTGCATGTAAGCCCTTTAAGAGAGATTTCCTAGTTTGCTGCAACCCTTTGGGTCTTGGTAATGTGAGTTCCATTGGATTTCAAAGCCCAATGTTTTGGGGGCTCATTTCTCAGGTGCAGTTCTTAAAAGTTGGTGTTTCTGATGTAGAGTACAAACCTTTTGCTCCTCATGGAGAAGTTCTGGGTTTGTGGGTTCCCTCCCAAAGTGGCTTACCACACTAGGGGTTGGGTTGATGGTGAGAGCACATCTCTGCCTCTCCAGTCTGCCTTTATTGTGGCCCTTTTCACATTTCCCAATTTGAAGGAGCTGCTCAGCTAGTTTTCAGGGCTTTTTCAAAGGTAATTTCATGTGAGGAGGTGAATTGCATATTTATTTGTATTTGATATATTGCCATACCACTAAACTCATGTTCTATATTTAAAACTGTCATATATTTTGTTTTTAATGATCTGTTTGTTTAAATATAAAAAAATATGACTCCTCTCAAATCTTCTGTTAGTTAGACACACAAGGCTATTTGCAAGCACATAAAGTGATTCAGTAATTGACAATTCATTAACAGGAGATCAAGTCCTATCTATTATGCTGGATACTGTTTTTACTTAAGCGGGATGCAGTTTTCGGCACTCATGAAAAAGGGATGTGTTCTTCAATTCATCTGCTTCTTCAAGCTTCTCCGCATTAGGGATCACATTGAGATCACTAGTGCAGAAATTATTCTTTTTGTGAATTTACCATATAAATACTCATTAATTGTATAAATTATAGACATTAAAAAGTAAGAGATAGTGACATGGATATTGTAGCCATATTGATTTGTATAACAATCCTAGCTTGGCTGCCTATTTGTCCAGTGATTAATTTTTCTCATATTTAAAATTAACATAATCTCAATTATTTAAGACTTATAAAAAAGTGACTATATAATAAAGCATATACAACTTCTAATTTAGTGCCTATTCAATAATATGCAGTCAGTAAATAGTATATATGTATATTTAGCTTCATTAGAATTGTAGTAGTAAGCTGGACTTCTAACATAAGCTTCAGACAACTACTCTAGGAGAGGTAAAATAAAACTTTTTATTCTGTACTTGATAATTTATTGGAACTTGATTATTGATTGGTATGGCCAGAGTTGAGCTTCATCCTTGATAGTTACACAAACTCTATCACTCAATGTCAGATTAATTTTGCCCTTTGAAATTCTAAATAGACAAATGTGTATGTCAGTCACATTTATGGAAGTATTTCGTGTGGCCAGTTATGAAGTGATCATGTAAAAAGTATATCCTATTAATCAGTGTACTCTCAGTACTATGAAGAACATTTTATTAGGATTATAGTAATTATTTTAATATTAAATTTAAGACATTTATATTCTAGATATAACTTGCATTAAAAAATTCCTTTATATACTTTGCATATTCAAATTATATCATCAGCTTTTATATACATGTATAAATATACTTATATGTATATATTGGATATAAATAATTGTTAAAATTCCTCATCTTATACATAATCCAATATAGGAATTTCAAATATTTTAAAAATAGATAAAATTATTAAAGCAGTGTTACTAACCACATATATCTATAAAAAAAAGTGACTGAGTTCATAAATTTTTGGTTTTTAACTATTAATGCCAGGCAAGATAACAATGATTATCATATAGTATAAAACTAATTTTGTATAATTGTTTGGGATACTAGCATTCATAACATCAAAATAACTCTTAAAAACAGATTCTTAAATTACATGTTTCCATGTAAGCTGTAAGTATTTTGGGAAATATCCTGTTTGGAAACTCTTCACATCTTAAAAAATGTTAACTTTCCAACATATTCATGAATTGAAAAATATACAATACACCTACAGTATCACACAGATATGAAAATTACCATAATGTGTGAGAAGAAAATGTCCTCCAAAACACATTTAATTCTCACTAATTAAACTAAAAAAGAAACTTTTAAAATGTTTAAAATATTTATTTGTAATTTTGAGATCTTAGAAGCTCAAAATTTAAATAAAAAATATCTAGTTTGCTAGAAACTGCCAAACATTTTCAACAGCTAAAAAATAAAAACTCAATATTTGCCAGTGTTATATAGCCCCTAAGAAAGTTCCTTTTAAAAAAAAAACTTGTTACTAGAACATTTCCTTTAATTACATGTTGCTATTTCCCAAAGGTTACTGACATTGTTACATATCTTACTTTTTGCTTTTAAGTTTGACAGCATGTTGAGTCATTTCTTTCATTTGACTTGCTTTTCATGAGATATCTGGGCATAACACAGCACAATTATGGTGTGAATCTGTTCGAATAAATATATATAGGAAGGGAAACCAGTGAAGATAATGTTCATGCAAGTGTCAACAGCGAAGGAACAACCATGGTAGTAGTTTAAAATGAATTAAGGACTCATAAGAATACTTTTTTGTTAACACACTTCAATGAATATTCAGGATGGAATTAGCACAGGGTAATATAACGGAATTCTTGGCTGTATGCAAAAGTAGTGGGCCACTTTCATCATTTTTCTTCAACTACTTTGTAAGTTCCTTAACAAGTACATTTATAGGTTATTTTTAAAAGATGGAGGAGCAACTAATAAATGTATAAAAAGGATGCTTGAATCAAAGAATGTCTTTATGGTGCAAGGTGAGGCAATCAGTACTAAACAGCACTATTTTACCAATAGTTAATTCTCTAAATTATTGTTAATGACTACCAACTTTTTTCAGTAGTTAGATGGACTTTTAAGATTAAATCAAATAATTTGTTTGCCAGAAACTCTTGAGATAGTTGAAGTTCTGGGCCTTGAAAGTAAAAAAATTCTTACTTGCTTCCTACTATGAAAAATCCCCTTTCATTCTCCTATTGGAAGTTGATGCAGATAAAACTTGAGAGATTATTTTATCATTTTCAATATTAATTACACTGCTCCATTGCCACATTTCTGGATCCAAGGTTTAACATAATTCTTCCTCAAGTGATTATTTAAAGAAAAGAGTATGTGCAAAAATATGGAAATCTTGGTCTGCTTCAGAAAGTCAAATTTGTATTCTTCTTTATAATTCTTCATTTTGTGGATTAAATAAATTTGAATATCATCACCATTGTCCTTATCAAATCTTAAAGTCCAGGGATTTAAAAATAGCCTTATTTTGGCCTTTACTAGAGAAGATAAACATGATAATTTGTTGCCAGAATCCTTTCAACAGTATCTTTTACCAATAGCAAATGAACACTAACAAATGTTTATAGCATAAATGTGCAATAAAATGACCACTGAATCAAGCAGATTCCTATGCTGAAAAACTACTGTTCATGTACAACTAGTTCAAAGTTTTAAAAACTTGTCTACCCAAGCTTTAGTAATAAAATTATAATAATTATCTCAAATTAAATTTTAGATTTATTTTAGTATCCTAATTTAATATACATGGTTGATATAAAGACGATAGGTAATTGGCTTTAACCCTTAAACATGTAGAATCTTGCCAAAATACATCACCAGTGTGACATTTTATTAAAACCTCCACTCTTCATTTCCTAAAGTACTTAAATCTCACTTCTGTTGATACATAAAATCCATATAATTTTGGCTATCAGGCTGATTTATTCATAAAGGGAAAGTGGAAATGACCAAATATGAAAATATATACAAAAGCCAGGATCCTTTTGTGGTTAGTGAGAAAAGACTACACTATACCCAGAACTCACAAAGGAAAGATAGGAGTGTCCTCTCAAATCTTAAAGGTGAAGCAAAGCATGCACTGGCAACCTGACTGCTTTCAAAGGTGCCAAAGACTTAAGAACATGCATAATTGTTTTACCATTTAGCTAGAAATTATGAGGCTTATACCAGGTGACCTTGAAAAACATCTTGGATTGTTTTGATCAAAGTAATTGTTCATAAATAAAACAGAACAATTCAAGTTAGATGTTTGTTTTATGTCTTATCTTTCTCACTAATATTCAGAAAGAGTAATTATAAAATTCATTAATAATTAACATTGCTGATCTGCTCTATATACAAATATCTATATTCAGTGTTGGATAAAAGTTGTCATCTTGAATTTGATAAGCCCAAAGAATATGTAATAGAGGGGTTACTCATACTTTTCATCCATCTGTAAACTGAATGGTACTTATCAGATGTCTTCATATGGAAATGGTTTTGTGGCTTATTATATAATTCACAATGATGAATTAAATTATAATAACCTCAATATTTACTAGGAATGAAGAATGTTCTTCCTGGGAAAGAAAAATTTAATATTAAAATAATTTTATCAGAGGAAAAAAACACTAATAAAATTACCAAATATTTTTATTTACAAATAGATTTTACTCAAGCTTATTTCATGTTTAGTATGAGCCTAGTAAAATGATTTTCTGACTTGTCATTTATTTAGACAACCTTTGCTTCTTTGCAGTGTGTTGTTTGTTTGCATTGTCTTTAGTGATTTAGTGATCATACACACACACACAATAATTCTCACCTTCAGAGGATTTTTTAAAAACACAAACCATCCCTTTAAGACATTTTTATTATTATTATAGCAGTAGATGCATTATTCCAAATAAAGGTAGGAAGAATCAGAAGTTAGAAGGAACTGAAAAGAGAAGAGAGATTGATTTTATGATAGGGGTAGGATATAGTTTTCATTTACTTTATGTATTTTTAATAATGCAACTTTGAATATAGAAGCATATATAAAGAACACCAAGGTCTTGGAATCTCAATCTTATCCTTGCTAACAGCAAAGATTTGAGACTTAGGTGGGAAAAGGAGACAAGTCTTGAAAGATGCATTAAGATCAAAGAAAGGATTTACATATTTGATGTATATAGGTTTTGCTTATGCAGTCCATTGTGTCCTAAAATAGAGTTACTTGGGTGATTCTGGTGATGGAACTGTGCTTCTCTACTCTTAATTATCAGGAAAAATATTAATTCTTGTGCATATGTGAAAGTGGAAAGGGTGATTCTACCAGTATCCTACCAATGGAATTAAGTTGTTGATGCTTATGTCTTTAATAGCCACATTATTTTGCATCTAAATGGAAACAGAACTATATGAATTGGAGATGATAATACTAAAAAAGTCCACCATAGGTTTCAAAAAATTATAAGATTATATGAATATATACCCATACTTCACGACTTTTGAATTTTTTTCCTTGCAAAGGAGAATAGAGTATTTTAAGTTTGATACTGACATTCTTAATTACAAATATCCTTCTATTCTCCATTATGAGATATTTCATCTTGTTTTAAATATACTAGTTAAATTTTTACTCCTTAGATGAAAACCTTTTAGTCCACAATCTGCATATTAACCACTTCTTTTCTCTAATTCACTCATCTCAGAAATTTGCACCACTATTTAACCAGTTGGTCAAGTAAAAGAATATATTGAGTCATTTTCTGACTCTCAAAGTCTCCAAGTCTGACCTTTACTCTGAACTGTAAACCAGTGCTGTTCAATTGAAACTTCTGCAATGGCAAACATGTTCTATGTCTGTACTATCCAATATGGTAGCTAACTGCTCCTCGTTCCTATTTAGCTCTTGAGATGCAACTAGTGTAAATGAGGAATTGAATTAATTTTATTTAATTAAAGTTAATTTAAATTTAAATATCCACATGTGGCTAATAGTGACCATATTGGATGTTGTAGCTTGAGACATCCATAACCAATTACCTAATGTATATTTTCTCTTGGATATGCTGTAAGAATCTCAAATTTAATAGCCACTGGATTCAGGGCTCTGATTTCTCTGGCCCACATACTGCCTTGGGTTTTCTCACTTCCCTATTCATCTCTTTATTTATACTACTAAAATTTGACGACACTATCACTCTATTATTTTATCCTCTATTCAGTGGATTATGTATTTTTCTTCTCTGTTTTCTTGATTATAATGTAAGAAATGTGAAGAAAGGATTTTTACCCATCTTTATCACCAATCTATCCAAGAATCTAGAATAGTGTCATCATATAGTAATCATTATCTCATGAATAAATGAATGAATAACATTTTTAAAGGAAGAATCACAATATTAGAGTCACAGACCAAGAGTTCCTGAGATTAAAAAGCAAGATGTTTATAGCTAGACATTAATTGTACTGGATCTTCCTTTTATGAATACTCTATCCTCAGAGAAGAGACTGATTTAGCCTAAGTTCCCTCTTATGTATAGGTAGATTGTAAGAATACCTATTTATTTTTTATTTATTTTTTTTTACAGTTCTTTGGTAGGGAGGTAATTAGCTTTTACTTATTTTATTTGTTTTTAATGGAGGTAGTGGGGATTGGACCCAGAACCTCGTGCATACTAAGCACACACCCTACCACTGAGCTATACCCTCCCTGCTAAGAATACCTAATTTATATAGTTATCTCAGTATCAGAATGATACAAAACTTGTGTATGGAATGTCATGAGTAAGTGTTGGCCATAATGACAACAGTAATAATTGTTCTTTCGGTTTTAACTTTGACATGATAGCTATCCTTAGCCAAGTTTCTTACATTTTGGGGGATCTATTTATTCATCTGCTCCATGAAGCTGTTGAATGTTTTTGATCTGTTTTTAAAAATAGCAAACCTAAACAATTCTGAATACGAATTCATTCTCTAGTGCATATTTCAAAGGAACTAAAATTGTGCTAAATATGAACATATGATAAAACATATACTTTTCTTCCCTCTATTCAGTATCTTTGATCAGTATTTTAGGAAACTGACATCGGTCTACCTCCTCAGTTTAAAATGCCTCAAGAAATCACAATACTGACTACTTAAAATAACCAATTACTGCATATGTTCACTTTGCTGAGTTCAGACTTCAGGCTATTGGCATTATACAGTTTTCCTTAAGGTTTGATTATATTTTGCCGTTTGAAAATTTGTCTTAATAAATTTAACTTACAAATGAAAAAGACCAGAAGACATAATGATATCTGGGTTCAATTGGAAAGAGATTTTGTCATTTAATGATTCTATTTGGTATCTTTATAAGTAGCACAATGATGTCAACAGATCAAAAGTAAAATGACTTGAAATTCTGAGGCACAATATGTGTTACATTCAGAAGGCAATGAAAGAGAAGTGCACTTGGAGGAAAAAGATAGTGGGTTCACTTTGGACTGAGCAGTGGAAACCGTAACTGCTGCACCTGTCCTTTAATCATCAAGTTACAGTAGCAGGACCTGGCAGTTGGGTACAATGGACTATTTGCATTAAAAACCTGTCAATTTAAAATGCAATAAAAACAAAAAAAACAATAATACATTTAAATTCAAACGACTACAGCCCTGCAATAGCAATCAGTCATATTTACCAGGGGCTCGTATGTAATAATCCTCCTGATCCCTATATAATTACTAGCGTTTACTCTTGAATTATCAACAGCTCTCATGGTTTATTGCTTCATACTTGCTTAATAAGCATCTGCAATCAATAATCTTGCCACAGAGTAAGAGGCAACCAGCCAGCCAGGCCCAGGGTGTAAACACTGCAGAGGTGATCATTACATCAGTGTGAATGACAAGGAGGTGGCTGTGTTAATGGGAGAGTCATACAGTAAAGAGGTAATTTAGAAAATCTGCTTACTGGAATGTGTGAATCTTACCAGGCTGGTGGTGTCTCAACTATGGGGAACAGTCACTTCTGAAAACACATCTTCAGATTCTTCCCAAGAGGTGCTTTCATGGTGATCATCAACTCCAGCAGCTTTTTCTATATCTTGCTATCAATGTAACACATTCAGTTTGCCTGAAATGCTTTTTATCTAGCTGGAAAAGCAAACAGTTATTTTCTTCATTCATATAGCATATGATGGAGAACAAAAATTTATATGCAAATTTGAGTATTAGTGACATTTTGATGACAAGAATTTAAGGACCAATTGTAGCTGTCAAAAATGTTTGAAAACCCCTATTAATGCCATTCACATGAAAAAATAAAATTGAAGATCCCAATGGAGAAAGTGTTGTAAGGATAACAGCAGCATATTGCTTGTTTTATGCAGTCTGCTGAATTCTAAATATTCCCAAGTTTTTCCAAAAGAAACAACTGACAGCACCATCAGACAATATCATTTAATGTTTAACCTTGTAAATATTAACTATGCTCATTGTTGCTATTATTTACAATTCACCATTTATCCATAACTTAGGAGACTTTCCAGAATACATTAAAAAAAACCCCAAAAAACTGTGCTTTTGCTCCCATAGCATTTGCATTAAGTAGATAATACAGGAAACTGATTACTTAAAAAATAAGGCTCAGAAGTACTTGAATTCTTAATTAGAAGTGGAATTACAGATCCACTCAGTTACATTTTAAATAAACTTTAGCATAGTTCAGTGTTGTTACATGTGTTGCCTAGTACATTATTAGAAGATGCCCCCAGGTATTGGGTGCGGTTTGTTTCAGGGCTTAGTACCCAGCGGAGAGGAATGGTGTCTTACTGGCTTGCTCTAAAGAGCTGCTTGAGATCCTACTGGAGCCTTACCAAGGACGGGCTGAATGTGATAACCTTTTCAGGTGGCAGGGAATTGGAAGGGTGAAGGAAGTTTGCCATTAGAACATTTCATGAGAACTTTGATTCACTCAGACCCATTGTTTTTCAAACATATCAGGTACATTTCCTGCCTTTAAGTCTATACTCACTGATCACTCTCTTGACTCGAATTTTCCTTTTTTTCATCTTAACTGACTTTACCTGACTGTCTGTCTCAAGAAACAGAGCTTCTCTCCACTCCCGACTTATCCCAATACATACTTTTGGAAAGGTTGTAACTTAACACATTTTAATTTACCTACTCATATATAAACATATCATATATCACTCATGTATAGATAATATATCATATATAATCACATTTCATTGAATATATTTTTTCTGGATTCCCCCCAAATCTCTAAGCTCCTTGATGATGACTGCAGAGCACAATGCCTTGTAAATAGAGGGTACAACATAAATGTTTTTTAGTGCACATAGAAGAAATCTTATTAGTGGGCTAGTGCATTTCAAGTCTCTAGTATAGAAATGTATGTATGACCATTTAAAGGGGGAGGTACATTTTGGGGCCTGTAAGGGTAAAACTTCAAAGCAAGGCCTCATTTTCTTTATATCCTTACATAACATTATTCAGTCCCTACACAGTGAAGGCTCTATTCTTTATCAAGGTTTACTATATATACATGGCCTTTCTTTTACTTAGCATAATGTTTTCAAAGCTCATCCATGTTGCAGCATGTATTAGTATTTGATTACTTTTTATGGTTGAATGACGAATATCTCACTGGGTATACCAAATTTCATTTATCCATTTATCATCTGATGAACATTTGCGCAGAAGTTTTTTGCGTGGACGTATGTTTTAAATCTCTTGCACGCATAATTTAAGAGCAGAATTGTTGGATTACATAACTTTAAATTTTTGAGGAGAGGCTAAAGAGTTTTCCCAATTGCTGCTCCGTCTTACATTTCAGTAAGCAACTATGAGTATTCCATTTACCCTACATCCTAGCCAATACTATTGCCTATGTTTTTTTTTTATTATAGCCATTCTAGCGGGTATAAAGTGGTATCTTTTTATGGCTTTGACTTACATTTCTCTAATAACCATGGTGTTCAGCATCTTTTCACCTGCTTATTGGTCCTCTGTATATCAGCCTTAGAGAAATGAAGAAATACATTATGTATTTTTAATTAGGTTATTTGTCTTTTGATTGTTGAGTTATAAAAATTCTTCAAATGTTCTGGATACCAGGCCCTTATTAGATATATAATTTGCAAAATTATCTCCAATTTTGTGGATTGTCTTTTCACTTTCTTGATAGTGTCCTTTGAAGCACAGAAGTCATATTTATCTATTTTTCTTTGTTTCCTTGTACTTTTTTTGTAATGTCTGAGAAACCATTGCTTAATCAAAAGTTACAAAGATTTACACCTATTTTTTTCTTCTTCTAATAATTTTATAATTTTAGCTCTTGTATTTAGGGCTTTCATCTGCATTGAGTTAAATTTGTATATGGTATAAAGCAGGCATTTAAATTACCTCTTGAATGTGGACATTGAGTTCTCCCATTATACACAGCTGGATTCATTAATGTGCCCATACCAGCTAGTTTTTGTTAAGTCACTATGGTAAAGTTAGCTTGCTAAAAAAGCAAAATGAAACTGTCAAATGCAGGTATTAACCAAACTGATAAACTAAATTTTTTTTCCGTAAGATTGCATCTATCATTGAGAATCTAACATAATAATTATTTACTTGAGAATGTAAACATGCACACATTCAAATCAATACTCCTATATATTATATTCATATTCTTTGGGTAAATAGCAAATTACCAGAGTGGCATAAAATAGTTATTGTCTCATAGTGCCTGTGGGTCAAGATTCTGAGAATGAATTATCTGTGTCCTCTGCTAAGGGTATGACCAGTCTGAGATCAGAATATTGGCTGAGGGTATAATTTCATCTCAAATTTGAGATCCTCTTCCAAACTTTCTGAGTGTTGGCAGAATTTTGTTTTTTGTAGTTTTGGTATCAACGGCCCTATTTTCTTGGGAGATGTTAGCAAAGCACCACTCTTTTTGCCACCTTCCCCTTCCCATAAGTCCTCTCATATTATAGCTTATATCTTCAAGCCCAGCAAGATGATTCCTTCTAACTCTGCTATAATAGTCTTTTAAATGTCTATCCCATTACCTTTGTCAAATAATGTAATCTAATCAAGAGAGTGAATATACATAATTCACAGGGCCACCCGAACTCAAGGCAAGTGGTTATACAGAGCATACACACCAGGAGACAGGAACCTTGAGGGCGTATCTTAGACTTCTACCTACCACATCTGTATTTTTATCTCTCAGAAGTTGTAATTTTATAGATGAGTTTAGGTCATTCCTTACTATTACCACAGTTGTCATGATGTCTGACAATATGGATGGCCCCCACGCTACTCTTCTTGCTTGAGCTAAAGCTGTTTATTCCTTGATTTGTTCAAAGCTTCTTCATCTGGTTAGAATGACAAACGCAACTAGACCTACATGCTGAATCCATCATCTAAACTAGTAGAAACTACAAGAGGCTTTCAATTGTATCTTAACAGGAGCATTTGAAGTACTACCCCAAATATGTACATTCAGACTGTCAGGTTCTCCCAGGGCAAAACAAAGATAGGAGAGTTAGGAGGAATAGCGTGAGAATTTTAATGTTGTTACTTTCTATCTTCTCCCTACTAATGTAAATTTTAAAATTTTAATGAAGTAAAACAAATATGTATAAGTACATAAACCAAAAGCATGGGACTAAATCAGTCTTCACAAGGTGAAAACACAAATATAACCACCAACTCCATCAAGAAATAGAATCCAGAATATGTACCTCAGAAACTTTTGAGACCCATCCTATTACTACATTATCCAGAGAAATAATATGTATTTCCTTCCTCTTTGTATTGCTGTAGAAAGAGATGATCAGGTTTTTGTAACCACAACCATGTCCAAAAATGGTTCTTAGCAAATACTTCCACTTATTAAATCTAGCAGTCAATGTTCAATCCAAATCTTGCTTGAAATACAAGCTGCACTGAACATGGTTTAATACTCTCTTCTGAAAACATACTCTGCACATGGCTTCCAGGACTCTACTTTTGCATCATTTCCTCTGGTTGTGTTTTTCTCAGTCTCCTTTGCAGAGTCACTTCCATGTATACATTTTCTTTTACATTGGAGTTCCCTAGCCTTCTACTCTTGACATTTTAATCTTTATGTCTATACTAATTCCCTAAAATGTGTGTCATTAATAGCATGCCCTTACATGCATCTAAGTGCTGATTACTTAAATTTGTATCTCTAGGCCAGGCATCTGTCTTGGAATTTCTAGAGTTACAAATACAACTGACCACTTAAAATTTTCACCTGAGTGTCTAGTAGGCTTCTAAAACTTCCTTTTCCAATATAGTTATCTCATCCATCATCAATCCCCAACAACTCTATCCTCACATTCTTTCTCATGGCAATTTCTTCATTCAGTGCAAAAAAAAAAAGATATTTGACTTTCCTTTTTCACTTTGACAAATATTATCCTTCAGATAATGCTGTTGGATTTATATTCATAATATACCCACTTTTCACCATCTCTATTGCTGCCTCTGTTTCAACCCATCAGTATCTCTCTCATGATTTTTTCAGTAGGCTCCTAATTGTCTCCCTGCTTTCATCTTCATGCTTCGTTAGTCTGGTGTCGACACAGCAGTCAAATTGATCTTATTAAAAAGTAAGTTAGATCATATTACTTCCTTGCTTACAGCTCTTTAGTTGCTGACTTTATTCATGGAAAATTCAAATTTCTCTTTTGTCCTCTAAGGCTCTACGTGACTTGGTTCCATTGTTTCTCTGAGCTTGTCTCCTACTAGTCTATCCTTTCACACTATTTCATCCACACTTGCCTCCTCTCAACTTCTAGACGCATTCACGCTTCTTCTTAAGTCTTTGTACTCGCTATTCCAGATATCCATAGGGCATCCCTCACTTCCTTAAATTTAACTCAAAGATCATTTTCTCAAAGAGATCTTCCATAGGTATCCTAGCAAAAATTTAAACCTCTCCTTGGAGACATCACATATCCCCATACAAAACCTCATGTTTTTCTCCTTGCTATTTGCCATTCTCAAGCTATATTTTTTCTACTTATGTAATATACCTTCCCATCATTAAAATGTAGGCTATGAGTATAGAGATTTTTGTCTGCCCAGTTTACTGCTGCTTCTCAAGCACAAAAAACAGTGGCTGCTGTTTTTAATGGGAGCCCCAAAAACATTTTTATATGAATTTATACATTTTACTCAGTGGCCCAACACAGCATTTCAATACTTCATAATTAAGTCTCCCTTACAACTATAATGAATGTCTTTTCAGCATAGTAGCTCACGCATGGTTGAGGGTTTTCTGTCCTCTTTGTATTGCCATTCAAAGTGTGATCGAGTGTGCTTTTGAACACAGTGTAAGCTAACAGTGACACATTCTGCTCCTTGCAAAGAACAGGATTGATGTTTGGAGTGAGTTATTAGGAAGTTCATGGTGGCCATAAACGTAGGTAAGCCAAGCCCTAGACCCTCATTCATCCATACAGCAGTAGTAAAACTCTTACTTTTATGGGTACCAATGTGACACCTTTGTCTAGCTCTTAACCGATTTTGCATTTAGAATAGGAAGATGGATGGGTGCTTAATAGTGAACCCCAAGAAATAAAACCCATTGAGAAATATATTGACTGGAATTCCCTGTGTAAAGTACCATATACCACATCACCAAGTAGATGGCTTTAATTTTTAGTACTTTTATAAATCTGAATCTTGTAGTTTTATCTCAATGGTTTGTTAGCTATTCATAATGAGACAGGATTTTTCACTACTATACATCAAATGTGTGGGCCTAAAAAGTAAAGTCCAGGTAGGCTTCTCTAGCTTAATCTAAATCATTATTTAGGTTTTTTAAATAAGCAGTTATGGTTGAGGCAAAGATTATGTTAAGGGGAAAAAAAATAACATTTTATTACTTACAAAAACTCACATCCAAGACTGTCTCGGATGGGCATATGAGGTTTCTAGGAAGTAATGAAATAGGGCTTTTTTTTTTTTTTTTTGCTTGTTTACACTTAATTCCCAGATCTGCAGTCTGGATTTTAGCCCACAGAGCATTCTGTTGTGTGTTTTGTGCCAGGCAAAGGTAAGCAGTGTTAGACAAACTGTTTGAATATCTATCTATATGATACTTTAATATGTAATGAGGAAGGAAATGGTGGAAGAATAAATTACGGAGTTATGGGTTTGTCCTTAGCTCACTAAACCCTACTTGTGACCATTACTACATCAGAGACTGAGTGGCTTCCCCAGTAGAAAAGACATTAACTTTATTAATTCAAACAAATGATGTATCATATTATAAAGAGAATGTTCTGTCATTAAGGGTCAAGATTGAAAAAAGATACAAATTCTCTAAACCCTGAAATTTATGTCAAGCCCTTTAATGCTCTTTTCTGAAAAATAGATTTTTGCTCTGAAAATCAATTACATTGGTTTTTAAATATCAAAATAGCAGTAATGAATATCTCATTTGTTCTTCTCAAAAGAGTATTTTATTGCCTCTCGGATTTTATCACTAATAAATACACCTTTTGTGGAGCCTTGTAGATGGACAGTTGATGTGTGTGTTAAAGGAAAGACATGTTACAGATAATCTTTTATTTCTACACTCCCCTGTCTAGCTGAACATTCCCTAGCTTGATCGATTGTAATATAAACAAATCCAAAGGATCCAGGATAGTTAGATTTCTCTTCAGTCTCCAAGTTGGAGGACGTTACCCTTTTCTGATATCTTCTGATAAGATGTAAGCTATCTGCAACCTTAGTCAGCTCTGATATGCTATCCAATGTTTAGAAAAGCAACCATGCTGCAGCGGGAAGAAGTATCCTGGCTCACAGATACTGGCTTACTGGAATGTCAGTATCTAATTTTACAAACCTTCAAAACTGTTCCTTAAAAAAAGCTTCAAGTTTGGAAAAAGTTCATGTTTTCCAACAAACAGATTTGGGTTAAGCTCTTCATCAGGTTATCTGAGATTGGATGAACCAGAACTCATGACAATGCAGTAGTGGCAGATAAGGAAAGTCTGGAAAAAGTCCAGGATAAGCAACCAAAAAGCCCTTGATTAATTACATCAGAATTCCTGCTCTACTTACTCTCCAAAGTAATTGCTGAAGCTAATAAATGTCCTCTCATTTTAGGTACAGTGAGGCTACTTTCTGTTCAAGTAATCTTAATAGTCAAGTAGTTGATGCATCCCTTGGAAAAATAGAATTTAAGAAGAGACTAAGTCACCATCCTGTTGTGAAAATGTCCCAGAAGCATTTGTCACATAAGCTTTCTAAATGTAGACTACATTACTTCAGATCTCCTTTAAGCCCTTAAAACTTCTGTTCCGACCACAACCATTATTCCAACCACAGCAATTCTATCATTAACACACAATTAAGGGGCCACCGTGTGTAAAGTAGTTCAGTCTACAGAATCATTTGACCTCCCCTCATTACAAAAAAAAAAAAAAAGTTGCATTTTAAAATAAGTCATGTGTCTTTCAACTTTCTTTCATTTCACTTTCCAGGCAGTTCCACATCACAGTATCTCTCCTTAGAACTTGGAATTCCTTTCCTGTTACCTCTTCCTGCTTTGACAGTTTCTCCTGTGTTAGAGCTCTGTGGAGATGCTTCATATTTTATTCTAGCTTCTGTCACTTGCTTGACACAGCATTTCTAAATCAAAAGCATACTGCATATTCATGTTTCTCAGAGAGTTTTGGGCGTTTTGGTTACAATTCTTCTTTATGTAGGGATGCCCCTTTTATTATTATAAAAGGGTTACTGTTCCTGACCCTACCCACAAGATTTTATTGCATTTACCTACAAGTGCAACATCCAAAAATGCTTCCATTCTTTCTCAGATGCCGTTTACGAGAGTGATGCCCTCCAAGCTTGACAAACACTACATCTAAACATAAACTAAATCACAAGCCGACTTCTAGTCTTACAATGAAGCAGTACATCCTCCAAAATTCATATTTTGCTAGTTAACAGGCCCTGGAGACACTGTTTCTACTAACGTATCATTTAAAAAAAGCCCGTTTGCAATAAATAGATGTAATGTTAAATTGGATTCTGACTCCACTGACTTCCCCAAATTGAAAAATGTTGCTTCACATGTACAACTTAAAACAGTAGCTAAACACTTAAGATTGCTTTCCCTTGAGGATACTGGTTCATGGAAATAATGTCACCAAAATTAAGAGAAAGGATATGAGACAACTAAAGGTATATTAACCGGTAAATCTGACAAATTTAACTTTCAGATAGATTTCAATTTTTTAATTTGAATACAAAATCATAAAAGTTGAGGACAGAAAGGCTACTGTGAAATGCAGTTTGGTTGGTTTTATTTGTTTAGCAAAAAAAAAAAATCTGACAATTTGGATTTCTTCTGCCTTTTCTTTAAAATTTCTGGGTAATTTGAAAGATTACTGTTTTTTAAGTATATCCTCATTTCACTTTATGCTACTAAAGTTTTTGCAAATCAGTTTTGGTCACTGACAAACTGAAGAGGAAATGGAATTACTGATGAAACCAGTTTCTTCAAAAATTCTGAAGAATTTCTCATTATAAATTGAAATCTTACTTGTAAATGTAAAACAGAATACAGTGCAATAGAGGAACATGCACCTGACTGTACCATAAACATGACATTAGCTTGTATCCAAATGTGTTTCTGAGTGAGGAGAAAGACTATAGGCTTAAGTTCAAGAGAATGCCGGGTTTGTATTTTGCTAGCTCTGTGGGGTTATATTTTTATATCTCCAGGAGAATAGCCTTATCATTCTATAAGTATTTACATAAATACTTACGGTGTTAAAATGTTTTAGAAGATATCTAAATTATCAAAAAGAATATAAAGAGCAACTTCATAATTATGTCTACAATTTGCTGAATACTGTTATGTCCCAGGCATTATCTACTTTACTATATATTTATTTCCATTTCTATCACACGTCTAAATACTTCTCATTTAATCCTTATTACAACAACTGAAGGTATCTCTTAGGTCTTCATTGAACAAAAGAATCAAGGCTTAGAAAAATTAACTTTTCAAATATCACCCAAAGAGTAAGCTTCAGAGCCCAATATTTGTTTGTAGATCTGTGTATTTCTAAGTAATTTCTTTTAAACTGTATACTATTAAAGTTAGAAATATAATAAACCCTTAATTGTACCAACAAATTTGAGAAGATACAGGGTTCTAGAAAACAGAGACCAGCATTAGTTACTTACCTGGCACAGTTATGTTGATAATTATGAAAATGTTTGCTTCTAGGCCTGCTTGCTTCTCTGTGGTCTCCTTGTTTAAACCTCAGAATTTCCTGTATCATTGAAACTGAAGAAAAGAGAGGGCCTATTCTTATGTAAGAAATTAATTTCTAATGTTTTTTAATTACAATTTATGTGCTTATTTTGAGTAACATGGAAAAGACAGATTTTAAAAAGTAGACAGATGTAAGGAATAAAAATTTAAGATTAAAATCACATAATGCCATTTAGCTATAATCCCTGCTGCTATGCAGACTTCCGGAAAAGAGCTAGGTTACAGAATCCGGCACCTTTGACAGAGTATATAGCACTGCCTTTTATTTTTTGATAAAATATTTTCACACCATTAAAGAATTATGGTGTTTGACATTATATTCACATCACAGTGAACTATACTAAACATCTTGTGGTTTTAAGGCATGTGGGTAAAAAGTTTTGAGGTTGACCTTTTGTAAAAATCTGTACAGCCTTGGATCATTTAAAAGACTCATTAGAACTCATGCTAGGATCTAATTCAACTATAATGTTTATGTTGTATAGTTTAAACCTTTTATTTTCAGACATTACCAAATATGTATGATAAATTAAAAATTATGTCTCAATAGCAAACTATAGAGATTCTAAATTAAAGAATGCCTGTATCACTTGTAGTGAAAACCATTTTAAGCACTTTGAAATTTTGGCAGATATTATAGATACTCTTGAATTTTTAAGAGTTAAAAAATATTATACAAAAATATCTTGATAAACATTTATTCCAGCTTATATTCTCAATTATGAGTAGCATCTTAAGCAAGAATAAATTCTTTTTTCCCTGTTTTCTTTACAAATGTTTAACAACTTTTGTAATAACCTTGTGGTAGGCTTAGTGTATTTCATTAGTTTTCACTTAATCGAATGGAAATGAATTTAAGAATAAACAACATAATTATAAAAATTATTTTCTTTTGGAATAAATTTGTACCTACCTTTATTCGATATTAAAGGTGCTTTATAAGTACAAATGTGTATAACTGAATTACTTTAAGCCTGTAACAATTTTGCCTATGTCAACCTCCCAATTAATTATATACATGAAATAACTCTAGGCTATTTGTCATCCAACTTAAATTTTCCTTCAACAAAAGGCATTTTAACATAGTCAAAGGTTACTGAATATAAAGGCTATATTAGAAAAATAAATACCAGTGTTTTACTGAAGATAGATTCATTAAAGCCTTCATGATGGAATGACAACATGATAGATCACAATACATATAAATTTTATATACATAAATTATATACATAGCATGTATATTATATATAAAATATACAGCAATATTAATATTATAAAATTATTTACAACATAACAGTTGATCTTTAGTATCTGATTTTTAAGTTTTTTATAGCAATGATGTATTTGCTTATGCATCCAAATATTTTTTTTCAGATTATTTGTGATATACATGGTTGTCAGATTGGTTCTTTAGAACAATGAAAAATAAGAAATTTGTATTTATTAAATTTGAAATATGGCATCACTTAGAAAGTTTTAATAAAGCAGATTTTTAAACTATGTCACTTCTCCTAATTAGTAGGATTTAAATATTAGAGAATAAAATTCTCATCAGAAATATTTGCTGTCATCAGTAAGATTAAATTTAATAATAGTTTTGCTAACTCTAATTATGAAATAGTTTGAAAGCAATTGCTAGTGCCCATACAAATTAACATACAATGCAGTAGTACAGCTTCACATTTTCTTCCTGAAGCTCACAACTCTTTCTATCAAAATCAAACAAAGGGTGGATGGTTGGGGAAGGGGCTGAGGAGCTGCAGGGCACTCATGTCTTCCAGGGCTGACCTCAAACTTGGGCTCCCCCCAAAACTTTAAAAACAAAACAAAAAAAAACCCCAAAAACATACAAAACAGCATTCCCTTTCATTGATTCCTCAAAAATAGATACTTTGGGAAAATAGATTAAATTTGAAAGGAGATAGGATATTTGAAAATTGTATCTTGTCAAAAAAAAATTCTGATTTTGACCATTTTACTTTGGTCATAATATTTGTACAAAATAAATGCTCACTGAAATTTAGGATAAATTAACACAGTATTGTAATCTTACTCTCAAATTATTAAAAGGAAGGAGTTTGATAAAGCAAGCAACTGAAAAAATGCAAACAATTTTTGAATCTGGAAAAAGGGTGTAAAGTAGTTTACTATTGTAGTATTCTTGCACTTACTCTTTGTTTGAAATACTGACCAAAAAAAAGTTTAAAAAATCTAGTTACAGATGAAGAAAGACACATAGCCTACTAACCTAGGCATACACTGCCTGCAGTTTCAAGTACTCCTTTAGCCATCAAAAATATTTTTATTTTATCTTACTTTAACAGTAACAAGGCTCTCTTTATTTATTGCAGTTTATTGCAGATATAGCAATCACAAATTTATTAGCAAGAAACAGCTGGAGGCTTTTGAAGAAGGGTTAACCAAATAATATTTTAGAGGCCAATTTTAATAGATGATACTATAAAGATAGGAAAATACCACCAACTTTGGTTTACAATACGATGTGCTAAACAGTATATTATAATTTGCTGTCTAAAAACATAAATTGTTGAATTAAACTCCTTATGGTCTAATTCATTTTGGGGCTCTTAGAAGCTCTGCGCCTATAGGTAAATGTCTTAAGTCTTCTTTTAGTTCCCAAAGCTAGAAAATGGGTACAATAACAAACAAGTGAAATAAAACTAGCCCTTTGGTTATTATAAGGATTAAATATATGTAAATAAATATATATGAAATATTTATAAGATAGGTACAGTAGGGGCCATGCATTAGAGCAGTTACTCTTAAACCTGTATAACTTGACTTTGTTTATTTTAGACAGCTCATCTACAGTCTGCACCACATCAAGTGTTTCTCTTTGCTATTCTGTAGCATTCTCTGCCTAAGAAAATATTTGTACTTCAGTCAGATCATCATTGTTCAATAAATGAATGGGTAGCTGAGTGAATAAATAATCTAGTATTTGGTTTGTCTTGGAGAGAAAATCCACACATAGAAATAAGTAAAATAGAAGATATTATGCAAAAATCCTTGTGTTTCAGCAAAGAAAATTTAAGGATGTTGGGTGAGAGGTTTGGGAAGGGTTGATAGAGAATACCCAACACTGAGGATATTTAAGGTGTGGTTTGATAGGTAGGGGTTTCATACATTGAGATGGGATAGAAAAGCAGTTCAGAAAGAGCTAGCCAGGTGAGAACATGCTGAACCGATTGTCAAAAACACAGCAGCGATAAAACACTTTTAAAAAAAATTTTATCTTTAAGCTATAGTTGATACCATCTTTATTTTACAGTGTCCTCAAAGTGTTTTGCTGCTCTTTAGTTCTGCTTTGGTTTTCATTGAGAGTACTGAACTTAAAAAAAAAAAAAAAAAAAAAAGATCTGAGGATTAATTTAGTCAGTCAGTGTGGGAACTCATTCGTGGTGGAGATGGGGGAGACCAGAAGATCAGTGAAAAGGTGATGCCAGTTAGGAGATACAATCATCCAGCAGTAAAGATCCCCACAGTAATAGAACAATAGAAAAGAGTTTGGCTACAGGAACCATAAAATGCTATATAATAAATTTAGCAAGGAAGATGACCAAGAAAAATGACCTCTATAAAGAATGCTATAAAAGTTTAAGTGATGTAAATGAAAATTTGAATAAATGGAGAGGGATCTTTTGGGAGGAAGATTGCATCATGCAAAGATGGCTGACTCCTAGGTTTAGTGGAGTTTAATCTAAATCCCATAGGATTTTCTCTCTAAGAGTATCCAAAGTTAAGTTCATCTAAAAAAGAAGATAGAACTATTTAAGTTGAACAAATAAATTTGTTTTTTGAGCATTTCTATCATATATAAATATTTATATTCAACAAAAATTAAAATATGGTATTAAGACAAATAAACAGATAACCAAGGAAATGAATACTATTATTTCTATGAATTTAGGAAAGCATAAACAAACTCTAATAATATCAGGACACTAAGGGACTAAGTGTAACAACTTCAAAAAATGATTAAGTAGACACCTTCTCACACTATATATATATATATTATATATGTATAATATATATATATATATATTCTTTAGAGAATGGACCATGAAAAAATTAGAAAATAAATTGCCTAATTGTATGTATAGAGGTAATAGTCTAAGATAAAAAATATAATTGCACAGAAACTATTCATAATTCTAATTACATGATTCTACTTAGTATATCAAAAGTATACAGGTGACTGAGAAAATATAAATTCATGAAAGTAAAACAACAAATGAGATATATCATTCTATTGCCTACTAGATTAACCACAGTGAAAACTTGGAATAACCAGTGTTGAAAATTTATCGAAACTTACTTTCACACATGTTGATGCTGTAAGGTGAAAATATATCATAACCCTTTAACCTACCCTTCTCACTTTGGGGAACCTATTAAATTAGCAGAACTTATTAAAGATGTACTACTTAAATGTAATACAAACAGTATTTTGATGATAATCATTCTAATATATATAACATCCTCAAATCATAAAGAATATTTATAGTCTCACCATAAAAAATAAGATTTGGTCCTTTGATGAAAATGTGTAGTCTGTCAAAAATGAGTTACAAAACCAGTGAGGAAATAGCAATGTCCGTGAAAGTAACTTTGTGTTTATGTATGCATGTGGGAGGGACGGTACTTACAGATAATCTCCGAAAATGTGGTAACATTATTTTATTTCTTTCAACTGTAGTGTCTTTGCCTATTCAAAGACTTAGCAAGATTTCTGTGACCACAAAAGAAAAAAAAAAAAGTTTGACAGTGGAGTACCATCATACGTGTAAAAGCACATATAAAGCACACGGCAAGGAGCCTACACCTGATTTACTTTTCTTTACCTGCCCTTTTCCTTAGCAATCTTAGACCCTATACTTTTACACAACGCTTTGGATTCAAGTAGGAGTGATACTTTAAACATTTTTCTAATTTGAATAAAGCACATAGTGGTAAATTTACATATGTATACGTCACTTGAATCAACCAAGAAAGTACAGCTCCTTAACTTTTAGATAACTGATCACAGCTTTCTCATCTGTAGTGTAACAAAAAATTAAACTTGCCAGTAAACAGTCTATCAGTCTTTCCGGGTTGAGCTGCCCCTGTTGCATTTTAAAAAGTGTTTTCAGTAGGGAGACAAAATAGTGTCTCACTGTAATAAACTAGCATTGAACCAGGAAGATAATTATCTAATATGCTGTGCATATACAGTACTTACTGTATTTATTTTTAAAATAGTAAGAGGTGATCAAATGTGCCTCAGTTCAGGGAAAGAAGTTACAAGACCATCATATATCTTTTTTCTGGATTTCTTGCTCATTAAGCAACCTTCTGACAAAATTTTGATTTTCCAAGTACGTAAATACTGAGAAAGGATTAAGATACAGGATGTAAGTGTGTATTTAAAATATTGAAAATTAATGAAATCATTTCATAAATGTGTTCACTTCCATTTTAAGTTTTTAATCAGAATCATGTAATTCTGAGTAACATGAATCAATTCTTAAAGCCTGATAGAGTTGAGTGTTCAAGACTGAAAATTTGAGAACTGCAGCCTGGTCTCAATGGCAGTACCATGTGAGTAAGTGAGGGGGTTGCAGGGAAAGACACTTCAGCCCTCCACCAAACACCAATTATTAGTATAGGCAAAATGATGTTTTCTGACATTTGGGGGGGAAAAAACTATGTAAAGGAGCTTGAAGTTACCTGCCTCCACTTTCCAGTATCTACAAATCTACATTTGAGGAAAACCCTGAATTTTGCAGACCAGTCAGTATTCCATCTCTCTCACCTTCTAGGCTGAGAGAAGACATATTTTTGACATGTACAAATTTTGCCTAATTCCTGGGAACTGATGGAAAAAGCTAGTTTCTCCACAAACTCTTCCTCAGACTTTGTCTTTAGAACCAAAAAACTCAGATGAAAACAAAGTTATTATGACTGCTCTGGAGAGACTTGTTTCATTACAGAGAGTAATTAACAATTAAAATTCTATCTATTTAATGCATGTACTGATGGCTGCTCTACTTAAACTATGTTCCAACAATATAAACCAGAAATGGATATAGACAGGCCCACCATCAGTCCCAGGTCTTGGTGTCCACACTGAATTATAGTAAATCAAATGCAAAGATTTGCTTTGTGTGTATCACTTCCTTCCCTGTTAAAATGTTATTACTGTGTAGCAGGATAGTTATTTCCACTATGCTGACCAACTCTTCTTCTTTCCCTCAACTATTACTATTTGTGGTTAATTTATATAAAGGTCTATTCATATTAGATCCCACAGATTATACAAAGTTATATGTATTTCAAATATATAAAGAGAAATAACCTAAGATTAAGTGTTTCAGAAGCTGAAGCAGTTATTACAGTAGATTTCAGGTAAAAGAAAAATAGCTTCAGAAATTGTATTTGGGGAAAATAAAAGAGGAAACTATCTTAAGTTCGTGAAAATAAACTAAACTGAATGTTCTCAATAACTGACCAAAATTTTGAGAGATTAGTTCACTGGGTTTATAAAAATACCTGCACTTCTTTTCAATTAAGTAAACATTGCTTTATTTAAATGGCACAGTATTATTTTTACATAATTTTGAAGTTACTTATATTTTTAAAAGCATTACTGAAAAGAACTGCAGTATCCAAGATTCTAAAATATTTTAATAAAAATAATAAAATCTAACTGTAGCTTATTTTTCATATCATATTTTGGATTTACATTCATAAAACATCTCAAAGAATCTTCAGTTTGCTTCTCAGAATCTTATCTATGCGCATTTGAATCTGTCTTACAAGTGGAGTAGTTCAAGGTCACCAAGTTACTATACTCATAAACTGAAGGAGCATGAAGGTGCATTTCAGAATATTTAAGTCAATTTCAGTAAATGAATGAATGAATAAAGGAACTGACGTATCAATCATAAAGGTAAAGAGAAAGGAAATGCAATAACCTAATTAATACTCCAATCCAAATATTCATTAGAAATGAAATCAAATAATTACGGGCTTTGGGTTGAATCCAGACACTTTTTAAAATCTGACAATTTTATTAGCACATGAAAGCAGTCATTATTTACTGTAAACAAATTTATACATGTCTGTAGTAAGCATTTTAATTCCAAAGAAGATATTGTATCTATGCAATTTTGTTGGACAACCTTCAGGTCTGCATTAGCTAATTATTTCATAGTGTAGGCTGTCCCTTTCTGGACAAATCTTCAAGATGTGCAATATTATATATCAACCTATAAGTAACAAAAATTTTTAGAAATGAGGGAGTTAGACTGTATGGCGACATAGAAATTGAAATCACCTTGTCCATCCTGAGAGAGCATGGGCATCTGATTTTCTATTAGCTAATTAAATGTATTTTCATAATAAATGAGGAAAGAATGAAAACAAAAGAAAGATTATGTTTGCAAAGCTGAAATATTACTGTATTATATTTAAACTTGAAATCCAAATTAAGACTTTTTAAAATTTTGCCTCTTTCCCCCAATATTTATTTGGTAATTTCATGAGACACAAGCACACTTCCATAATTTTGTAAGTGTCATAACGTATGTGCATATGTATACATGCACATATATGTGTATATATAAATACATACATATTTTTTAGAAAGACAGTTATTTTGTTTTTTCCTTTTTGTTTGAATTCATTCTACCTCCTTTCTCCTTCCAACACAACCAAACACTGCTCTCCACCCTTGGTCATCAATGTTAACAACTTTTTATAAATATTTTTGTATATTTTTTCATGCTTGTGTATTTTTATTAAAATAACTTAGAGACATACACACACATGAACTTAAATGCTTTTTGTTTTCTGTATCTTGTTTTCTCCCCACTCAACAATATCTCTGAAAATCATGCAAAACAGCAGGTACAATGATAGTATACTTATTTTTGTGCCTAAAATACTTTTTGGTATGGACAGGCATGATATGATATGGTCCACCATTTTCCTTTGCTGGCATTCACTCAAATTACAGGTTTTTAACACCATAAAAACACAAAACTATCCTTGTATACATGCCTTTTATTTTTTTTTCCTAATACTTAGAGGATAGATTTTCAAGGAGTGCAATTACTGGGTTTATAGAGTACAAGTACCCGTATATTTAGAGAAGTTACCAGTCTGCTTTCACCAGCAGTGTATGACAAGCTTTTGTTCACTCTTCAAGCCAGTAGTAGGTACTAGAGTTTGTTTTGGCCTTACAGTCTATCATGATGAATTGTTTGTACAATGCATTTCACCAGCTACTGGCAATGTGGGCAGTTTTAAATATGATTTGTTACCTTGATTTGATCTTAAAAAAAAAAAATAATACTGATACTTGTATTAGATATTTTCTTATGATTTTGTTAAAAACTCACTCCATGTAATAAATACTTTAAAGTTTTGTGCATTGCTTTTTTAATCAAAATCTACTGACTGTTTTTTGATGGTATTTATGATGCCTTATACTTCAGAGTAAGTTCAGTGATCATTTAAGGCTAACATATAGCATTTAATGCTAAAGTATAAAACACCAGATATATAAAATAAAAGGCACCATATATATATATATATATATATATGGCATCTATGTTACTAGTTTTGGTTAAAATTGTCTCCCCTGCGCCTTCTTTTTCTTGCAGTATATTTACCCTGCATATTCACATACATATTTTAGACCATCAGGAATGTATTTTTGCATATGATAAAAGACAGAAGTTGTATTTTATTTTCTTCCAGATACATAGCTATTTGTGCAGTCACTATTTACTAAATAGGTTACTTAGTAAATACAGGTTATCTTTTCTCAATTTAGGTTTACCATTTAAAAAAATTAATCTATCATTTATACTGAGATCTATTTCTAAATTATTTCCACCATTGATCTATTTATCAATTTCTACAACAATACTATAATTTATAATGGCTTTGTAACATGTTTGTTTTATGGCATGTCTTTCACTATTTTTTAAACTTGTTTTGACAATTCTGAAGCTAAATATAGAAGATGACAGGGATAAAATCAGAGTCAAATTTTTTCCTCATATAAGATTTGAGATTATGTGATTTAAATTAAAAATTTCCATATGAATTCAAATTATGAATTCATATTGCATCAATTTTGAAAATTGATTTTTATATTATATATTCCTATTACAATGGAAGCATATCTATTATATCATCTCATGTTATTTAGTAAGACTTTACAAGTGTCTTTATCCAGTTTCATATTTCATTTGTTGGAATTAATTATTTTCCAGTTTTCCCTATGGAGCACGTAATTTAGCTTATCTAATTTCAGTAAATGGCACTTTTTGCTGGATTAGGAAGAAAAGCTTTTGTTATTTCTCCATTTATTTACAAATGCAGTATACCTTCTATCTAAAGAAATGTCTGCTTGTTTATATAATAATAGTCTTGTTAGTATCACTTTTTCTTCAAGTTGTTAATTTAATAAATTATGCTGACAATTTTTTAAAAATTTATTTTTCATAATTTGAATGAAGTTGGCTTTATCAAATATCTTAGTTCCTTTGATTTTGCTGGATCATCTTAGTATTTTATGTGGAAACATTGTTTAGTTAGGAAAATGCCATTGTATGAAAATTGTGTTTGTTTACTAGAATGATTTGGATAATTTTGTTATGTCTTTGGTCTTAGGTACTTAAATTTGAAATAATCTGCTCTTTAAAAATACTCTGAAACTCAGATATAATATTCTAGTTTGGGTCCTCTTTAAAAATCCTCAAATCTCTTACAGTAATTGGGATAGCCGCAATTTCTACAAGTTCTTTGGTCAATTTTAGGTACTTAAAATTTTACTAAGAAATGATTTTTTTTTTTTTAGGTTTTCAATAATTTGCCACTGTTACACATAGTAATCTATTCATGTTAAAAATTTTAACTATTTCTAATTGTTTTCTTTTTTTAACTCTTGTAAATTCTGTCTCATTCTTTTTAAATTGAAGTATAGTTGATTTACAATGTTGTGTTAATTTCTGGTGATTTATTTATAAATATATATATTCCTTTCCTTATTCCTTTTTTATTATAAGCCATTACAAGGTATTGAATATAGTTCCCTGTACTATATGGTAGGACCTTGTTTATTTTACATGTAGCAGTTAGTATCTGCAAATCTGGAACTCCCAATTTATCCCTCCCCATCCACTTTCTCCTGATAACCGTAAGTTTGATTTCTATGTCTGTGAGTCTTTCTCTGTTTTATAAATAAGTTTTTTTGTGTGTGGCCTTTTTTTTTTTTCCAGTTTACACATATAAGTGATATCATATGTCATTTTTCTTTCTCTTTCTCTTTCTGGCTTACTTCACTTAGTATGATGATCTCCAGGTCCATCGATGTTACTGCAAATAGCATTATTTTTACTCTATATAGATGTGTCATTTCTTACTCCAAACATCCAGAATTAGAGTTGACCCTCTATATTCTCCAGGGGGATCCATCCTAGAACCTGTACAAATACCAAATTCCCTGGATTATCAAGTCCCATAGTCAGTGCACCATCCATGGGTTCTGCACCCCTGGATTCCACCAGGGATCCAACCAGCCATGGATCCAACCAGCCGTGGATGTAGCATGACCCACCATTGGTTGAATCTGTGGTTGCAGAACTTGTGGATAGGGAGCACCAATCGTATTAATTTCACAATTTGTACCGCTACCTAGGTCACATTTCTATTTGGAATCCGAGAAGGTGGGTTGTAAAATATTTACTTTTTAGAATATTTAGTGACTTTTCTTTTTGCCTTCCAGTACACACTTGAGTTCATGATTTTTTTTGCCATATATATCCAAATAAATGTGACAGAAAATGACAAGAGTATTGGAGAATTAAATTATACCTGTCTTTTTGTTGTTGTTAATTTGGTTCACTTCTGAATGTGAGATATTTTAACTCTTTTATAAGTACATGTTTGCAAGTTATGATTGTATTTCTACTAATTTTATCTTGTATATTTTGATTATATTTTTTGCAAAATGAATGGCTTATTATTTTATGTTTCTTACTATATAGCTTCATGATTAACATTAAATTACAACTTAACTGCCATAAACATTGTAATTTTTACTTCTCTTTCTTGATCAATCTTTAATTTTCTCCTTTATTTTCAGAAGCAAATTGAATCTAGCTGTTTCTATTGTTTGTTTTTCTTTTAATAAGCTATTACTGTTCTTGTTTCACTTGTCAGATTTTACTATTGCTTTAAGAACTCAGGTGACAGTCTCATTTTTCTTTTCCTTAGACTTCAGTAATTCTAAAATAATATGTCCAAGCATTTTCTGTCTTCCAACTCAGTAAACCTTTTCATAGAATCAATTATCTTCCAGTTCATACAAAATGTCTTCTTTATGGCATAGTTCACAATGTTTCTCTCTCATCTGGAACGTCTGTATTTACAGGTAGAGCCAATTGGATCTATGTTCCAAGTGTCTTCTTTTTTTTTTTTTTTTTTTTTTTTTTGCTTTAGCATTTTCATCTTTTTCTATTGTTGTTTGTGTTATGAAGAGAATTCTTGTGTTTTGTCATCCAGTTCACTTAAAGAGGATGCAAAATAAATGGAAAAATACCCTTGGATGTTTATGAATTTTAGGTCCAGAAAATCTATAAACTGCAGTTAATGTCAATATACACTTTCAAGGACTGAAAAGATAAGAAAACTCTAAAGCACATATTCTTAGAAAAAGGATTAGGAAAGATGGTTGTGCTTTAATTCTTTCAGGTGAGTTCTGCCAAATAAAAGAAGAGAAAAGTAAAACCAATATAAGAAGGGAATGTGAAAAATATCAAACAATCTAATATTCCTATCAGAATTTATTCTTTAACATTTAAGACCAAAATTCACTTTTTTCTTCCACTTTGGTTTACTCATCTCCTAAATGTAGATTATTAATTTAATATAAAAAGTATCAAGGCTATGTTATGTAATTAAAGAAAAGGCAAATTTCACAACACTTTAAGTATGTGAATGGAATCCAAAGATTCATGATATAAAGCACAAGATGTTCATTTTAAGCTTGATTTTTATGTTAGTAAAATAATTTGTAAATCTAATTAGAAATTTATATTTTAATATATAGAGAAGTCTGGAAACTTGTATACTTGAAAACTTAAGTTCTAGGTGGTTCAGTCCACATTTATCTTTTAAAGAGTCAACCAAAACTTTCAATTAATTTAAGATTAAAATGATTATGTTTAACAATAATTTAAGACTAATAGTTTAGTTAAATTACTAACTCATTTCAATGGAAAGTTTAAAATATATTTTATTTTTTAAAAATATCAATTTTCTATGAGTATGTTAACAATGTGAAATTTTATTCTACAGTAATCATATTTTGTCAGTTTCACTGAATTCTTTTTTACTCATTCAGAAATATTTGACAGCTTATGACAAAACCAATGTGGAGTTATTTAAATTATCTACCTGACACTGTTGTTTAAGTATGAGTCATTTTTTTTAAACCATGTGATTCTCATTCAGTTTTTAATTATATATTATTCTCAAATCTCCAGGGAATTTTGTAGATTGATTTTTTGTCAGTACAAAAATTTATCTGAAATTTGATTTTTTTTCTAGTAAGATTTTGTTAGAAAGAAAGGAGAGAGAAAATGCATAGAATTATATTCACATGAATCATTAATATATTCTTTAGATTTTCCTCAAATTTTTAATACGTAGTTTTGAAAAAAATACATTTACACATATCTTGATATGCTGATAATTGTGAAAGAAATAACATTAAATCCTTTTTTAAACTTTAGATGAATTGTTTATTTTCTTTACTTGAAATGTGAATCATTTATATGGAAGCAAAGTTCTTATTAGTGATATAAAACTGAACACAGATGATTGTAAGTAGGATATATATAAAGAAAACAATCCTACTAATGAAGTAATCATCTACAACACAATAGTGTAAATACATAAAAGATGCTACTTCTATTTACTGATTCTGTTTATTCTTTTAGTGTATATATTACACATTTAAAAGGAAACCATATGCTTTTAAACACTTAAGCCTTTTTTGAAATACATATTTATTATAAATATTATGTTTTCTTTCTAAGTTATCCAGTGATTGTTTTAAATCTGTATCTTTCAGGAATCTCAGTTGGCTATGATACCATACTAGTGGTGAAAATGTTCCAGAAGGATTGTGAATACACTCTGTTAAGCTTGTTTACGAGATCTCGAAATGCTGATTTTAACCCTGGAATGAAGGGCATTTTTGGTTGAACAACTGGTACAAGTGGAAAAATTTAACTGCTGTTTGCTAAATTCAGGGCTTAGTTCTGTGGTGACTATTGTATATTCTCAACAAATACGTGTTTAATAAAACATTCAGGACACTAAAACATTAGCAAATTTTGAGGCTGACAGACCTATTTTCAAATCCTAGTTTTATAATTTTCCAAGTATGTACTTTAATGAGTTATTCAGTCTCAATACCTGTTACTCATTTTATGCAGTGGGCATTAGAAACAATGCAGAGCTTACAAGACTGTTTTAAGAAGTAGATGACTGTGTATAGAAATAGATGAACAACATACTGTTCCTTGTATTATGACTGTTTATGTATTTGAAACTGAGAACAGATTTTAAGCTAGTGGTAGTGACTTCTCAGAATAGCTATGCAGATATTCCTCTATTTTAACTTGGAAAATATAGAGCATAACATAATTATGAAATAATAATAAAAAAAATAGGAAAAAGAATACTTCCTCTCCAGCTTCCTCATCATCAGCGAACATTTACTCCTTTTCCCCCTATGTATACCACTCATCAGTTTGAAATAGAAGCAAGTCCTTTTCCTCTCAAGGTTTCCTTTCCTCTCATGACCAGGAACTGTGATTTCCTCTGGGTAACTAGAGGAAATCACAGGTGTTCTTTAGTTAGCACTGCTTTTTTTTTTTTTTTTTAACATTAGGATGTATATTTTACAAAGTCACTACAAGTTTCCTTTAAATGTGTTTTATGATATACCTGTTTACAGTCTCAGCAAGATTATTCTAAAATAATTTTACCTTAGGTAAGTAAACTTTTCTATTCTTTTCATGACAGTTTTCACAGAACTAGAACAAATAATCCAAAAATTTGTATGGAATCATAAAAGACTCAGAATTGCCAAAGCAATACTGAAGAAAAAGAATGAAGCTGGAGGAATAACCCTGTCAGACAATACTACAGAGCTACAGTAATCAAGACAGCATGGTATTGGCATAAAAACAGACATATATGGATCAATGGAACAGAATAGAGAGCCCAGAAATAAACCCACAGACCCACAGTCAAGTAATCCTCAACAAAGGAGGCAAGAATATACAATGGAGAAAATATAGTCTCTTCAGCAAGTGGTTGTGAGAAAACTGGACAGCTGCATGTGAATTAATGAAGTTAGAACACTCCCTTACACCATACAAAAAAAACAAAACAAAACTCAAAATGGCTTAAAGACCTAAACATAAGACAAGACTATATAATCCTCTTAGAAGAAAACATAGGCAAAACATTATCTGACATAAATCTTAGCAGTGTTCTCCTAGGGCAATCTACCCAAGCAATAGAAAGTAAAAGCAAAAATAAACAGATGGGATATAATTAAACTTAAGCTTTTGCACAGCAAAGGAAACCATAAAAAAAACAAAAAGATAACCTATGGAATGGGAGAAAATATTTGCAAATGATCCAACTGACAAAGGTTTAATTTCTAGAATATATAAACAGCTCATACAACTTAATAGCAAAAAAAAAAAAAAAAAAAAAAAAAAAAAAAGCAAACAGCCCAATCCAAAAATGGGCAGAAGACCTAAACAAGCAATTCTCCAATGAAGACATACAAGTGGCCAAGAAGCACATGAAAAAATGATCAATATCACTAATTATCAGAGAAATGCAAATCAAAACTACAATGAAGTATCACCTCACATCAGTCAGAATGGCCATCTTTCAAAAGTCCACAAACAAATGCTGGAGAGGGTGTGGAGAAAAGGCAACCCTCCTATACTGCTGGTGGGAATGTAGTTTGCTGCAGCCATTATGGAAAAGAGTATGGAGATTCCTCAGAAAACTAAAAATAGATTTACCATATGATCCTGGGCATATGTCCAGAGGGAACTCTAATTCAAAAGGATACATGCACCCCAATGTTCATAGCAGCACTATTTACAATAACCAGGACATGAAAATAACCTAAATGTCCATCGACAGATGACTGGATAAAGATGTGGTATATTTATACAATGGACTACTACTCAGCTGTAAAAAAATAAAATAACACCATTTGCAGCAACATGCGTGGACCTGGAGATCATCATACTAAGTGAAATAAGCCAGAAAGAGAAAGAAAAATGCCATATGATATCACTCATATGTGGAATCTAAGGATAAAAAAGACACTAATGAACTAGTCTATGAAACAGACTTGCAGACATAGTAAATAATTTTATGGTTACCAAGGGAAAGAGGGTGGGAAGGGATAAATTTGGGAGTTTGAAATTTGCAAATGTTAGCCACTATATATAAAAATAAATTTTTCTTCTGTATAGCACAGGGAACTATATTCAGTATCTTGTAATAACCTTTAATGAAAAAGAATATGAAAATGAATATACGTATGGATATACATGACTGGGACATTATGCTGTACACCAAAAATTGACACATTGTAACTGATGGTACTTCAATTAACAGTAACAACAAACAAAAAAACAGTTAAACATGCTTGTTAAAGCAAGTAAAAATTTTTAAAAACAAAGGCAAAGCTATAATTTTCTTCATCACTACCTGCCTCCCACAATATGAGGTCGTCAGTTTGGCTAGCTTTCTTTGTATCCTACAATATAGTACTATATCCTTCTGTGTACTGATACATATTTATACAGAAATTCATACAACATAGAAACACACCCACTTATTTGCTTACTTTGATCAAACTGCATGCATATTTTAAGCCACATTTCTGAAAATTGCTTATACATTATATATTACCATTTATGTATGTAATGAAGCTATTTTCAGTTTGTTGTGCCTATTAATATTTCAATTTTTGATATATAATTAATAATTTTATGAATTTTTCCTGGACATTTAAGTGTTACGATTTAATAAAACATTGTCCAGAGGCTTATTGTAACAATAAAAAAAAAAAAATCTACTGGCATTTTGTATATTTGTCTTTTGTTCAGCCATCTTACCAGATTATCTTAATAACTGCCATTTTTTACCTAGAATTTCTTCAATTTTTCAAAAGTCAAATGTCATGAAACAACATTTTTTCTACTTGTTTCTTGGAGACATTTAAAAGAAATAACAATGGTAATAAGACATTTATGTGTATTTTTGACCTTAAATGAAATTTTAACTTTCCCTATATTAGAATAAATTTCCTGCTGCATTTCCATCAATGCTTTATCATGTTTATGAAATTTCCATTTATATATTTTTACATGTTTACAATTAGGAATTAATGATTTTCTGCAAATAATTTTCATACTTTCCAATATGATTAAAAGATTTCTCCATTAATTTCTTTACACAACAAAAATATTGTTTCAAGAATGCAAAAATTCTACAGAACCAAGAAAGAGTAATAAAGGTAGCCTCTCCGGGGAAAATTTCTCTTAGCTCTATGTGTATGTCCTTGTCTAAATTTAATTTTTTATTTATTACTTTCCTCTTTAAGCCAGAGAATAATGTCATTGGTATTTTTATCAAATACTCTACCTAAAAATAAAATGTCTTTCTGGAAAACAAAACTGATCCTTGAACAACACGGGGTTTAGGGGTGCTGATCCCCATATAGTTGAAAATCCATGTATAACTTTACAGTCTGCCCTCAGTATCCATGGTTCCACATCCACAGATTTAACCAACTGTGGATCATGTAGTACAGCAGTACATATTTACTGAAAAAATGTGTATAAATGGACCCATGCAGTTCAAAGCCATGTTGCTCAAGGTCAAATGTTAACATATTTGACTTAAAACATTTTGTTGAATTTCTAATTGTATTTGTTTTTACAATTCCTTTGGCATTTAAATCATTTAAAAATATATTCTTATAATGTGAGTAACTTTTTTCTTTTTACAATGACTTAGTTTATTTGATTTGGGGATGGTGATAATGAAATTACTTGACAGCACACTGTGGTTTTGGAATGAGCGTTGTGTTTTTAAACTATTGATTAAATTGCTAAAACAAATGAAAAAAGCTGGAATATGAGGCATCACCTCACACCAGTCAGAATGGCCGTCATTCAAAAATCCACAAATGACAAATGCTGGAGAGGCTATGGAGAAAGGGGAACCCTCCTGCACTGCTGGTGGGAATGCAATTTGGTGCAGCCACTATGGAAAACAGTGTGGAGATTCCTCAAAAGACTAGGAATAGACTTACCATATGACCCAGGAATCCCACTCCTGGGCTTGTATCCAGAAGGGACCCTACTTCAGGATGACACCTGCACCCCAATGTTCATAGCAGCACTATTTACAATAGCCAAAACATGGAAACAGCCTAAATGTCCATCAACAGGTGACTGGATAAAGAAGAGGTGGTATATTTATACAATGGAATACTACTCAGCCATAAAAACCAACAACATAACGCCATTTGCAGCAACATGGATGCTCCTGGAGAATGTTACTCTAAGCGAAGTAAGCCAGAAAGAGAAAGAAAAATACCATATGAGATCGCTCGTATGTGGAATCTAAAAAACAAACAAACATACAAAAACAAAATGTAAATACAGGACAGAAATAGACTCATAGACAGAGAATACAGACTTGTGGTTGCCAGGGGGGCGGAGGGTGGGAAGGGATAGACTGGAATTTCAAAATTGTAGAATAGATAAACAAGATTGTACTGTATAGCACAGGGAAATATACACAAAACGTTATGGTAGCTCACAGAGAAAAAAATGTGACAATGAGTGTGTATGTGTCCATGTATGACTGAAAAATTGTGCTGAACACTGGAATTTGACACAACTGTGTAAAATGATTATAAATCAATAAAAAATGTTAAAAAAAAAAAAAGCTGGAATAATTTACTTGAGTAGTAAGTTCAGATGTTTACATTGTGTCTTTATTCCTGCCATTACATGACATTATGAGGCACTATAGTTTACCAATTGAAATGGTGGAGATTTTATATATATATATCATATAGAAGTGACCTCCTAACACAACTTTCACAATGATTTTGTAGTGGGCATTCTTTGGTTTTACACGTAATGTGAGTTAATAATCTCTACAGAGTGAAATAACTCTTATTTCAACACTGTTAGACATTACATCCTTACATAAATAAAAAATATTTTTACACTTCATCTAGTCCAGAGGAAATTTATGCATGTTAAAAATAGAATGCTGAAATAATTAGATATTTGTTTTTGATAATAAAATTGAATAAATATATGTAAAGTGGAGAATTTGTGGGTATTATAAGAGATTATTTGAATATATTATAAACCAGTTACCTAAGGCAACTTCTGACACATGGAAAATAATCAAACATCATGAAATACGTTCTATGAAGTCAGGGGGCTTTGTCTTTAGTCCTGCTGCAGCCCTATTACCTACTACTGTGTCAGGCTTACTGTAAGCTTTTAATAATTGTTGAAAGAATGAATCAATAAATGAATCAATGAATAAATATAGGATACTATCCTCCATATATTTAAAAAAAAAAGTAATTGGTGAAAAACCAAAATGAGTATCTGGATTCAGAAAGTATTTTTTGATGGACAATTGATGTCAGTATCATAGAAAGTTTGTAGTAACTTGTTGTCCAGTTTTCATTTCCATGTCAGTTATTTAGATTAATGAACTGAACAAAGATAACTTTTAGTGTAGTCCTAATGACTGTACTTTGTTTTTTAATAAGGACTGTTATAAGGACTCTAACATGAGGACTCAGTTATTCAGATTCACTTACTTTAAAAGTTAATATGGTTTCTTTTATTACTCTCAAATTCTAGGCTTCTTCATGATATAAAATCAGTTACTCTTAAATACAATCCTGTTGAATACATGATGTTGTATATTAAATTACAAATTCACTCCAAGAGAATTTAAGTTTTAGAAAAAATAAATTTAGAATCCATGAAATAATAGTTTGACTAAAACATAAAATAGAAAACACCAATAAGCTAGAGGAAACATGAAAAAGAAAACATGGAAACAACAAAACTAAGAAATAAAAACAAAGTTAAAAATAGAAACATACATCCATATCTTTTGTAATATTAAATGCCAGACCACAATGGAAGAATCTCTAAAACATCACGAAGAGAACAATACCATCATCAAAAGTGGATGAAGCCATCATAAATGATAAATATAAAGTAAAAGATTAAAAACTGTAGGGTACTAAAATCATTACAGGAAAAATGAACAGTAAAAATTGAGTGTAGACGTGATTTCAGAAATAGATCAGTATTTATATAAAAGTAAAGCATATGGTCACATAGCATAGTGATTTGATATATGGTTGAGGTCAATTTCCTAGTTAAGAATTGGTTCTGCCACTTAACAACTCTGAAAATTTATAAACTGTTTAATATCCCTTTGACCCATAGTAACTATACCATACAGCTGTTGATATTACTGACATGTCTAGCTTACAACATAGGTTAGCACTAAATAAGAACTTTATATAAGTTAGCCATTATTCCTGGCAACATAATAGGAATTTAGTATTTGCAGTCTTCATAAAAATCTTCGTATGTATACAAGAAGACCAAATGAAGCCCCAAGTTGGTACAAGGAAGGAAATATCAGAGCAGAAATGAATAAAATGGAGGCATAAAAGAAAATAGAAAGGATCAGTAAAAGTAACAGCTTTGGAAAGATACCTTAAAAAGATAAAACTGACAAACCAAACCCCTTTTTAAGAAACAAGAGAGGACTCCAATAAAATTAAAATGATAGAGGAGCTATTACAACTGATACCACAGAAATACAAAGGATCATAAGAGACTCTTATAAACAATTACACACCAAAAAAACTGTATAACCTAAAAAAATGGATAAATTTCAAGAAACATACAGCCTGTTAAGACTGAATCATGAAGAAATAGAAAATAGGAACAATCAAGTGCTAGTGAGGATGCTGAATCAGTAATCAAAACCTCCCAGGGAAGTCAGCATCACAGCAGTCTGAAACTTTCCTTTTATCTGTCCCCCGCTATTCACAACTAATCAGACATCCATGACTGATAAAAGTACTTCTGCACAGGACACCAGAGATCCATCCATCTATGCATCCTAAAGCAGGTAGACTGGACCTCAGAGGAGGCTACGATGCCAAGGGAGTTTGAGCAGCAGGGTAAGCACAATGACCTTTCTGACAGAGGAAGTGGAAAGTGAAAGTGGTAATGAAAGTCTTCCAGGCCACATGGACTTCAGATAGAGGGGTCCTGTTGCTCTTTCTGTGGAGGTACCTCTGTGACTAGGGGGAAGGAAATGAGAGGGCCAAGGAAGGCAAAAAGAACTTAATGGAGGCATTTCCTGCTGTGTTCTCTAGGATTTCAGCAACAGACAAGCCCCAGGACCTCTGGGAATCCCCCACACGAGGATCTTCCTACTGGATTGTGGGCACACCCAAAGTGTCAGGTACAAAGCTCTCACTTCTCTCCGCTCTGCTGCCAGTTTTTTTTTTTTTTTTCTTTTTCCAACACCAGCATTTTAATGCATGCCCAAACAACCCTGAGAATAAAAACAAAGCCAGGTGCAGCCACTATGGAAAGCATCATTTCACAATATACACAAATATTGGGGCATTATGTTGTACACCTGAAACTAATATAATGTTATATGTCAATTATATCGAAAGAAATATCATCATGTGTATCGATGCATTAGAATAGAAAATAAAGATGCTCTTAATTTTTGTTTGTTTATTTTGTTTGTCTGAGTGGTCTGAATCTTATAGAACTCCTGTTTTATAGTACCGAACTGAAACAGTATGCCATTCACAAGGCCAACAATGGTAAGATTTGATAGTTTTTTTGTTGTTGTTTTGGAAGGAAAGAACTTTCATAGATAAATCTGTGAAATATCCTTAACTGATATGAACAGTAAATATAAACATAGATAGATATAATTATTGGCTTTAATGATCAAAGCACAGTATTTAATTACTTTTCAATACCATGATGATTCCATTTATTCAGTAATTTCAAAAGTTGTGAATTTTGAAGGCTGAATTGTAATAATTGAATACAGGAGCTACTATCTCTCATATAAATAAAATGCAAAATACATACCATACATTTTACATATATCATTACCAACACTCAAAATATAAGACAGTGTATCCCTTATTCATGGATTAAAATATAAACATACACTCATGCAGACCTATACCACCTTGACACACATGGTCATATAGTTAGTGTGACTGTACTACAACTAATGAAAAATAGAGTATCTTGAATCATTGATATATTTCAGGAATTGTGCTGAGCTTTTCTACTTGTACTTTCTCAACTAACATTAATTTAAAAAATAACAAAACATTATAAACCCATGTGTTTCTGATTCTAGAGTTCATGGCCTCAGCAATGCTGCTGCCATATACCAGAGATGAAATTAGTGCCCTAATTCTGACTCTAGAGCCCACATTTTTTTCAGAATATGCAATGTTTATGAACACACAACCCCTCCTTGATCTCACACTTAGGTGTCAAGTATAAAATCCAGAAGTGCAGTTGGGTGAGATATTATGAAAATTCCATATTCTGTGTGCATTTATATCATAATTATTTTAAAAGTACCTATATCAATACTAATATTAACAATGGTTGAGAATTAGATGTTATTTCTGATCTAAATAATTTAGATTATTTTAACTCTATGTTTCTCATTTAAATTTTACTGTGGGGAAATCATTATGCTTTTTCCATAAATGATTATTTTTGAGGGTTTTTTTCCCCCAGGTTGAATAAAACTAATGGAATAAAAGTGAAATTTGTTAGTGAAAGATTCTATTATCTTGTTTTACTTTAAATTCAAATTTCACAAGCATCTCTGTTTAGGATAATGAAATTAATCACTCCTACAATTATCTGGAAATTTTTAGATCTTTACCGGAGGGCAAAAATTTCAGACCTCATGAAAAATGCTTGAAACTTGCTTAAATTTGATTGTTTCTTTTAAAAAATCAATTTATTTTAATAGCTATTCAAGTTAACATTATTGTAGGTTTCCTTGACTCACAATGAGATAGTTGTCTTTTGTTCACATTTCTCTGTCTGTATTAACAAAAGCTGGTTTATAATATGACATTTTTTTTAAACACTTTAACAAGAAAACCTGAAAATACTGCTCAAGTATACTTGGAATATTTCTTGTGAAACCAGTTCTTTATTTGTATATGAGGGTGTGCTCTTTGTTAGTAACTCTTTTATCTATGCCAATTGGTTCTCAGTTTAGAATTAAGACAGCTTTTTGTGGTGCAAAATCACCTGCCCAAATATAGATTCACTGTTTAAAACACAAAGGAACAAAATTGCATGTTTTCCCTGGAAAATATAATTTTCACAACTGAAATTATAATTTAACTCAGGCTGGCAATGTGTCCAATGGTAAGGTCCAATCAAAGATAGGAGGAAGGAGAATGAACACTCAAAGTACTACTTGAGCACTGTACATAAATTTGACAAAGGGCACTAGAAATACCCATACCAACACTGTGTTTCACCACCTTACAGTAAGAATGTCAAACAAAAGGCAGCTGGAAATATGGAGAGAAAATAATATAAGAAAAAAAAACAAAGGAAGCCTGTTTTTCAACTAGAAAATTAATGTCTCTCTATAAATACCTACTGAAGTCCGACTAAGTGAAATGTACTAAGCTAGGCATAAAGGCATCACCATATACACCCTGAAATTTAGCTCATAAAGTTTCACAGTCAAGAATTACAGAGAAAATGCTTAGCTTCTTTGCTGATACCTATTTCTTTTCTCTTTCTTTTTATTTTTATAAATAGTCCTAATGTGAAATGAGACTTTCTAGTGAAATTGGAGTGTGCAGGCTTAAAATATATTCTGCAAATCTGGGGTGTAATTATATGCATAAATAAAAGATAAATATTAGTCTGTTTATATTTCCCTATTTCTCTTAAACCTCCCTAGTTTCAGACTTCAGTAGGGCTAAAACAACAAGAAGAAAATGAATTGGGTATTTTATAAAATGGTATTGGTGTATATAAAAATTTGTTGTAATGAAATAGTTTCAGCCTGGTTCCTACTCTCTGCCTAGCTACTAATGAACATGTTGGGCTTCGACTATGCCACTTTTTAGCTTTAGGCACCTCACAGCTTCCATTTCTGAAATTAGGGATTTGGAATACATTTTGATGCTTAACCAGGAATAAGCAATTGCAAAGTTTTTCAAAATTTCATCTTCTCCCTCACCCCTCCATACTTCTAGACGTTATTTTAATTACTTTAGATTGGGTAGGTTTCAGACATATGGGCTTTGAAAAAGTTCCCAGGTGACAGAGCTACATCCACTGGGATATAGACCTGTCAAACCCTGGAAGGTCCATTACAGCTCTCTACAGTCCCTAATGCTTTGATATTCAAAAAGATTATATAAAATTCTAACTTAACTGTATCTTATAAAAAACCTCAAGAATATTTATAGGGACATTATAAATATATATCACACAGCAAGGTAAAATTTACAAAGTTTGTTATTTAAAAAATCATTATCCATGCAAAGAAGCGGTAACATACTAACTATAATGAGGATAAAAAACAATTGAAACATACCCAGAAATAGCATAAATGATAGAATTAATAGCATAGACAAGGATATCAAAGGACATAACTATTTCATATGTTTAAAAAACCAGAAGAAAGATGAGCATGCTAAGTAGAAACATCAAAGGTAAATAAAATAACAAAAAATTTCTAGTGCTGTAAACTATAATTTCTATAATGAAAAATGCATTGAATTAGATAAACAGAATATTAGATATTCTGAAAAGAAAAGGAAAAGATTAATAAACCAGAGGACATAGTACGATAGGTTAATTGATGGCTCCTAATGTCAACAAGTCTTTCTAAACGTGATTAGGCTAAGGATCATTTGGGAAAGAGATGATCATGGATTATTCAGGTGAAGTCAATGTAATAACAAGGGAGATTATAAAAGGATGACAGGAGGGTAAGAGAAAGCATGAAAGAGAGTGAGAAACTGGAATATGCTATACTGCTGGCTTGGTAGATACCAATAATCCATGGAATGCAGGAAGTCTCTAGAAGATAGAAAAAACATGGATACAATTCTGAGCTTCCAGAAGGAATGCAGACCTGTAACTTTAGGAATTCTACAATTTAACAATTTTAGAATTATTTGACCAAAAGTTAAATACTTAGGTATAAATTTACAAAATACATACAAGATTTATGAAGAAAACTATAAAACTCTGATGAATGACATCAAAGAACTAAATAAATAGAGAATTCCATGTTCATGAACAGAAAGACTCAACATTTTCAAGGTGTTCTTCCCAACTTGATCTACAGATTCAATGCAATACCAGTCAAAATCAAAGCAAGTTATTTCATGGATAACAAACTGACTCTAAATTTAGTTTATGCAGAGAAACAAAAAAGACCCAGAGTAGCCAACAAAATACTGAAGGAGAAGAATGAAGCTGGGGGACAAATGCTATCCAAATTCAAGAGTTACTACAAAGTTAACAGTAATAAAGATAGTGCAGTGTTGGCAAAAGATAGAGAAACAGATCAATGGAACAAAATAAGAGCCAAGAAATAAACCCACACAAATGTAGTCAACTGATGTTTGACAAAGGAACAAAGGCAATACAATGGAGCAAAGATAGATTTTCAACAAATGGTCTGAAAATCCTGGACACACACATGCAAAAAGATGAACCTAGACACAGACCTTACATCCTTCACAAAAATTAACTCAAAATGGATCAGACCTAAAAGTATAATTAGAAAGTACAAAGTTCCTTGAAGACATAATAGGAGAAAACTGAGATGACTATGGGTATGGTGGTGATACTTTTAAAGTACAATACCTAAGACATGATCCATCAAAGAAACAATAAGCTAGACTTTATTAAAATTAAAATCTTCTGCTCTGCAAAAGATTATGCCAAGGGAATTAGAAGACAAACCAGAGACTAGGAGAAATTATCTGCAAAAGACATCTCATAAAGGACTATTATATAAAATGTACAAAGAACTCTTAAAATTTATATATATAGATAAAATCTCCCTTTGAGGACTGTTAGTTCTAGCACCAGACAGAAAACAATAGCCTCAAAGAGACTGACCAGCATTCAAATTAGTTAATTAGCATTAAATCCTAGTGGTTCTGTTTCTCTGAAAGCTGAAAAAATATACTGAATTATTGCACATTATTCCTTTAGATAAAAGGTCTGCTCCAGTGCTATCAAGCTATGATACTCTACATTCACCGTAAGTTTGCCCTCACAGCCCTACTGCTTACAGGCAGGACTGTTTACAGGGAATCACCTCATCTCCCTTCATGTGAAGAAATCCACTTTGTCTTTCAGAAAATAATTTAACACTTTTCCTTGAAACTATATTATAACGGCAATTGTTTTTTCTATATAATAAACGTGATATTCAGTTTAAATTATTTGAGATGATTTATAATTATTTTATTTCTGGAACACTACTAGACACATAGTATGTAAATCAAATTCTTTTGAGTATCAATGCATAAAATATGCCTTTCTTAGAAACCCAGAAAAATTGTTTCCTAATCCTCTCCCCCAAAGACTATAAAAACAACCTAGAATTATTTATATAGAAAGGGTCACACACCAGAATCTGGGAGGGAAAGAGTGAGGGATGATGTTGAAATTATTGAGAAAAAATAACATATGAAGAAAAACATTAAATTTAAAAATTCTTTTGAAAAAAATCTGAGTATGAAGGAATTTGAGTTTTGCTTCTGTTCTGTTTCACTAGATATATTACTTTTAGAGGCAAAGAAATGTGGAAAAGTACACAACCATATTTAACATAAGATAGAAACCAAACTTATAATGTTTTAAAATATATATTCATAAACAAATTCTAAAGGTTAATGAAGAAAAATTTAGTACTCTCTAATAGTAGATTTCATATTTATTCAACCAGGTCTTTTCTTTTTTTTTTTTTGCAAAAAATGATTTAAATAAATTTATACATTCTGGTAGAATCATATATTGAGACACTGAGAATAAGAAACATGTTCTCAGAAAGGCTTATGTATATAATTAATTATACAGTTTCATAAAAATATCTGATGCATTTACCCATTTATCATTAATTTACAAAAAGTAACACAAAGTAATGGCTATGCCTTGAGAGTAAAGAAAAAGGAAGATATAGTCAGATTTCCTTAGGGAAAAATAAGAATTTAGAAATTTAGAGATTATAAATGAGCTGAAACATAAAAATAAATGTAATGTCCTGGCATTTATCTCTTTTATGCCTGGAATATCTTAGCTGCCCAAACATTTATTTTCCATTTTAGATGCCCAATTCAGATTTATGTTATTGGATTAAGTGAAGTCAACATTCTCTTTAAAATCACACAGCTGGTAGAAATTCACCAACAGCTTATTCATTAATGTCTTTATTTTATTTTAATGTATCCTTCAAAATTACTCACTTCCCTAGACTAGAATTAGAAAATAAATTCTTTTGTCCATAAATTCAAACTGATGGCAACATGAAACTTAAAACAGATTAATAAATGATTGACAGGCTAGTTTTTTATTTTAAGTCAACTTGAGTTAAATATCTAAAAGATTAAATGCCTGAAAGGAGACAGATTAGAAGAATAAAACAAGGGAACAAAAAGTTTTTTAAAATATGGTGTAAAAAGACAAAAATAAACAAAAAGAGAATAAGGTGTCATCTTATCTTCCCTAGACAGTGGCCACCACCTCTGAACTGATCCTTTAAAATCTACTCTTGCCTTTATATATTAAAAGAAATTATTTCATGCACTAATTTTTAATTCAAATTTAATAGTGCCATCTCCTGCTTAAAACTATTCAATCGCTTGCCTTTGCTCTTGGGATAAATTTTAAAATCCTTAATGTCATTGGTAAGTCCCTAAAGATCTAGGCTTTGTCTTACTCCTCATCACGCTTCCTTCAGTTACAATCTATTCTTAGTATTATTTAACTTTTTCCCATCTCAGGGTCTTCACAAAGGATCTTTCTGCTGCAGGACGTTTCCACCATCTTCTCTCCTGGTTATATTGAAAATGTGTTCCTCAGCTCCAGCTTAAACCTCACCTCAGGGGGAGCCTCCTCAACTTCCAAGACTTCATTAAGAACCCTGGTTATATGCCCACAAGTCATGCTGTTGTTCATTTTCCTCCAAAGCAATGTTTTCCTTCCCACTATAATCAGTATCTGCAATATTTTTTACTATTACATTTTCCAATATTTAACGTAGAGCATGTAACATAGAATATGATCAATAAATATGTAGTGAATTCACAAATAACACCATTTGCTATTTGTTATAAAACTTATGTTCTACTTTAAGTCATGATAAACATTTCAGGGAATACAGGCTGGTGCACACCATCTTTGCATTCTCTCTCTGCCTCACTATAGCTTTTGACTCTCACAGATAGATGCTTATACACTCATGTGGGGCTCCATTTTTGCTACTGCACTCAGGGGACACCTATAGATCACCTGGCTCTGGTGTCCAGATGGGCTTAAACTCGCAGTCTCATAGGATCTAATACTTTTACATACTTTTAAAAATTGCTGTGTGAGGGTTTGGCTTCCAAAAAGCCTGAATCTACATGCTGACTGAGATCTTCCACTTTCAGACACTGACAAGTCTTGGCACGGTCTCAACTACATAGAGATATTAAAAGTAAAGTAGGCTGCTTGGACAATCACAAAGAATTGAAAGAGAACTAAGAGGTAGGGTTGGGGGAAACAAAAAGTTAGATCACCTGCAGAAGCCTACTCTACTCCTTTGAGACTGGGAGAGGTGGCTGTTTTGTCTACTGCATAGGAACCGACATAGGAGAAGAAATAAAATGAAATCAGAAAAATAATCATAATAAAACAGGGTAAGTAATTTACCTGATAAGGAGTTCAAGGTAATAGTCATAAAGATGCTAACTGAACTCAGGGGAAGAATGGATGAACAAAGTGGGAACTTCAATAAAGAGATAGAATATACAAGAAAGGACCAAACAGAGTTACCAAGTTGAAAAATACAATAACTGAACTGAAAAAAAAAAATACACTAGAGGGGTTCAACAGCAGTCTGGAGGAAGCAGAAGGATCGGTGAACTCAGTGAAACTAACTCAATTAGAGAAGCAAAAAAGAAAGGGAAAAAAACCTTAAGTGATTATGGCTTAAGGGACTTATGGGATAATGTCCAGTGGAATAATATTCTTATCATACGAGTAGCCAGAAAATGTACTTGAAGAAATAACAGCTGATAACTTTCCTAACCTGGGAAGGAAACAGGTATCTAGGTCCAAGAAGCCCCAAGAATTCCAGATAAGATGAACCCAAAGAGACCCACGTAAGCCACAATATAATTAAGATGCTAAAAGTTAAAAGACAAGGAGAGAATCTTAAAAGCAGCAAGAGAAAAACAATTTGTTATTTATAAAAGAACCCTCATAAGACTATAGTAGGCTTTTTAGCAGAAACTGCAGACCAGAAAGGAGTGGCATAATATGCTCAAAGAGCTGAAATAAAACAAAACAAAAAACTTCCAACCAAGAATATTCTACCTAGCAAAGTTACTGATCAGAATTGAAAGAGAGATAAAAAGTTTCCTAGACAAGCAAAAGGTAAAGATTTTCCTCATCCCTAAACTGGCCACACAAGAAATTTTAAAAATGACTTTTTTTTTTAGTCTGAAAAGAAAGGGCATTTCTTGGAAACAAGAAAACATATGCAAGTATAATTCTCACTGGTAAAATTTAATATATAGTAAAGGTAGTGGGTAAATTACTCATAAAGCCAGTATGAAGGTTAAAGACAAAGTAAGTAGCTAAATTACAACAATAGTTAGTTAAGGGATACATAAGATAAAAGGATGTAAAATGTGACATCAAAAACAAATTGTAGGGGGAGAGTAAAAATGTAGAGCTTTAGAGTGCATTCAAATTTTAGCTGTTATCAGTTTAAAATAGGCTATTATAAATATATGTTATATGTAAGCCTCATGGTAACCACAAAAGAAAACCTATAATAGATATAAAGAGAAAAAGAAATCTAAGCATAGACTACTAAAAAATGTTATCAAACCGCTAAGAAATAGAACAAGCAAAGAAGGAAACAGGAGAACTAAAAAACTATAGGAAAACAAATGGAAAATGGCAAGAATTCTATATTTATCAATAATTACTTAAAACGTAAATTGACTAAATTATCCAGTAAAAATTGAGTGTCTCAATGGATTAAAAAAAACAAGCCCTATCTATATGCTGCTTATAAGATATTCACTTCAGATGTAAAGACACACAAATTGAAAGTGAAGCATGGAGAAAGGTATTACCTGCAACTGGAAAGCAAATAAAGAATTTCGAGTAGCTACACTTATATCAGGCAAAATAGAGTTATAAAACAAAGCCTGTAATAAGAGATAATGAAGGTCATTATATAATGATGCAGGAGTCCATCCAAGAAGAGCTATAACTTTTGTAAATATTTATGCACCCAGCATAGAAGCACCTAAATACATAAAACAAATATTGATAGACTTCAACAGAGAAATACACAGCAATACGGTAGTAGTAGGGGAGTTTAATACCACACTTACACCTATGAATAGCTCATCCAGACAGAAAATTAACAAGGAAAGATACACTTTAAATAACACATCAGACCATATATGCTTAACAGATATATACAAAATATTCCATCCAGAAACAAACTGATATGCATCTTCTCAAGTGTGCATGGGATATTCAGCAAGATGTGTTAGGCCACAAAACAAGTCTTGATAAATTTAAGGAAATTGAACTCATATCAAGCATCTTTTCCTACCACAATGGTATGAAACTGGAAATCAACTACAAGAATAAAACTGGAGAATTCACAAATATGTGGAGATTAAACAACATGCTACTAAACAAGAAATGACCAAAGAATTGAAAGAGAAATCAAAAGACAAAAAAAGTATCAAATCTTATGAGATGCAGCAAAAGCAGTCTTAAGAGGAAGTTCATAAAAATGTCTACCTCAAGAAACAAGAACAATCTAAAATAAACTGAACTTTACACTTCAAATAATTAGAAGGAAGCCAAATTTTAGTAGAAGGGAGGAAATAAGTATCAGTGGAAATAATTAAACAGACTGAAACAATGAATGAAATGAAGAGTTGGCTCTTTGAAAAAATAAACAAAGCTGATTAACTTTTAGCTAAATTCACAAAGAACAAAGAGATAGAACTCAAAATCAGAAATGAAAAAGATGTTAAAACAAATGCCATAGAAATACAAAGGATTATGAGAATACTATAAACAATTATATACCAATGAATATAGTGATCTCAAAGGAAAGGATAAATTCCTGAAACATACAGCCTACCAAGACTGAATCATAAAGAAATAGAAAATCTGAGCAGACCAATTACTTGTAAAGATACTGATCAGTAATCAAAAACCTCCCAAGAAACAAAAGTCCAAGACCAGGCAGCTTCAGGGTGAATTCTACCATTCAAAAGAATACTAATCCTCAAACTGTTCCCAAAACAGACAAGGAAGGAACACTTCCAAACACATCTTACAAGTTCAGCATTACCCTAAAACCAAAATCAGACAGTTTCAATCTTGCTGTTGAATATAAATGTAAATATCCTCAATAATATATATATATAGAGAGAGAGAGCAAAGAATCAACAATACATTAAAAGGATCATACAATATGATCAAGTGGGATTTATTCCATGGATGCAAGAATGAATCAACATCTGCAAAAAATAAATGTGAGATACCATATTAACAAAATAAAGGATAAAAATCATATGATTCTCTCAATAGATGCAAAGAAAGCATTGGATATAGTTCAACATCCATTTATGATAAAAACTCTCAACAAAACGGGTATGGAAGGAATATATCTTAATATAATAAAGGCCATATATGAAACAGGACCAAAGGTAACATTATACTCAATGTTTAATAGCTGAAATCTTGTGTTTTATGTTCTGGAATCAGACACTATCACCATTTTGATTCAATATAATATTAGAAGTCTTATCCAGAGAACTTAAACAAGAAAAAGAAATTTAAAAGCATTCATATTGGCAAGGAAGAAGTAAAATAGTTACTCTTTGCAGATGACAAGGTATTATATAGAAAAAACTCTAACAACCCCATTTAAAAAAAATGTTAGAACTGATCAATAAATTCAGCAAAGTTGCTAAACACAGAATCAATACCACAATGGCCATCATGAAAAGTATACCATGGTCTCCCCATGCCAGAATGAAGAGGAAAGGGAAACCTTGTACATTGTTGGTGGGAATGTAAATTGGAGCAGTCACTTTGGAAAACAGTAAAAACCTAAAAATAGCACCATGACATGATCCAGAAATTCTATTCCTATATATCTGGAAAAGTGAAAACTCTCATTCAAAAAGATACATGTGCTTCAATGTTTATAGCAACACTATTTACTGTAGCCAAGACATGGAAGTCATCCAAGTGCCCATCAACAGACAATGGGATTAAGAAGAATATACACATACACACACACACACACACATACATGTACATATACATATACACACACACATACATATATATAATGAAGTATTATATGCATAATGAAATATTACTCAGCCATAAAAAAGAATGAAATACTGCCCCCTGCAGCAGTGTGGAAAAACCTGGAGGATATTACGCTTAATGAAATAAGTCAGACAAAGACAAGTACTATATGATCTCACTTAGGTATGGAATCTAAAAAATACAAGCAAATGTATATAAAAAACAGACTCATATAGATAGAAAAACTTTTGTGGTTACAAAAGGAGAAAGGAAAGGTGGTAGGGACTAATTAGGGATATGGGATTAACAGATACAAATTACTGTATTTAAAATAGGTAAGTAACAAAGATATACTGAATAGCACAGGGAACTATACTCATTATCTTATAATAACCTATAATGGAATTTAATCTGCAAAAATACTGATTCACTAGGCTGTACACCTCAAACTAACAATATTGTAAAATAACTATACTTCAATTTAAAAAAAAAAAAGAGAGAGAAAAGTTTAATAGCAACTCCTGTAGTTGTACTCCTGTCACTTTGGGTTGATATCTGGAGATTTTCTTTTGCAGCTTAACTAGTAAATACTCCCTAAATATAATACTTAAAGGTATCCAGGTGTCATCGATGACAGGCACTTTTATTTCTTTGCAACTAAGAGAATGGTTAAGCTTGACTTAAATAAAAAAAAAAGTACCAACAGATTTATAATAAAGAAAATGTTTTAATACACAAAAGATTTTTTAAGTAAAGAGCATATTATTACATAATAAAGGCAAAAATACAGCTTTCCTTAAAATACATTTCTTTACCCTATCTCTTATTGTCTTAGCACAAGCATCTAGATGTCATAGTTTTCCAATTATTTAAATTAATACAATAAATGTTGAATGAGTCATGTTATCTAAATCTTCATTTCCAATAACCAGTAGTTCCACCATATAATGTAAACTTATGACTCTATTCATTTAACACAAATTAAATTTGGTTTCTGCCATGACACTTAATATAAATCTTTGCTTCCAGAGCTTAATGATTTTGTCCCTAAAATACAAAGCACCGCCAAATATTATCCCTCATTTGCCACAACAGCCTAAAACCTTTCTCTTCCGCCTTCAACTCAGCAATGATTATCTCAGGGAAACTGTAACACTGTTTTCCCTCTGCCTCTTTTTTAATGTACTCTCCATTTGACCCAAAATATTACTCTTGATACTATTATTTCCTTTTCTTAAGATTATTATTTGATTCACTGAAATCTAAAAACATTACATTGTATAAGATTCAAGTTTTAGTGTTAGTTTGTAAGCACGGAGGAAGCACTTAGGAAGCTATGGTTATTTATTTTCTGTGTGGGACTGGGATCATTTGACTTTTACTCTCAGAAATTTTAGGTAAATTTTTTCCTCTGTTAAATAACTTGGGCCTGAGTCTATTTCCTGAGGATGATATAGTTCATTATACATATTTTGGAGAATGTTCTCACTCATAAGACTTTCCTTTCACTGGCTTCAGGCATAAGCTATGCAGTAAGACATATGCCTGTACTAGATCACAGGGTTTTCTTTTGGCCTCAGGTAAATATAGGATGAATTACAGCTGGAAACCCAGAATAAGTGCAAAGAAAGGATTCTCCCCCTTATGTGTTTAGGAAAAAAAAAAAATATATATATATATATATATATATACACACACACACATTCATATAAACCAACATACACACTTATATTTTATTTTTTCTCATGTGTTTTCATTCTTATTTTTTAAGCTTTCCAGGCATATAGGAATGAAATAGGCAATTGTGATTTGTTGTGTTTTGTTGAAAGCTTGTCACACTATTTTCAATCATATAGACTTTCCTTCAACTTCAACATACTCAGAAAATAAATTCATCTCAGTCACAGTCTTGGTGAAAACTGGTCTAACAGTTTAAATGTTTCTCTGGTTTTTGAGTGGCTATTGAAAAACTAAAATTGTTCTTGTATATTGCCTTCTATTTTATTGATTATCTTTTTCATTTTCAGAGCACTCAGTACAACAGAAATTGGTTTGACTTTTCCATAACTGTTCATTTTGATTGACTTTCTTGGGGACTCATATTCTCCTAAAATTTAATGAGTCATGTTTCTCCATTAGTAGGAGAAACCCAAAATATTTTTACTGGTCTATCGGCTTATTGTGGACTCCTCTGTCACTATGGCTTTTCAAAAACAGTCATATAGTTACTCATCCTTATTTGACCTTAAAATCAAATACGCATTATCTCTCAGAAATCTTTCAGTACTCTAGTGAATTAGGTCAAAGCAATTGCAATCAATGTTTATTTTTCAGATGATAAAATTGGTTAGAGTTTGGCTCCTGGTTAAAAAAATGTGTATGAGATTTTTCAGAGCTGATACAACAGGCAATTACAAAGTCCTGTCTGGCAGGCCTCACGGGGGAGGGCTGGTCTCCCCATGCCAGACAGCGGCCGGCCAGTGCACTGCAGGCCTGAGGGTGCTGCAGCCAAGGTCTCAGGTCCGCTGGGCAGTCGCGGTCTCTACACACTTACCTTCTCAGCCTGTCTCCTTTCCTCCTAGGCCTCTTTACCTGAGGCCTTTGACCAAGTTCCTCTTCAGCTGCTTCCGCCAAGGATTCCTTTTCGCGAGGAGGCGGGGGAAGCCTTGAGGACACGTTTCCCTACTCTGACTCAGTACCCACGTTTTTTCCTCCTCCAAGCCGTACTTCTCCACACTCCCATGACCCCAGAATTCAGTCCTCCAGATTCCAAAAGAACTACCAGAGCCTCTTGTCAGGAGAGCTCTCAGCGAAACACCTCACATCTGTGCTGAACCACCTGGCCCTCCACCAGAGAGCCCTTCCTTCAGGGAAAATGGTTCCGCGGGAGCCAGCCATTCCTCTGGTTCTGGATTCTTGCTTTTACCATCCCAGTAAGTGATTAAATGCCTAACTCTTTCATTTGTGTTTTGTGACTTTAACTGTCACTCCTACACCTGGGCAGATCGGCTCTCTCTCCCAAATCAGCAGAGCTCCTGACACTGTCCTATAAAGACATGAGCTCCAAATTCCCAGTATAGGCCTCAGACCAGAAGGGGTCAAACAACTCAGATATTTCTCAAAGGAATGAATTTTTAACTTTTCTCCACCTTCTTAATTGGGCTTAGCTAAGGGAGACCCTCTATAGAGCTTCCACTAACAAATGGGATAATACAATTTTCACCTCTAGTGCACAACACCTGTGTCAAAGCACAACAGAGTCTGTCTTAGTCCCTTTGTTAGACAGTTAGATAGAAATGAGCACTGGGCCAGGGGAGAGGAAGGGGGAGGGAACAACCCAGAAAATAACAGTAAACCTGCACTCAGGATAAGAGGCTCCAAAATTTTTAACTTCTTTAAATGAGGGCTGGCGAAGAAGCCGACTAGGTTCAAACGGTGCAGCTGCGCAGAACAGAGAAGGACCCAGCTTAACTTGACCCAGTGTTCATTATAATGTAATGAACACTGCAGTTTGAGCCCCTCCCGAACGTTTCTCTGTGTGCACCATGGGTAAGAACACGCACAAAAGGGATGGGCGCGCCTGAGCACAAGGAAGGTGAGCCGCGAATCAACCAACCTCCAAAACGCCCCCTACGCCAGGGTATGACGCAGGGAAACGAAGGAGCGGCGCCATTTTCCCTCCTGGATCCGCCCGCTCTCAGTTCTGGGGGCTGTACTGTATTTTACTTCCTTTCTACTTCAGTAATAAAGGCTTCTGTTTATATCACACTTTCTGTCTCTCATTAAAAAAAAATTTTCATTTTTTTTCGGGTGATTAAGAACCGAGGTAATTTTCATTCCCCTCCTCCCCGTAACACCGGTATTTTTCTGTAACAAAAATACCATAAAAACAGCAGAAACTTATTTCTCACAGTTTGGGAGGCTGGGAAGTCCAGAATCAGGGCGCCAGTGCGATGAGACTCTGGTGAGAGCGCGCTTCTGAGTTTCCGGAGCTCAGCCGCCTGACTTCCCGTATCCTCACAAGGTGAGAAAAAGGCAGTGAGGGCCCACCTGACTCTTATAAAGCCGTAATCCCGTTAGTGAAGGCTCCACCCTCATGACGTAACCCAATCCTAATCACCTGCCTAAGGCCCCACCTCCTAATACCGTCACCCTTGGGGGCCATAGTTTTCACTTAAGGACTTTTAAGGGGACACACACATGTAGTTCATAACAGAGCCTAATAAATTCCCTCTAAGGAAATTCCCTCAGCCTAATGCTGCTTCCCACCTCATTCCCTCCCCCACACACTCACCTTAGTTCCCCAATTTTAAGGAAGAAACAAACCAAATACCCTGAACACCAGTTTTGTCTTTCTTAATACTGTACTGCAAAAATATGTATTTTGGCTAGAAGTGCATTTTATTCCTCTTTCTTAATGTCTAAATCCTTCTCTTTTCCTCCAACACAACTTGCCGGTGAGGACTCATTCAAAATTAGAAATTGTAACAACTGACATATAAATCAGTCTTCTTTCCAGTAGGGTCTGCTGACTCCATGACAAATTTTATTATTTAAAATTAAACATCTTTATTGATCTCTGACTCTCAAGAGTCTTAAAAACCTTTGGGACCAAATTAAAGGTCGTGTTTTCAGTAGAAATAGAAAGGAATTCAAACTGTAAAGGCCCAAGTTAGGACTTATTGAATGAAACTGCTTACCTAAAGTTGTAATTTTTTTTTTTCCAAAATCGGTCATTCAGGTAGGAATGCTTTGCTTGTATCCACAGCATTAAAGGGCTTATTTACCTAATGCAGCTTGCAGCTGGAGCTTTCCCACCTTCGGAAGCTCCTATCCTTAATTCCCATGTGTTATCTCTATAAACATTTTGTAAACTTAAATTTTCCTGAAGCTTTGAGGTTGGGGAATGTATCATATCTCATAACTTCAACTTTCTATCATCCCACCTTAGTTTCTCCTTTGTTACTGTTTTGTTCAATTGTATGAGGAATTAAAAATATTCAGCTTTTGCTTTGTCAAAAGCTGGCCCCACATGCCCAACCCCAGCCCACACTCCACGCACCTGGAATGTTAGAGCTAGACCGGTAGAATGGTGGTGTAAAACTTTCTCGTCTTTGAATTATTAGCTGTTTCTGCAATGTTATAAAGTTCATCTTTGTGGCAATAGAAATATGAGGGAAAAAGAAAATACCTCATGTGTGACTATTTAAATCTGGTTACACTCAAGTGATTTAAATGAGAGGGAAAAACAAAGAATGTACCTGATTCCTGATTCCAAACTTAACAAAATCTAACAAATACAAATATTTTAACTCTTTAAAAGGGGATTTGAGAGAAGGCAAGAGAGGAGGGGTAGAGATATCAAAAGCATCACATATCCAGATTGCAGTTAAAATTAGTTTCCTTTTATAATCCAATTTATGCTTTGTTTAAGGGATACTAGTTTGCTCTAAGGACTGGCCAAGAAAATAAAGTTTATCTTTTGAGTAGAAAATCTGAATACAACTAAATGTGACTTTCAACTTTAAAAAACGCATAGCTCAAAATTTGTGGAATGAAAAATCCTTAAGCTAAAACCCCTGTGTTTCCTGTTTAATCCAGTGTTTTTCACTGGTTGGGTGACATTACTACTTATCCTAAGATACAGTTCTTCAGTTTCCACAGGTCTCAGGGTGCTTTTCTAAAAATTGTCTTGGATATTATTCTAATTTTACACAGCCATTTCCTCTGGTTTCTTAGCTTAGAATATCTGGAGGCAGGTGTTTCACTGGATCCACCTTTCAAACATGCATAGCACAGTTCAGCTTTTTCCATGACTTAATTTTGTATTACTTCAAGATACTGATTTTTTTCCCTTATTCAACTCAGAATATGTATTATTTTGTTTATAATTTATACCTCTTATTTTTGTTTCTAATATTCTCTCAGGTCACTTCTTGCATCACTGATCTTTGTGGTTATTTGTATCTAAACACATGTATCTCTTGAGGAGTCAACTCTGTTATTAACCACTAGAGGAAGTCAGTTTCTGTCTCTACTGACCACTACCATGAGCACTACAGTGCTGAGGGATTGTGATTGGTAGCTGCTTATAAAATGGAGGAAAAAAATAAAGCTATTTGGAAACAACTTTTCCAAATAAAGCACTTTATTAATATGATTTTATGATCAACTTTTTTCGAAGTATACTAAAAAATTCTGTGGGGTATAATCTCTCTCTCTCTATTATATATATGTCAGACTTAACAAAGCAAAATTACCTATTTCCCAAATGAAAAATAGTAGTAAGATTTAGAAAAACAAAATATGATTTCCTTATTTGCACTTGTTATAGATTATTGTCTTTACTTGAGGAGAGGTGGGTAGAAATTGATATAGGAGTTACTGTGCCTTTATATAGTATATACATGGTGTGGCAGATTAGATTACAGTGTCTGTCATTCTTTTATCCATTTTATAATGCCCATGTAGAACATCTCCCACTAACATTCTGGAAACAAATATGGCTTGTGTGAACCCTATTATAAAGTGACATAAAATTAACATTTACTGAATATTACCATGATCCAAAGCATTGCTCAAAGTATCTGACTTGTATGAACTCATTTGTCATTTTATTTTATTGATCATAAAACACAGGCCTGGAAAGAAACATATTTTAAACCACGGCTGGCTTAAATACTATGGTATGTTTGATTGTTTCTGTTTGGATTCTGATTTTCAAGATTTGCAAAAATACACACACACACAGTTATTTAAACTATTACTTTCTCTGGATTTCTGCCGTTAATTAATAAGCTATTTTAAGTCATTTAAAAATGCTGAAATGTTAACTTGCTTCTCTCTTCTCCAAGTCATCAGAGCTGATGTCCTACTCCTTAACCCTGGTACTAGACTGACTGTGTGACCCATTTTTCTTGTCATTCTTCTCTGTCACATACAGGAAAATTTGAAATCCCTGTGACCATAAACACTCAAATCCAATAGAGTAATGTAGATATTTGAATGCTTTTTATCACTATGTAAAGATAACATGGGCTGATTATATTTTTGGATGACTTTTCTTACGTGAGCTGCTGGAGAATTAAAAGCTGATAGACTGATGATAAAGGCAGAATGCTTCTTGAATTGCATATTAAAATTCTGGCCCAAATCAATAGTGTTGTGTCTGTCTCTAATTCCTTCTGCTTTAATTATTTAATGTTCTCTTTTCATAATTGAAAAATAAATCTCTGTTCATGTCGACTTTTCATTCTAAATCATCAATAAAAAGAAATTTGAATTAATAAGCTGAATATTCAGGCTTCCATGTTCTGATCCTAGTCTTCTTTTCCGAGTTTTAGTCTCACCTTTCATTTTCATTTAAACTGAACTGCTTAGTCCAGCTTTCTTCCCACTCTTCCTCATTTGGGCTTTCACATACTGGCCCCTTCAATTAAAATATTATATTGCTCCAACACATGATCTCCATGAAGCTTTCTAAAACTTCCAACTGAAAGCAATTTCCTACAAATTTAATGCTACCATTGTGTGTCCTGATTTATACAAATTTATCCACAGACCCTTCCATCCCCTTAGAAAATAAACTTCTTGAGGGCAGGGGCCACATTAAAACTTTTTTCGTATTTCCAAAATGCCTAACGGTAGATAGTAGTTAATAGACAGTATTTTTACCTAAATCCATCAAGTGCGTTCCTTATTCAGAGAGATACTAATTAGATTTAGATTCGTACAGATATTCAAAAATATACATGCAGTGTCCTCAGGCTAAAATTGTAATTCAGTCTGAGACTGAACCAAGCTCCGTTGTTAAAAACAAACAAAAAATTACAGGTTATTTTGAACGTCATTCCAGTATTATGAGCTCTGAGATAAGAAATTTAAATAAGCCCTGGGTCAAGAGTTTTGTATTTTACATTATTTGGGAAGTTTTCTCTTAATTATGTAAGTAAATCATGGTCATTATTTCATAAATGAAATGACTGATGAGAAAAAATATGAAAAGTTACTTTCTGTACATAGACCATAAATTCAGATATAAAAAAATTAAAAAGACCAGACTATTACATCATTTATATTTAAATATATTTATTTTATTGAAGAAGACACTTTTCTATTCTTATAAGTACATGAATATATCATTATCTTAGTGGTTGCACACCATTCCTATATGGATGTATTATAATCAGTGCATTTGTGTTAATATTTAGATTGTTCCATTGTTTAAACATTATAAATAATGTAGCAACAGATATTCTTACATGTGCATCTTTATCACAGTAACACCAGCCTGGTAACACTGCCTGGTAAGAGTAAGAGTTTCATAAATGAAAGAGAACATGGTAGTTGTGACTAATGAATTAATTCAGAAAGTGAACTTTTGCATACTTGGATGATTTTTTTAAGATAAAGTGCTGGGCCAAAATTTATGCATATGCATTACAAATGCATACAAGCATTTGTAACATCTGTATGACAAGAAGTGTTTGACAGTATTCATTTCCCACTGATGTGGATTGTATGTTTGTGTCCTCCCAAAATTCATGTCAAAACTTAATACCCACTGTGATCTTATTAGGAGGTGGGGCCATTGGGAAGTTCTAGGTCATGAGGGTGGAGCTCTCATAAATGGGATGAGCGCTCTTGACAAAGAGATCCCAGGGAGCTCTGTAGCCTCTTCTGCCATGTGAGGTTACAGTAAAAAGAAAGGCATCAATGCAGAAGCAGGCGCTCCTCAGACACAAAGTCTACTGCTGCCATGATCTTGAACTTGCCAGCTTCCAGAACTGTGCGAAACAAATCTGAGCTGATTGTACGCCACCAGCTTACGGTACTTTTGTTATAGTCACTAGACTGGACTGACATCCACATTTTTAACAAAACTGTACATTGTTATTCATTTTAATCTTTGCCAATCTGAAAAATTAAAAAATTTCATGGCTGTTTAAATTTCGTTACTTTTGATTCCAAAGATGTTTGAGGAGTTTTTCATATTTTCACATATTTCTTCTTTTCTGAATTTATGTTCTTTACCCAATTTTCTGTGAGGGAACTGATCTTAACTGATTTATAATAAGCCTTATTTAAGTAAATACAAACACTTTACCTTATAAGAGAAAATTTTCCAAATTGTTCATTTCCTTCTATTTTGTTTATGATTTATTTTGATACACTGTTTATTATTTAATGTTATACTTCAAGGTTTATAGCTTTGGGGTCATGTTTGAAATTTCAGACCTCCATTACAATCTTACTCTTCTCTAAATAAAGTTCACTTCAAATTGCATAGTACATTAACTATCCATTTCATTTTAATTCTTAAATCTCTCGCCAGTTCCTTGGAGTTACGAGTGTATCTCATCCCTGTGCCTCATCCTGCCTCTTTCAAATTTGTATTTTTAATAAATCTGAACCTACTTATAGTCTATACTAATAACTATTTTTCCTATTAGAGAATGCCAATCTTTCCTTTTTTACCCATTCTTCTCTTAGTTTCCTGCCTAATATTTTAAAAGGAACAATTGTACTAATTTTCAATTGTTGAAACAATTTATGGAAAAGTAAAATACTCATTGCATGGATCAGGTACTGTACTAGGAGCTGAGTACATGGTGAGTAATATGTCCCAGACGCATTCCTGGGCCATGTGGCCTACAAACCTCTTTGATACGTTTTCTTCATTTTATCAGTTTCACAAACATTATATATGTGTGACATATATATTCCCCAGAGGCTTTCCATATGTTCCATACTGAATTTATTAAAAGAGATAATTTAGTTACCTCAGACTGCTTTTTAATATAACATAAAAATGCAGTCCATAAGAGTGTTTCTTAATATATTTTTAAGTCATTAAGGGCATACAAATCTGAGCTTGCTGGGCATGGCAAAATATAACATGCTATAAGTAATATGAATGTATATCTGGGAAAATGTAACTCTAAATTGGAAAGTATTGTCTTCTTTTATATTTTAGGATTTAGGATAGAAATAGTATTGTGTGTTTGGATCATTTTATCCTTACTAGATTTTTCTCTACTTATTCTTCTTTCAATCACTGAGAGAAGGGTTTGAAATATCTAATTATAATTTGAATTTACTATTTTCCTCTACAATTTGCCAAGGTTTTTTTCTTTTTGCTTATTGTATTTTGAGTTTTCGTTAATGAGTACATACATATTGAATATTTGTATGTCTTCTTGATGAATGTTTCCTTCATCATCACTAAACTCTCTGTTCATACTCTTTTTTCCTCAGGTCAACTTTGTCTAATATATCCACTTAGACCTTCTCATGATTGGTGTTTACATGGCATAAATTTTCAAATTTTTAAAAAACTCTTTGCTACTTTATATTTTATGTGCATCTTTTGTAAATAGTATATAATTGGGTCTTTCTTTTTAATCCAGTAGGATGTTTACTGCTTTTAAGAAGAGTATTTATTCCTTTTGTATTTATAGTCATTATTTATATGGATGGAATTAATTTTACCACCAAAGTCTTTGTTTTATTATTTATCTTTTCTTTTCTTTCTCCTCTCCTATTTTTGTTCGGATCAATTGTATGTTTTAGTTTTCCACTGTCTTCTCCATTGATTTCTTCACCATGGATTTTTAATAAATGTATATATGGCTCCTCTAGAGTTTATAATATCTTTAGCTTATCATTGTGTACCTTCAGAAAATATTATCACACTTAACATATAACCTAAGAAGCTGACAAAAGAGAGATTAAATGAATTGATGAAGGTCTTTCAAGTAGCTTGTGGAGTAATGAAAAATAAAAGTCAAAATTTATGACCTTCATCTTTATCTTTAACAGAATGTCATTACTTAGCCAACATCTAGTCAAACAGAATAAAGCACTCACTGGTGACCAGGTCTCTGTTGTGTAGATGATCAACCTGTCTGGGCTATGAATCATGCAAAACATTTGGGGATGTCTTTGTTTTAAGACAGGACTGGTTTCAAAACTTGACTATGACAGTTGCTACTTATTAACTATTAACTCTCTGAATTTCATTTCCCCACCAAGAATCAGAGCCAAGTGAACGAACTTCATGTAAAAATTAATCTAAAAATAAATATTATGAATAATGTGTAGCTGCATAATAAATATTAATTCCCTTCCTGGACTTGGGATTCTTTCTTTTCTGCCAGCGGATTTAAAATGCAAGAGAAAGAAGGAAAAGCAATTGTGTGATTTTGTTACTTACATGTTGATTTTTTTACCTGTTTTGGGGAAGATTTTATGAAAATAAGGCTTAAACATCCTTTCTGAATGGTGGACTTTAAGTTGTCTATGCATTATAATTATCTTTTTCCATGATAAATAATTTAAAATTTACTATTTTTACAAGTAGGTATCTAATTCGGGTTGATTTATATTTAGCATTATAATAGTAAGAGAAACAGGTATTGAATTAGATGGCCTCTATTCCATAGAAATGTTTTGATTATTTTAAAATAGCAGAGAAGCCAACCACAAATCCATATTTTCTTTAGTCAGAAACTTTGCAATATCACAGATAACTAACACCAGCTATGTGTTGCTTGGATTTTTTTTGTGTGAGTGATTTTCTCTTTATATTTCATTAGACCAAAGCATTCTCAAAGTAGTTAAGCTCTAGCCAGTCACTTAGCTAATTGTTTATCAAATCCATCAATCTTTTGAACATCCATATTTTTCACCTGAATTAAAAGTAGAGGTTCTTTGAATCATTTTATGGATTTTCTGGCAATGAGCTAACAGAGGATATCCTAACTAATTGACTCTGCTTAATATCACTTTATGCATTCTGTTGTCTGCTTTTCATTCCAAATGAGTAATTCCAAATGAGTAATTTTCTCACCAGACAAGGTGAGATCCGAGGTCCAATCCATGGAAATGACCAGTTCTCTTGCACTAAACCTTACAAGTATGTACATCCATGAGCATCTTATATGGAAAATAAAACTTACTGTAAGATTCTCTCTTCTTAATTTGCCTCAGCTCATTGAGGCTATTGGTCAAGAGTGATGTTCTGCTTTTACTACTCCAGGTACCTGTGACATTTTAGAATGCTTAAACTGATAATTTTGAAAATTATTTTTGGCCTTTCTAAATCCCACAGAGGGTTACAACACCAAAATTTCAAATATGTTTGGCAAAAAGTGTTGAAAATGTGTTTGGTACAAAGAGCTGGAAAAACACTTTTCTGGAGGAATGACTGTGGATCCTAAGATTACTTTTATTTTTACAAGAGCTTTAAGAACTCTTCTCATTATCTAAATCACCTGCGTGTTGTTTGTGTCCTTTCTTTTGACTTTAAAGAGTAAGGTTTCCCCCTTCAGCTCTAAAAGTGTTTGTGGAGGACTAGACGTTTACACAATGAAGACCTTTACAAGAACTTTTTTCTATTTCCACACACAGAGATGTGAGTCACATAGGAGCTACTCTCCCATTAGCATGGCCACTGTTTGGCATAAATGCCAACATCTTAGCTGAAATTCTTTTCTCTCTTTAGAAAGCATAGTGTGATACAAATGGCTGATATGTTTGGTGATGAAAGTGGCAGACTGTGACAAGAGGTGGAGCCACAAATAAGTCCTAGGCTCTAGAATCTTGGTGTCTCTTAGATTCAAAAATGCTATAGAAATAAATTTTCTTTTGGATGAAAAGTGTGTATGTAGTGGAAGTTAAAGTGCTTTGTGAAATAACAGTAAATAATCAAATACTTCTAATATATAACTCATTACATGTTTATAAAAAGTCTTACAGTTTTTAAAGAGCTTTCATATTCCGCCTCCAATCTGAATAAATGTAGGAAGAGTGAGATGGTGAGATGATTTGACATTGTCTTGACATCTACACTGGCATTACGTATTTTCTTACCTTTTCTCTTTTTTCCTAACATGCTACCAAATAAAGAAAAGTTTTACAAAACAAATTCATTGCATTTCAGTGGACCGAAGTTTTACCCTGGTTTATTCTTAACGAGTCTCTACCTGTAATTAGACCAATTTGGAAAGAAAGGCAAAACTGCAAGGAGCAGTTTTACTGCACAATACAGTTCGTAGTGAATTGCTACAGTGATATTTCCATTTTTCACTCACAAAACAAATTAAAAAAGTGTTTTGCCCTTAATTATACCCCAAGGATAACGGTAAAAAAATGCATTCAACCTAGGCAGTCATTCAATACCATTTATTTCACATAAATGAATCGAGTTCCCCATTTAAAAGAGAAGGTCAAGTGTGATGTGGGGTGAAGAGAATGATTTCTCTAGGGAAAAAGTGAGAAATTAATTTCTCTCGAATATAAGAGGTAGAGACAAAGCAAATGATATCAATTAATATGGAAGCAAAATAAAAATAAATTAGTTCAAAAGAAAACCCAAATCTAAACATTGAGGAAGTAGACCTTTTATGAAATATTTATTGAATATAAAGAGTTAGAGAGAAAACTGTAGAATGAATACTTTGTATTTTAAAATCTGTTTTGTTTTATTTTCATATTTTTAATATTTAGGCACTCACTTTGGTATGAAATCTACATTATTATAAGATGTAAAATGGACAATATGGAAATATACCTACCAAACTTTTTGATACAAAGGCATTTGGTTAAGATGAAGGTTTGGCTAGAGTGTTCTTTAGGGTTAATTAAAGCTGAATCTTTATCTTAAATACTTTTAACTCCTATCTCCTCTATTGGCACATTATGTTATCTTAATATGTGCATTAATACTTTTATTATTTTCATCTTTTTATTTACCAGTACCTAATAAAATTTTAAATGTATTAATTGATTGTATGCTTCTTATATATAAGAACTTCCAAACTTACAAAAATTTCTCTACAAAAATATCCATAATATAGAAATGAGAGGAGCAGGAAACACATGCAAATACACCTTTTGAATTTTTACTTCACGACCAGAGGACTCATAAAGATAATATTTTCAAAGATTTCATACATGCATTCCTCTAATTTTCCTACCATCATTACTTGGTTCCAAAAAAAATCCTAGAATATTACTTGTAATCATACTGATTACATAAAGACAGTACACGCAAATCTGGATCAAAAGAATCAAATCAGTGTCATTTTTCACAAGCCTGCTATAACTATTCTTAGGGTAATTGTTTAAAATAATATGATTTATTTTATGTGATAGAAGTACATTTTTGCATCATTATGACATTTTCAATTTGGCAGCTATGAAAAATTTAGATGAAATGGATATATATTTTTTTATGTAAGTATACAAAGTGCATTAACCTGACAAGTTTTAAAGAAGATCTTAAAAAAAAAAAAACCCGACATTAAATGTGATCGTAGATTTAGAGCACAGAAGATGGAAGCATTCCTATTTCAGGGAGTAAATTCAAATTTAAGGTTCAAGCGTAACCATCATTCCCAAATACATGGAGCAACATGTTTCTTTTCTTTGAAACATGAAGCAGATATATTTGCGTTTCTCATTTTTTTATGCTTTGCCACATCAGGTCTCTAAATACACATTAAATCAAAAAAGTACCTATGATGACCTACAGAGATGAAAGTTTCCCATTTGTGAGAACTCTATTTATTGAGCATATGCATATTCTTTTTTTCAATATGATGGGAAAAAAACATTACATTGCAAAAATACTAAATTTTTGTAGGTTTATAGACATTTTAGTGGCTAATTCTTCAGGACAAGTCAAATGTTTCATAATATCAGGTATCTTTATAAAAAAAATAAGGACCTACTGTATAGCACAGGGAACTGTATTCAATATCTTGTAATAACTTGTAATGGAAAAGAATCTGAAAAAGAAAAAAAATATATATATACACATATATATATATATAAAACTGAATCACTTTGCTGTACTCCTGAAACTAACACAATGCTGTAAATCAACTATGCTTCAATTTAATAAAGAACAAAAAAAAAGCAGATATTTTTCCATTTAGTGGATACTTTCAAAATAATTACCTTGTTTCCATATTTTGGACTCATGTAAGTTTAATATGCACTGGAGTATGACAAATCTTTAATAACTCTTCTTTTGATCTCCTTGATGTGAAAAATAAATATCCTTTGCTATATAACATGAAGTGAATATAATGTTTAGAAGTCTCCCTTCTCTTTTTTGAAGTGATTGCCGAATTCTATAGGGAAATAAATTAATTTTATATATCATTCATAATTTAACATTTATTTCATTTTATTATATTTTTATATTGCCTAAGCAAAAGTTTTGACTTAATAGATACTGTATGTTGAGGTGAGAATACAAGAATGATCATAAATATCTCTGCCTTAAGGGAAATTTCCTATTTTCACATGGGAGTGATTTTTAAATGATCTTGTGAGCTTAGTTACAGAATCAAATTAATTACATGAAAATATTTATAAAAATTATTGCAATTCAAATATTAAGGTACATTATTATGCATGAATATTGTTTTATCTTTTCTTTTGTCAAGAATCATCTATGTAAGTTCTTTAAGCGGTTTGTTTCTACATATCAATTCATTATTATTTCTATTATTATTTTTTTCTCTCCCAGAATTGCTATTTGAAGTGCACTGACTGAAGTCAGATAACTGAAAAATTAGCATTAAGATGTCATAAGATTCTGCTCACTTTAAGTAAGTGATGAATTTAAGCTATTTTGTTTTTAAGGCTTTGTACAGAAATTCCTTTCATGTTCTTCCATTATCAGTTTGAAAAATGTTACTCTCAGTAGTATATCATAGAAGGTCTAGTTAAAATTTATGCAATTCTACCAGTTGTATGTTTATTGAATAACCTGCCTATGACGAACAGTTCATAGTGTTTTAAAATAAAATGTGGTGAAATAGATATAAGATCCAATCATCCCTTTGTACCTCTCCACCCTATTGTTTTGGAGAATTCTGTAGAACTTCTAAAGAAACATCTTTTAGGAAGAGAAAAATACAGAACTTGATATTATAATAGAAGAAATAAAGGCCGTATTAATTAAAATAAATAAGAAATGAATATATACTTCCTCACACACACACATACTTCTACTTTATCAAAAATTCTCATTGATTTAGCTTATTTTGCAAGTAAACTGTGATAAGTTAACATCAGTGTTTCCCTGACATCTTTGGCTTTGTTTACATTTTGGAATGATTTCAACATTAACTCAAAATACTGTTTTGAAATAAATTATTTAATGTTATGACTGCCTTGCTAAGTTTGACCTTATGATTTTTAGCAGACAAACATGTAACCAATATCACTGTGTATCTGTGACTATTTATGCTACTTGGCAAAACTGAATATATATATGATTTATAATATACTTAGGGATAATATACATCCCTAAAACTACTTGTGCACTGATTGGACCACATTTAAGATTGTTGTCATTGTTGCTGTTCCATCCTAATCAGCATACCTCCAGTTGAAAATAACAACCACATCAACAGTAACCCTGACTCAACTTGACTTATCATGAAGGACACCTGTTATCTCATATCTCGTACAACAGGACCTCCAGAGCCAGGTCAGATTTGAGGGTTTGCTGTTTTACTGTTTCAGTGATGTTAACATCAATCACAAGTTCCTTGCATCTCTCCTGTCTGGTATCCTCAGTAAGTCATTTTTGCCCTCAGCCTAGATCTTCAAGTCTTAGATGATGGCTGAAGCAGAACACAAGTACATTTAGAGGCAGAAAAGGAGTAAGGGAATCATGAACACATGTTCACCTGCCAACATGAAGCCAAATACCCATATATTTAATAAATCAGAATTGGGTCACCTCTTTCTTGATTAGTTATAAGCAAGGGAAACAGAACCACATAAAATTGGAATTTACCTAGTAACCGTGACTTGTTGACCTTGGGAGATGGTCTCGTGCTCTAGAGGTATATAGGACAGAGGTAGACATCACAATGAAATCAGCACTCTATGTCTAAACTAAGGAAGTGGGGGGACATGAACATTGGGTGGAATGCAATGTTATATCCTTTAACAGTTCATAATATTTCACATTAATGGAATAATCAGACCCATATAAATGATCTGTGTATAGGTTTTGTACCAATTCAAAGTACCTTACTTTTAGGAAACTTAGTTTAAAGAAAGCCAAAGTAAAGGATTGGGAAACATCACATTTTATTTCTGCTAACCTGATGCAATTCATGATAACTTTAATCCCTTTTCTACAAATTAGTGCTACACATTGCTAGAAAGGCTAATCATATGTGTGCCAATCTTGTCTATTTTAGACCAAATATGTCTATTTGAAAAACTTAAGCTCATTGAATTTATAAACCCTCTTGTACTCCTGGTTATTATCTTACTGTTACACTTAAAAACAGACACAGTGCTCCATTTTCCAGCTGAGTATATCCTCCAGTAGAAATACAGTCCCCCTTAACCAAAAAGATAATAACTGGCTTAAGTTTATATAAACTTTCTTTAGCATTCATGAAACATCCATCTTTTAAATCAAATTTGTAAATAAATTATAATCATTTTATACATGCACAATGAAACAAATTTAAGTAATTTCAGACTATTTTTCTTATATCCTAGTTTTTTAAAAAACATTTTCCTGGGGGAGGCAGTTAGGTTTATTTATTTATTTCTGTTTAGGAGAGGAATTGGGGATTGAACCCAGGACCTTGTGCATGCTAAGCATGCGCTCTACCACTTGAGCTATACCCTACCTCAGCCTAGTTTGTTAATATACTTTGTTTATTGACCTAAATAAAATTTATTAGTAAATAATGCATTTAACTAGGTAATTTATTAACACTACATGTGGAGGTACACTTAATTGTAATAATAACTCTCTGAAGAATTATTTTTATATCTAATTTACAGAAGAGAAAAATGAGTTTCAGAGATATTAATTACCTTGTCCAGGTTTACACAGCCAGTAACTGGTGCATCTAGATTTCTAAACCACAGTTATTTGACATCAAAGCCTGTGCTATCTTATATAGGAAGGGATATCAGTGGAAGTTCAATAACTACATGAGTGGTGAAACATCACAGATTAAAGCTTATCTTGGAGTATTCCTCGGGATAGTAATAGTACTAATATGATGATAAAATGGTTAAGTGATCAAATTATTTGGGAATAGTGGGCTAAAACATGTTAAATTATTTCATATCAGAATTTGTCAGAGACTTTGATATATTTATGTATAATACAGCTTTTGAACCTTTAAGATAACAATACAGAATTATAGTTAGCAAGACTATTTCTTCATAGAATCTTTCTATGGTCAGTTCTTTTTGGCTCTTGCATAATTTAAGCCCTTAAGAAACAGAATATATATAAAATCACCTGCAAAACTTAAAAAGACCCCTATATATTATATTTATATATGTTATATAAAATTTCAAACCTACATAATTGTTGATACAATTGCTTCTTTAACCTCTATCTAGTGTTAAAAATTATTAATTTATGATAGACCCCTAAATTCTCCCTTAAGTTATTTTTTGTAGAGAATGCCAGAATTATATCATTTCATCCATAATCATTTCAATAAAATAACATATTTTTATAACAACCATAATATAATTATCAAATTAAATAATTAATCCCTAGTCATTAATATCTAGTCAATATTTAATCAGTTTACAAATTTCTAGTTTTCTCATAGATGGTCAAGTTTTAGCCACATCACTTCTAAAACCTATTGAAGAGACATTAAATGTAAAATGTTCCAAAATCTCTTACATGCTATGGAAGACTTAACATTAGTAGCATAAAAATAACAAGCATTTACTAGATATATTAGTCATCTACTAGTTGCAGACAACAAAAGTAACATAAAACTTGCCTTTTTCCTTAAGGAAGATTAGAGTGAGCAACAAATGTTTTGTAACGCACTAAGCATTCAGAAGTTGAAGGAAGAGCTAGAGTCCCCCATGACTGGGAATAACTAGTGGACTTAGTTATTACTTTTTTGGTGGAAGTAGACTTCATTCTGAGTATGTAACAAAGTATTCCCACTGATGTCTGTGCTTTTAATTAAAAGATGAAAGAAACCTGTACAATTTTATCTTGTCCATATTACTGCCATTGTTTGCCTCAAATAGGAAATTATATTCTTTAATACTTCTCTGATAATGAACACACTACAGTTACATAAATATTTTTTATAAGGTGATGATTTCCTTATGTCACACTGTTGTGTAAATTGTCTATTATCATTGAAAGAACTTTAAGTAATAAGAAAAAATCCTTCCCTTTGCTATTCGTCACCTTATGTAGGACCAGATTTCTACGTAGTATTATTTCCCTTCTGCTTGAGGACTTTTTTGAAATAACTTGAAGTAAAGGTCTGCTGGTGAGGAATTCTTTCAGCTTTTGTATGTCTGAAAACGTCTTTAATTCACCTTAGTTCTTCAATCTTTTTTCTGCTGAATGTTTCATTTTGGATAGGTTCTATTGCTATGTCTTTAAGCTCACTGATCTTCACTTCTGCAATATTCAAACTTCTGTTAACCACATCCAGTGGGTGTTTCCTTGTAGACATTTAAACATAATTAGATGTTTAACCTGGCTCCTTTTTTGGTCATTTTTTCTCTACATGTTCAGTCTCCCCTCTAGAATCTTTAGCATATAAATATAGTTATGGTAACTATTTTATATTATTTCTAACAATTCTCTTATCTATGTCATCCCTGTGTCAGTTTAGTTTGATTGATTTTCTCCTCACCATGGGCCATATTTTCCTCCATTTTTACATGCCTGGAAATTTTTTATTAGATGACAGACATTGTGAAATTTACCTTGTTGTAAACTGGATATTTTATTTTTTATTCCTATGAACATTCTTCAGCTTGTTTTAAAATGCAGTTAAGTTATTTGGAAATTGTTTGATCCTTTTTGTTTTAATCTTCAAGCTTTAAGTCCCAAGCTGTGTTTTGTACAGGAATAAATTATTCCTTATTACCTAGGCAGTACCCCTCTGGGTACTGTAACTAATTCCCCATTAGTTATGAGTTTTTTCATTTGAAATGGGGGGGAAGAACTATTCCAGGCCCTATGCCAACTTTTGAGATTGTTCCTTTTGCTATTTTGTGTGATTCTTTCCTGGCCATTTGTACTTTCTTGACATGTATGCCCCTGCTGAAGACCCGACAGGCACCCTCTGCTGATCACCCGGGTTCTCTTTCTGGGCAGCTCTCACTTCTCCCATACTATGTCCTCTCTCTAGACCCCCAGCTCCTTCCCCTCAAATCAAGGAGGGCACATGCTCTGCCTGAGCTTCTTTTCCCTGTTTGGTGACTAGAAACTCTCCCCAGAAATTGAAGTAGGAAAATCATAGGTCCTGCTCTGCTCACTTCATGTTCCCCCACGATCCAGTCATCATCTCTTATTTCTTGATATCCAAGGTATTTAAAACACTTTGGTTTTTAATATATTTTCTTTAGTTTTTTTTTAAAGTTATGTCAGGCAGGACATTAAATTTAGTCCTTATTATTGCATGTTTACCAAACAAACCCACAATTCTACTTGTGTCCCAAAGATAACTGAAGACAGACTCATACTTACGAATTTTCAAAAAATCTTTTTTCCAGTGTTCAGGCCAAAATAGGCAGGCTTGATTGTCGCCTCCATGTACTGTTGGGTCAACTGTTTTCCTCTGTCAGTTTCCAGAGGTTAGAACCATTTTAGGTTCCTAGATTTGTGGTGAAGGCTCAGCTTCAGCTGCCAAATTTGCCTCTGTCTAGGTTAGGGAGTGGTAAACTTTGAAGGACAAGCCAGTGCATATTTTAGACTTTGTGTGAGGGTCACATATGATCTAAATTGCATATTACTTCCCCTCCTTTAACAAAGAAAACCTTTACAGCATATTGGGTCACATGCTGTACAGAAACAGGAGGCAGGCCGTATTTTCTCTATGGGCCAAAGTTTGCTGATCTCTGGTTCAAGGTCTCATTGCCTAACTTGACATGAACATGACAGCTGGAGTCTATAAAACACTGAGGACTGCGCTCGCCCCACAGACAGAACACACATTTCTAGTGTTCGGGTTTTCAGTTCTCTGAGGGAATTCCACTTACTGAAAACACAAATAAATACTCATTTAAAGGAGTATTCATTACTTTTTATTTGGCGTTTGTAGGTGTATTGCAGTTGGAGGTTTTTTTCACATTATTTAATTGCCTCTGTTGTGCTACCTCTTTTTTCACTATTACAATTTTGACATCATTTTACATATTGCCACTCCTTGAAATAACTGGTCATAAAGCAAGGGAGGACTTACAGGGTCATAATGCTAGAAGTGACAACTGGCATTGGGAATTAAACACTATTGGTAAGGTAATACTTTGTATATTATTTTTTGTTTATTAAATTTGTTATTTCTTCCTTTATTCCTTCCTCTTTCATCCACTGAATAAACACATATTAATAGTTTACTATGTGCTAGACAATGTGCTGGAAGCTAGAATAAAAGTTTAAATAAGATGGAATGATTATTTGCTTTTTGGGGTTTAGAGTCTAATAAGACAAACACTAAAAAAAATTAAATAAAATATAAACATAATTTTGCTAAGTGACATTAGGGAGAAAATTTTATTATATCAAAAAAGTCAAGGAAGAAGGTAGTAGATCTGGGAGAAAATCTATTTTCAATAAAATAGGGAAAAATCCTTAAAGAACCTGAGAATTAGAATGTAAGTACTCACATCTGCTATAATGGCGGTTTTGTTAAGAGAGGACTAATCTTTCCATTTCCAGCCACAACTCCAAACTCTCTGAAAATCTTTCTGAAAGTAGGTAGCAAGACCTTCAATGTGTTGATAACATTCGACACAATTAATTTTTCTAACTACCTATTATAAAGCCAAAGATAAAATCATTAATGAGTGAAGTTATAAGTAGAAAAATGTTTTTTAAAATAGCATTTATAAAGATGAATAAGATAAGAATTTAATGTCACACAAATATACTTTATTTTATAAATTAAGTGCAATCATTTGCAAAGCGTATTTTTAACTGATAATTATTTGAGAATATTCACAAGAAAATATTAATTTAAAAGAAAAATTGAAAAATTACCAAAGTAAAATATATATACACCTACAACTATCTCTCTCTCTCTCTCATTTCTCTCCCTCTCTATCACCTTTTTTTCCCTCTGTAGCCTTCTCCCAGCCCCCAGAACACACGCCACACACACACACACACACACACACACACACACACACACACACACACACACAAATGCCATACATACATTTACATAGACTGGAATGAAATGGACCAAAACATTAACTGTTTTTATTTCCAGATGGTGAATTAAGCATGACTTTTATTTTCTGTATTTTTTATATTATCAGAAAAATATTACTACTTTTAAGAAGACTCATCCTGTAGACAACAATTCACTATTATATTCTTTGATACAGAAAGTGAAAGTGAAAGGAAGTAGGTTGCTGCTGGATTCATAGCCTTCTGGCTGAGACCTCATAGATCATCAAATACTTTCTGTGATGCCCTCAACCACTTCGCCTTCTCATATTTCTGGCACACATGCTTATATAATACTGTCTCTAAATTGTTCAACCAACCTACTTATCTCTGTCCTTTGAACCACTGAATGACATTGGGGAAAACCATAGTATTAGGCTATTTGTTAAACTGATACATTTTTTTCCTCCAAACTTAAAGTAGACCAGAGTCCATATGTAATAACTATTAAGCACTTTTTCCTACTTAGAGATACTGATACTCCCAGTCTTCACTAGTCTCAGCAATCTCTTTAACTCAAGGCTTTTCTCCTTAGTTTCAACAAATGTCCTCAGTTCTCAACTGAGAAACTCTAAATTTTCCTTAGGAAAACTGTTGCTTACAGAACCACAGAGAGTGTTTTTTCACTTTGGATTTATTCCTGTTGTCACTGGAGAAAAATGAACTAGTATAAAGGAAAATAAAACTTGTACTAGATTTTTAAAAAAGTTATTGGTGACCTCTTTGGTTCTGTTCTCTGTCTTCTCCTCTTCTCTTACTAGATGTGACTTCACTGAATGACCACCATAGGTTTGATTGTTCTTCAGATATATATTTTTTCAATCTACATAAATTTTTGGTTTATTGTTTTGGGGGTCAATCCTTACAAATCTGGATAATTCTCACAAAACTTTTGATTTTCAGCTTTTCTTATCATATATTTCAATGTTCCACCCACATTCCTTCATGGTAAATTGGCTAGAACTAAGTCAGCACATATAAACAGTGCTTGTGTAGTCCAATTCAATCCATGCCAACCCCACTATGGGTGTGCATGCCCAATCCTTCATTTTCCCTGCATACCCAGATCCTAGTCTCATAAGCTGCTTAACACAGCCTGCTCTCTTATTCTGAGCTATCCAACCAAATTCACAGGTACAAGAACCAGAATTAGTGGACACTATGGTGTCAAATTTATATCTACAGCTCCGTTCTCTCTGTCTGTTCTCCAGATCTGTGTATTCTTCCACTTAATGGAACACTTCCAGTAAGATACTGAAACTGAACATCTAAAACACAAAATTTCCAAACATTTAATTCTTCTGTCTTACTGCTGTCTATCTTATTACCATCTACACATTTGCCATCTACATATTCACTCAAGCCTGTAACTTGGAAGTCCCATTAAATGTTTTCTTTCCATTATCCTTTATATTCAATTAAACAGCCATCTTTGTTGATCATGCCTTTTGAAACTCTTTCATCTGTCTCCTCTACAACAGTAATAGCACCTGTCAAACATTATGAACTGAATATTTCTTCTTATATTTTGCAATACCTTCCCTAATCTGTTAGTTTCCAAACTCTCTCAATACTTCCTCCATTGCCTTAGAATTATTTCAGATTTCTCTGAGACAAAGATTAGGTGTTTAATGTTCCAGATCTGTTAATATTTAGCACATCTCAACTTATGCTGGGGTCAGGGAAAACAGCATAGAGTTCCTTGTAGACCACATGTCCTTCCATCTCTGGGCTTAACTGAAGAATGTGATCATGTACAATGTTATTCCTTACCTTCCTTGTTAGGCAGAAAATGTCTTAATTTAGTTTTCTCTTCTGTAAGATTCTATCTATAACCTGCCCTCCTCATTCTGTGCAAGGTTATTCCTTTGCATTCCTTTAACAGGCTGTGCACTCCTCTATCACTGTGCCCACCAAGCTGAATGGCCTTTTTGTTTTATAACTGTTTCTCCTGCCATGCACTGAACTTAGTAAGGATAGAAACTCTCTTTTCCTCTACTTCAGAAGAGTAACTTGCTCATAACAGGTGCTTAACAAATGATGAGTGAATGAGTTATTGAATATAAAATGTGGTGGAAGAAATAATATTTGATTGTGTTTAATCCATATGGCTTTGTAATAAATGATTGTACCAAATGAACTTTCAAAAACCTCCAATATTTCACACTTCGTAACTTTATAATATTGGCACTGCAGAGGATGGGAGGTATACACAATATTAAACAAACAAGCAAATAACAGCAAGCAATGACACAGCCCCCGTGACTCAGACTGGATGGGCAAGTATAAATAACCAGTATGGTCAAAATGATATAGGCTGACTGAACCACAGCTCTGATCATCACAGTAAAGACTCCTATCCCACATTTGATTTGGGCATGTGCTGGTTTGTTTACAAGGGTGTCATCAGAGGAATATGAAGAGAATAAATGAAGGCAATTCAATATGTCATGAAGTATGAGAGAAACTCAGAGCTTGGAAAACAGGCAGTGTTGATGCTGCTAACTCTATAAATTAACATTTCCCCACTTTTGCCTTCATAATTTTGAAAATATGTCTACTGTTTTCTGGGTAGCACATCTAACACAACTGAATTTCTTAAAATTAAATAATATCCGTTATAATTAAAAACTGAGTTCCTCACTCTTGGTACATGTATGAAATAATCTTAAAAGAAAAGAGAATTGTACTGAGAAATAATTCTCTCATATTTTCTATAAACATGCTTCATAGAATTTGCCTTTAGTAACTAGAAAGTCTAAATGTTTGTTATGGTGCAATACATTTGTGATTTTAACACCTTATCTGCCTTAATTCACTTTAATGAGCCAGAGTTACTGAAAACCCAATTAAAACATAAGAAATATAGACATTATTCAGTAATTTTCATTCTGCTGGCAATGACAAAAATAAGGTTTATTGTGGATGATCTAATTGGAAAATCTTTCAGCCTATTCCTGTTGGTCTGGCCAGTTATTGTGAGTTCATCTCTGTGTTCCCTGATTTGGGTGTTTTGCCCTCTTCAGTGGTGACTATCTAAATAACAATTTCTCAGTGGTGAGTTTGCTCTGGATAAGCCTGTCTCTTCCAGGAGTTCAAAAAACTTCAAGGATCAGAAAAGACCAGCCTCTCACCTTGTGGCATGGTTGGAATCATGTGGAGAGCTTTGCAGAAGGCTAAGAGAGGCTAATGGATTAGAATGAAACTAAAACTTTATGACATTTATGCATTTATTTGTTCAGGAAATTGTCTTCTTTTTGCAAGAGTCTGAATTGCATTCTGCTAGAAGCTAGCCTGATAGTATATTGATATTTCAAAGTTATTCTGGATCTTAATCGCCTTCCTTCTTTTGTTCTTTTCTCCCTTCCTTTCTTCCTTCCTTCCGTTTCCTCCTCTTCACAATTTGTTTCTCACCACCCCTCATTTTTCCCAAGTACTATTACTGTGGCAGACAAAGTCTCCCAGAACATCTTTGGAAATAGTGACAGAAAGACATCATTAAAATAGCTGTATAATTAAAAAAAAAAATATGGAGTAGAAAGAAAAAATGGGCTAAGTAAGGAATATTAATTCAAGGAAGAAGTGAGGAAGTAAGTTGGCTATAAGAAATCTCTTGTGAATAGGCCAGTGGGATTTTGGCAAAATAATTTCTAGTTTTAATTCTAATTGGCTTGTGGTATTTTCATATGATGCTCTTCTACTGCTGTGAATTGTTTTTAAAGCTGTATCTTACCTGGTCTTCTGCAGGTAGTCTTCTAAAAAACTTAAAAAGCATAGTATTGTCCAGAAAGTGTTTTTCAGCACTTTTTTTCTCTCTACATTATTATCCTGTTAAAGAGAAAAAAGAAATTTAATTTAAATATCACAAAATAAATTAAATATGAAAGAATAAGATTTTGTCAGGTAGGGTTGAATATTAGAGTGTTGTGAACCATTGAATTATCTAAGAAGTTTTTGGCCCCCAGGTTCAATTTTCATCTACTTGGAAGAACTGTCACCCATATTAAAAATGCATGGTCTATGCAGTAACAACTAAAGTGCAAAACAAATACTGCATAAAAGACAGAGGTGACCCACAAATGGACTGCATTTAGAAAAATCAAGCATTCAAATAAGAGGTCATTAAAAAAACTAAGCATTATTCTGATGTTTGTGTCTGATAAACGAAACTCCTTATACCTCGGTAATTGTTTCATCTCCAAATCAATTTTACTTCTTTTATCAACTACTTATTGAGTACTTTTTTTACATTACAGGCAGCGTTCTAGACGTTGGGGAAACAATGGTAGCAGGATAGAAAACGGCTCTCCTATAGGAAGATGGATGCTAGAAAAAGCAAGCAATTAATTTAAAGTGTGTTTACTGCTTTGATAATAAAGAAAATTGTTTGGGTTAATACTTAACTAATTTGGGGTAGAGGAGAAACACTTGTAAAATCCAGGAACAAATATTGTTAATGCTTAAAGGAGATAGACTTGGAAAGTTTGGGAGGAGAAGTAAAAGCTGCTTTGAGTGTGGGGGGCTGATTTAAGTAGAGGCTCAAATGGGAGTTATTTTAAGATGTAAAAATACTGGTATGAGATGGAGAATATCCAGAGGTATCTTATGGTAAAGGAAAGAAAAGATACAGGAAAGAGAAGGAAATCACATTGTATGTGTATTCGTGTGTGTGTGTGCGTGCGTGTGATTTATAGAATATATTTTATTGATCTTAAGATAACAAATTGAGAATTTATTTATTGAGAATTGGAGAATTATTGTTTTTCCATTTTCTATTTCATTAGGTTTGCTGTTATAATCATCATTTATTTCTTACCATTTACCCAAGGTTTCTTTGATATTATTAAGTGCCTAGTTTATTCTCTCTTTAAAAATTAATACAGGAAAATAATGTACAAGTCAAAGGGTTCTGTTTCTATAAATGTACATTGCTTTCTTACTTTGGGGCAGGATTATAAAAAAGAAAGGGAGAATTTATTATATTCATAATTTATTATAATATCCTGATAAATGAATTTTTGCAGCCGTACCAATAACTGAGTTTTCCTATAATATCCAATGATTTTCAGATAATTTCAAAATGAAGTCTGCACAAAACTTTGATTATGATTTCCTCTCTAGGATTGGATTCTCCAACATAAAAATAAATATTTGCTATCCAATAAACAACAACTATCTATACATAAACACATAAATCAAACATTCAGTTTCCCTTTTAATTACAGAATATCAGATGAATATATTAAACAACTCAAGTAAGTACCTGCAGTATTATTCACAATTGCCAAACCATGGGAACAACCCAAACATTCATCAATTGATGAAAGGATAAACAAATGTGGTATATCTATACAATGAAATATTTTTCAACTGATAAAAAGGAATGAAATAACTTTGTGCACTATACTGTGCACAGGCTTGAAAACATGTTTAGTATAAGAGGCCAGACACACAGGTCACATATTGAGTGATTCCATTTACATGGAGTGTCCAGAATAGGTGAGTCTGGACAGACAAAAAGGAGATTAGCAGTTGTCAGGAGATCAGGGGAGAGGGAGAAGGAAAGGGACTGCTAATAGGTACCAGTTTCTTTTGGGGACAATAAGAATGTTCTGAAATTAGTGGTGATGTTTGCATAACCTTGTAAATACTAAAAACCACTGACATTTACACTTTGAAATGGTGAGTTTTATGGTGTGTGAATTATATCTCAAATTTTTAAATTGGAAAACAAAATACCTATTTTTAATAAACATGTACTTGCTTATACAGACCTTTCTAAAAATCTCTTAAAGTGTATGATATTGTATAGTTTTTCACGCATAATTCCCTGAAGTCAAATGTTAGTAAAGGAAATAAAAATTAGAAACATAGAACTGCATCTTGTCTTATCAATCCATCCGTCATCTAATCTGTCTGCTTGTCTATCAGTATATCATCTATATATCACCTATCATCCATCTATCTGTCTGCTATCTATCTATCTATCTATCTATCCATCCATCCATCATCCATCATGAATAAAATATGAGAAACCACAATTATGCTTTTAGTAACTTTAGGAATCCATGATCTAGCTATTTTCACATTTATACTCCACTTGAGAACTTACTTGTAAATGTGCTTGTGCTTTCTGTTTTGTTCATCTTTAGATACTCCTTGTTCCAACATTTTAGAATTGTGCAGTCTGCAAAGATGTGATGTCCTATTAACTTGTCAGTTGAAAAAGAAGATTTGTGCAGATGAAAGTTCATGAGATTTGTCTTTAGGGATCCATTCCTGTAAATTATATAAAATATAGACTTCAGGCAGAGTGACATTTAGAAATACTACGTGTATATCTATTTAAAATAATAAGTCAAGTTTTACTTATGTAATGTATTCCAATCACATGGAAGTCATAAAAGTAAGTGTGATCTCAGAAATGAGTGCTATTACAATAATATATTCTGCAATAAAACAATACACGGCAAAAATACAGCAGTGTAAAAAAAAAGGATTGTGCTCTTGATACCTCATTTAGCAACATTTCAGCTCAGCAAAAGTTTGAAGAGTCCTTTCTCTTTTAAGTCTTTTTTTTTTTTTTTAACAAATACTACTTAGAATATATTTGACCAAAGTGATAGACTATTCCCTGCATGGTCATAGGTTTAGTGAAATAGAGGAAAGGATATACTGAAAAATAAATAAATGACCTGCAGCACAGTTTAAAAGGAACTTATACATGCATTTTACTGTACAGTTACTGTAGCACCCATACCCATACTCCCTTTCTCAGATAAGTAATCTTGTGGAATGTTCTTTTTAATAATTTTTTAATATAATCTGGAAATATAAAAGAGGAAAACAGAGTTGAAATATAGGACCTGTGATTCATTCATTCCCTGCATCAGGGGAATATTCCCGGCAAACAGAAAGAAGGCAAGACATACGATTTAATTTCCTTGTCTGTGTGGTAACTGGACTTCTGACTAAATAGACTATTTTTGGTGAGAAAGAGGGAACTTGGTACTTATTAATTGAATATTCATAACAGGATGGTCCTTGCCAAGAACTCCTTGTGGAAAATTAAACCCAAAATCTAAGGATATAAGGGCATGGCTCTCTGGGTCAGGTCATGTTAAGTTGAAGTATAAATAGACAGTTTTCATAAGCTAAGTGTTCCCTGATATCTTGGGTACTGCCCCTTATGCCTCACAAAGAGACCTCTTTCATTCGGGGAAGAGTTTATGTCTAAGGCAGGAAAAAAGTACATGTAAAGCTGCCCTCAATGTCCAGACCTCATCCTCTTTTGTCTGTTCTACTTAATTGCCTGAATCCTTGAAATTATGAATACATTTTTGATACAATCTGAGAACTCTAAGTAGTATGAGTCTGAACTGACAACCTAATCCTTAGTGTAAACTCAGTATGAAGTAAGTATAACTAGTGTTGAATGCAAATGCTCCCCACTAGTTAGTAAGTTCCATAAGGACAGGCTCCAGGTCAGACTTGTTCAAATATTATCACCCTTTATAATAAACCAATTAAAAAAGCCCAATAACCATTTAAACTAATGAATACGACATACATAACACATATTGAAAAAGCAACCGAGTATTATTGCCAATTCTGCAAATACATGTTAAACATAGCAACTGTGTAAATTAGCTGAAAAAATAGTTACAAATATTTTGTAATTTTTTCAATTGTTTTGTTTGATCATTATTCTAAGCTTATTTAAAAAAGTAGAACATAATGGCTCTCCAATGTGCAGTTCCCCTTAAGTCAAGTTCAATGATAGATATTTCTAATTGAAGTATAGATGATTTACAATATTATATTAGTTTTTACATAGATTTTCATATATTACACTCCATTTAAAGTTACTATAAAATACCATTTTCCCTATGTTGTACAATATATCCTCTGGCTTACTTATTTTATACATAGTAGTTTGTACCTCTTAGTCTCCTACCCCTATTGTGTCCCTTACCCCTTCCTCTTCCCATTGGTAACCACTAGTTTCCTCTATGTGAGTCTGTTTCTGTTTTGTTATATTCATTCCTTTGTTTTATTTTTTAAATTTCACATATAAGTTATAACATAGAGCATTTGCCTTTCCCTGACTTAATTAACTAAGTGTAATATAATGTAGGTCCAACTATGTTTTTACAAATGGCAGATTTTTACTCTTTTTATGGCTGAGTAATATTCCAGTATGTGTGTGCATGTGCAGGTGTGTGTGTCAATACCATGTCTTCTTTATCCACTCATCTCTTAATAGACACTTAGGTTGCTTCCAAATCTTGACTATTGTAAATAATGCTGCAGTGAACAGAGGGAAATATGTATCTTTTTGAATTAATGTCTTCATTTTCTTTGTATATATACCTAGGAGTGGAATTGCTGGATCTTATGATATTTCTATTTTTAGTTTTTTGAGGAACATCCATACTGTTTTCCATTCTGGCTGCACCAATTTATGATAGATTGGTTTAGCAAAATTTTTAGTTTTTCAATAGTTTTAGTTATTGAGCTTGTAACTTAAAAGGCTATTAAAGGTAATTAGATACAGAGAAACCTGGAAGGGGTGTTAGAGCAGAAGGGAGAAATCGAAGTGTGTCAGATAATAGATTTATTTGATATTGTTATTATTATATTTGTTTAATAAATACTTCAAAAATATAAAGGGGAATAAGGTAAAGGACATCTAACCCACCAGCTAAAACAATTAGAAAAAGAAGAGCAAAAAACCCCAAAAGGCAGCAGAAGGAAAGAAATTATAAAGATCAGGGAGGAAATAAATAAAATAGAGATTAAAAAAAAATAGAAAAAAATCAATCAAACCAAAAGCTGGTTTTTGAAAAAGTAAATAAAATCGACAACCTCTGGCCAAACTCACAAAGAAAAAATAAAAGAGACAGCACAAATATGCAAAATAAGAAAGGAAAATGGAGAAATTACAACAAATAACATATAAATACAGAATATCATATGAGAATATTATGAAAGACTATATGGGACCAAAATGGATAACCTAGAGGAAATGGACAAGTTTCTGAAAACATACAGTCCACCAAGACTGAACCAAGAAGAAACTGACCATTTGAACAAACCAATCACTAGATATGAAATCAAAACAGCAACAAAAAAAACCTCCCTACAAATAAAAGTCCTGGACCGGATGGCTTCACCGGGGAATTCTACCAAACATACAAAGAAGAACTCATACCAGTCCTTCTCAAACTCTTCCAGAAGATTGAAAAGGAGGGAATACTCCCAAACTCATATTACGAAGCCACCATCACCCTGATACCAAAACCAGTCAAATATACTACCTAAAAAGAGAATTATAGGCCAATGTCACTGATGAACATAGATGCCAAAATCCTCAGCAAAATATTAGCAAATAGAATCCAACATCACATAAAAAAGATTATACATCATGATCAAGTGGGGTTCATCCCAGGGACACAAGGGTGGTTCAACATACACAAATCAATCAATGCAATACATCACATCAACAATAGAAAAGACAAAAACCACATGATCATCTCAATAGATGCAGAAAAAGCATTTGATAAAATTCAACACCCATTTATGATAAAAACTCTCACCAAAGTGGGTATAGAGGGAACATATCTCGACTTCATACAAGCTATATATGACACACCTACAGCCAGCATAGTACTCAAGGGTCAAAAACTCAAAAGCTTCCCACTAAAATCTGTGACAAGACAAGGATGCCCACTATCACCACTCCTATTCAACATAGTCTTGGAAGTCCTAGCCACAGCAATCAGGCAAGAAAGAGAAATAAAAGGGATCCAAATTGGAAAAGAAGAGATAAAAGTGTCACTATATGCCAATGACATGTTACTATATATAGAAAACCCTAAAAGGTCCACAAGTCCACACAAAAACTGCTAGAGCTGATTGAAGAATTCAGCAAGGTAACAGGTTACAAGATTAACATTCAAAAATCAGTTGTATTTCTTTACACTAACCATGAATCAACAGAAAACGAAAGTAAAGAAATAATCCCCTTTAAAATAGCACCCAAAGTATAAAATATCTAGGAATAAATCTAACCGAGGAGGTGAAACAATTATACACAGAAAACTATAAGCCATTGATGAAGGAAATTAAAGAAGACTTCAAAAAATGGAAAGATATCCCATGCTCCTGGATTGGAAGAATCAATATTGTTAAAATGGTCACATTGCCCAAGGCAATCTACAGATTTAATGCAATCCCTATCAAATTACCCAGGACATATTTCACAGAACTAGAACAAATCATAATAAAATTTATATGGAACCACAAAAGACCTAGAATTGCCAAAGCATTACTAAAGAAAAAGAAAGAGGCTGGAGGAATAACTCTCCCAGACTTCAGACAATACTACAGAGCTACAGTCATCAAGACAGTATGGTATTGGTACAAAAACAGACATATAGACCAATGGAACAGAACAGAGAGCCCAGAAATGAACCCACAAACTTTTGGTCAACTAATCTTCAACAAAGGAGACAAGAATAAACAATGGAGTAAAGACAGTCTCTTCAGCAAATGGTGTTGGGAAAACTGGACAGCAGCATGTAAATCAGTGAAGCTAGAACACTCCCTTATACCATATACAAAAATCAACTCAAAATGGATCAAAGACTTAAACATAAGACAAGATACAATAAACCTCCTAGAGGAAAACATAGGCAAAACATTATCTGACATACATCTCATAAATGTTCTCCTAGAACAGTCTACCCAAGCAATAGAAATAAAAGCAAGAATAAACAAATGGGACCTAATGAAACTTACAAGCTTCTGCACAGCAAAGGAAACCATAAGTAAAACAAAAAGCCAACCTACAGAATGGGAGAAAATTTTTGCAAATGAAACTGACAAAGGATTGATCTCCAGAATATATAAGCAGCTCATACGACTTAATAAGAAACAACCAAACAACCCAATCCAAAAATGGGCAAAAGATCTAAACAAGCAATTCTCCAAGCAAGACATACAAATGATCAAAAGGCACATGAAAAAATGCTCAATATCACTAATTATCAGAGAAATGCAAATCAAAACTACAATGAGGTACCACCTCACACCAGTCAGAATGGCCGTCATTCAAAAATCCACAAATGACAAATGCTGGAGAGGCTGTGGAGAAAGGGGAACCCTCCTACACTGCTGGTGGGAATGCAGTTTGGTGCAGCCACTATGGAAAACAGTGTGGAGATTCCTCAAAAGACTAGGAATAGACTTACCATATGACCCAGGAATTCTGCTCCTGGGCATATATCCAGAAGGAACCCTACTTCAAGATGACACCTGCAATGTTCATAGCAGCACTATTTACAATAACCAAGACATGGAAACAGCCTAAATGTTCAACAACAGATGACTGGATAAAGAAGATGTGTTATATTTATACTATGGAATACTATTCAGCCATAAAAACCAACAACATAACGCCATTTGCAGCAACATGGATGTTCCTGGAAAATGTCATTCTAAGTGAAGTAAGCCAGAAAGAGAAAGAAAAATACCATATGAGATCACTCATATGTGGAATCTCAAAACAAACAAACAAACAAAGCATAAATACAAAACAGAAACAGACTCATAGACATAGAATACAAACTTGTGGTTGCCAAGGGGGCAGGGGATGAGAAGGGATAGATTGGGATTTCAAAATGTAGAATAGATAAACAAGATTATACTGTATAGCACAGGGAAATATATACAAGATGTTGTGGTAGCTCACAGCAAAGAAAAAATGTGACAATGAATATATGTATGTTCACGTATAACTGAAAAATTGTTCTCTACACTGGAATTTGACACAACATTGTAAAATGACTATTACTCAATAAAAAATGTTAAAAAAAAAAAAAGAAATTAGTACTGTACTCTGGAAGCATCTGTAATGGGTAATGTGCTGAGATGTTTGTTAGGTGTACTGAATGTGACGGGTAAAAGTAACAAAAGGGATCCAAGAAGCTGTGTATAAGTAAAAGTTCTAACAAGTAACATTATGAGCTGCTTTTCATATTTTAACGCATTTTGTCCTCACACAAATCAATAAGGTAGGTTTTCCTTATCTGCTTTTATAACATGAAAGGATTATGTTAAAATTCAGTTGAATTACTTTCTTAAATTCACATAGCTGAGAAGCATTGCACACTTCTAAAACTACTCGGTACTGAAATATGTCAGACTGAGGCTTATATTAAAATATTGAACATTTGGGTGGAGTATCTATTAATGGAATATAACTAAGAAAATATATTAAATTTTTGGAAACACATTTATTGATTTAAAGAAAAAAATAGATGTAAGTGGAAATTATATGTTGCTGTGACTTTTGACTTACTGTGTAAAATTATGATCATTCTTACATATGCAGTTTATTTCAATGAATGCATAGCTTTCAAACATTCATTATTATCCCATTATGTGTAATGAAATGGGCTTGGCAAACTGTAAATTATTATGTTTTCCAATATTAGGTATTTACTTATTCAAGAGGAGTTAAGTTCCTTTACTTAGAAATTAGAGAGTAATTCATTTGCATAGAAAATTAGAAATAGATGTATAAGGTTAGATTTACTTTAGATAATAATAGTTGAATAAAATATTTGTCATAGTAAGCCAGTATATTCCACCAAAATGGGAAATAATATGGATATTTTAGTGGCATTTATTTCATTAGAAGAATATTACATATATGCTGTATATATAAGATAGATATGTAATTTTTATTAATCTATTTATTTACATACCATATAATTCATTCATTTAAAGTTTACAGTTGAGCAGATTTTAATATATTCACATAGTCATTTATGCTGCACAACAATATAATTTCAGGATATTTTCAACATCCCTAAAACAAAGTGCATGCTCATTAGCAGCCCCTTCCTATCTGCCTCTCCTTCAGGCTTAGCCTACAATTAATCTACTTTCTGTTCCTATAAAATGCCTCAAATCTATATTATAGCTAAATAATGATCATATATTTAAAATATCTATTTAATAAAATTAAATACTTTAAAAATAATAATTATGCAATTATTTTCTGATTAGCTTCTTTAATTTAGTATCGTGTATTCAAGGTTTATCCATGTTGCAGCAGGCACCAGTACTTCATATCTTTCTATTGCTAAATAGTATGAGTAATACCCATGGTTTGGATAGATCACAGTTTGTTTCTCCATTATGAGCTGATGGACATTTTGGCTGTTTCCAGCTTTTGGCTATTATGAATATTGTGGTGCTATGAACACTTGTGTGCGATTTCAATTTCTTTGTTTATACATGTAAGGATGGCATTGCTGCACTATATTGTAACTCAACGTTTTACATTTTGAGAACCTGATAAACTGTTATCCAGAGCAATTGCTTCATTTTACATTCCAACTAGTAATGTATGAGGACAAAATATTTTATCGAATTTGATTTTTACAATCATAATGGTGCTAATTGTATATTCAAATACTTTAAAATATCTATCATCAATATCAGAAGGAGTTGGCATATGGCAAGTCACAACTGAAGCCGAAAGCATCCTCCACATTATCATGTCTAAATCTCTGGTAGGTTGGGTACGAAGTATTCTATCATCTGATGTAGTTTCCCTATGTTTCAGAGACTTAAGGGAAACAGCCTATGAATACCCTAAACCAGTAATATTCATTATCTAAAATTATAGCTCCAAGAAACTCAAAAGAGTACGTGAATGACAGAGCAAGTCAGTAGCACCACTGAGAAGAGGTGATGGACTAAGTCTCCTGCCTCCCAATGTAGAATCCCACATACTAATTAGATAGAAAACATTCCCTGAAGGAAACGCACAGTGAGTTCTCTGCTGTTACACCTCCCTCATTAAAACACTGTTTTATTTATTTATTTTTTTTAAGTGAAAAAGCCAGTTGCCTTTAGGAAAGACTGCCTTTCTGAATTTCAAAATATCCTTTCCTGTACTTTTTACTATCTGACATAATATGCTGAGAATAAAAATACATGAACCTCACTTCCTCATTCATTAGTGCATAGCAATACTGAAGTAAAAGTAATTACACAACTCCTAGCAGGTTCTGGGTAAGATATTTAACCAAATTTTCTCACCATTAGAAAATCATGAATTGTTATGAGATGCTTTCATTATTCTGATGTTTTATCTTTTAACCTCTGATCCTAGACCCTTGAATTGTGAGTCATAAAGCAACATTTTCAAATGTAAGAGAAACAACTGCACATAAAAATAAAGGTTATTTAACTATAATGCAGTAAAAGTTGGGGTTATGTGTGTATCAACAAATCTGTTATACTGAAAGATCATGTGCTGGGTGACATAGCATGACTCCTAAAATATATTCCTGTATCACTAGCAATTGCAACTGTAGCAGCCTTATTCTAATCAAGAGACAGAAATCACCCAGGAGATAAAAATGGTAAAAGTTTAAAATAAGAATTAACTATAATAAAAGAACCATTGTAAGATATAAGGAAACTCTACACAGTACACTTAAGACTAAGGGAGAGTACCCAAGGAAGGTTAAGCTTAGGGGCTCTGACTTTGCTGAAGAAGATGTGATACATTTGGAGCCAAGAAGAAGTAAATATAAATTGATGACTGACACAGTAACTATGCCAATAAATAAATAGCAAATGACAAGATGATCAACCCATAACAGGACAGTAAAATCTTTTAAATAGGTTAATGACAATCATTGTGTCTATGTAGCCCTCTCTCATATAATATGCAAATCGCTTAATACATTACTCAAAGTTTTTCATATTCTAAATTATTTTCCACCATAGCCCAGTCATTTTCCACAATACTAAATGTTATATGGGTAATTAAATAATGAATAATGAATGACTAATAATGATAAAGGAAATTAAATTCAGATAAGATATTAACAGATATATACACATAAGGACTCAGATGTAGGACATTGACTTGATTCAGGTTATCTGAGCTAAAAGTATGTATTCGTTAAGAGGCTCTGGTATAACACTTTCTAAGTGAAATTTCTATATTTCCACTAATAGCTTTGTGGTTCAGGCGAGTTAACTAAGTTCTCTATTCCTTAGTTTATTAACTTAAAACTGGGGAGAGAAATAATATCAACCTTACAGGGTGGGATGGAACCAATTTAACCAATAGCTATAGATATACAGAACAAAGCCAGAAAAATAAGAAATACTCAACAAACATGTCTATGATCACAAGTATCAGTACTGTAGACTGATCAGGGGGATCTTTATGAACTTAGAGTGTGGTGAGGAAAAGACTGAGTAGAATAGTCTTGATACAACAAGCAATAAGTGATCTTCAATTTTTTCTTAATATCAGATATTAAAATATAACTGTCCTGAGAAGATAAAGTATTTTAACTAATAATGTGGAATCATACCCTTTTTCTCTAGATGACACCGAGGAGAAAGTAAATGCTATAGAGAGAATCACAAGTGGGGAGCTGATCCTGAGAACAAGAGGACATAGTAAGCAGTAGTCCCAGAACCCTTGACGTACGGTGGGCCCTTGCAGCATACATTTATCAAAATCAGATGATGCTTTAACAGACAATTTAGTTACTAAGTTAAACAAAAGACACAGAGACAGGGCACCCAAAAGCAAATTCAAATAATATTCAATATAATAATACATGCCACAATGAGATATCACTTCCCATCTATAAGGATGGTTCTTTAAAACAAAACAAAATAAAATAAAATAATTGTTGGCAAGAATGTGGAGAAACTAGAACCCACGTGAATTGCTGATAGGAGTGTAAAATGGTATAACTGCTATTGAAAACAGTATGCTGTTTCCTTAAAAAATTTAAACATAGAATCATCATAAGATCCAGCAATTCCACTTGCTGGTATATACTCAAGAAGAATTCGAAAGTAGGAGCTCGAGAAGTAAGTGTACGCCAACAGTCACAGTAGCATTGTTTACAAAGCCAAAAGGTACACAGAAGATGAATGGATAAACAAAGCATAGTGTCTTTGTTCTAATTCAATTGATCTACAATTTACTTTGATCCCGCCTTTGTCATTGCTGTCTGTTGCAAAAGGAATAGGTTCTAAGCCAAATGTAAACGTTTGACATCTATATTAGGAATAAGAAACAATCCATGAAACACAGAAAGAGAAAAGAGGAAAATAAAAGGCATTAGTGACATCTTAATATTTCCACCTGCAAAATTTTCCAAGAATACATAAGGAACAAGATTGTGAACAATCAAAATAGCTGTGTATTTGTCTTTTAAATGAACAGGGTTTATTAGAATTCCATTGTTTCTCATCACAGCTAATATTGTATACCTGAGCTGGAATATTCCCAAAGGGTTTGGAATTTACTAAAAAGCAGTCATGAGAAAATTGTCAGAAGATCCATATGGAAATATAAAGCACTCTTCTGGGTGAGCACACTTTCTCTTCTTAAAGAGTCTGGGCCCTCATGGTATTAAGTTGTTCAGAGGAAAAATGAAAATGTTAGTCTGTACAGTTTGATATTATGCATAAAAGAAAAGGAATTGCTAAACAGTTCATAAGTATTAAACATATCAAATGGACTAACTTGTCTGAAAAATAAAATAACCCTTTGTGGACAGAAATGGACAGAAAAGAGAGAAGTGGGGAAGCCTGCAGAGGCAGACACATTAGACACCAAAACCTCATACACAGGGTGGTAATGAAGAAAAGGGCAAGTCATTCTCTTCTTAATGGAGAAATCAAATCAGAAAATTATCATGAAACCTAGCACTAACTTTTCATGCCCCCACACCCATTGCTTTTTTAAAATTGAAGTATAATTACTTACAATTTATATTCATTTCAGGTGGATGACATAGTGATTTTATATTCTTATAGATTATACTCCATATAAAGTTATTATAAAATATTGGCTATATTTTCTGTGCTGTACATTATATTTTGTAACTTATTTACTTTACACCTAGCAGCTTGTACCTCTTAATCTTCTTCACCTATCTTGCCCCACTCCAACTTCTCTCCCCTCAGGTAACCACTGGTTTGTTCTCTGTATCTGTGAGTCTGTGTTTATATTTGTTTGTCTGTTTTATTTTTCAGAATCCACATATAAGTGAGAACATACAGTATTTGTCTTTCTTTGTCTGACTTATTTCACTTAGCATAATACCCTCTAGGTCTATACATGTTGTTGCAAATGGCAAAATTTCATTCTTTTTTATGGTTGAGTAATATTCAATTGCATATATATTCACCATCCATGAAGACAATTTTAAAAAAAGACAGAAAAGAAAAGGCTGAAAATATTATCTGAGGCAGTAGTGCAGCACTTACCTGGTACTTGAAGTGGCAATAGAGAGGGAGCCAGTCATTCTGTAAAATTCAGGCTAAACTGTCCCCAGAAATAAGAAATATAGATTTTTGGAATAAGACCTCCAGCAAAAACTTTAACACCTTCACTGGAGGCTCACATAAGACTAATGAAAGTAAATTCACAGAATGGATAACATTAGTAAAGGAACATCACACACATACACACACAAACCACCACCACCACCATCACCACCACCAACACCATTTACAAAGTAAACTAATATTTTAAAAGTTAGTTAACAAAGATAGCATATACTGAATCATATTTAAATCATTATCATTTCCCACTGCATAATACTGACTCTTGCAAATGCTCTAGCCAAGCCAAACCAATCTGAAAATGGCCACTGCCTCCTAGCCTTAGAGAATGGCAGAGGGAATACATCTGACACATTATAAGGGATCAGAAGTGTGACAGTATGTGTGCTCTTTTAAGCAATGGGGAGCCCAATTTGCCAACCTTTTAACTACTCAAATCTACTGCCCCTCTTATGGTCAATAGTTATAACTCTTTTAGATCAGTGCTGTCTAACAGAAATACAATGCACACCTCAAATATGGGCCACATATGTAAGTTTCAGTTTTCCAGCAACATTTAAAAAATTTAAATTGATTACATATTGTTTTAAATCTATCTGGAATGTTTTCACTTCAATCTGTGATCAATATGAAATTTACTAATGAAATATTACATAGTCTTTTTTAATAGTACTAAGTCTTTGAAATTGAATGTGTATTGTATGCTTATAGTAAATCTCACATTGGACTAGCCACCTATCCAGTGCTCAGAAGCCACAGGTGGTTAGTGGCCTGAAAAGTGGTAATTTTGAATTTTTTTAGAACTGATGTTTGTGCCATTGTTCAGGCATGTGGAAAAAACAGGAGACCTTTATGAAAAATAGTTTTTCACCACTCTTGAGATAAGTCCTGCATTATTAATATGCTCGACCAGACAGTGATGATCTAGCTCCCTTACCTCTTCCTTGTTACTCTGTCTTTTTCCTTATCTTTCAGCCACACTGATTTTACAGGTTTTGGAATACACTGTGTTTCTCCCACCTCAAGGTAAGTCATGGCACCTGTTGCTTAATTTCCCTGAAATACTCTTTTCTCATCTTCTTTTTTCTGCTTCCTACTCATCTCTACATTTCCAATTTAACATACACATCCTCAGGAAAGCTCTCTGAACCCATGATAACACAAAGCCTCTCATTTGATTTTTAAAACAACTTACACACTTTCTTTATGATATCCAGAAGCACTAGTGATATTTTTAAAAATTTAAAAAAGATTATGCCACTCCCCTTCTTAAAAGCCTATGGTGACTTCCCATCATTTTTAGAATAAAACCCAAAAGCCTTGCCTTGCCGCCAAGATTTTATAATCTCTTATCTGTCTAGCTTTTAAGCCCCAGTCTCTTTGCCTCTGACTCCTCCATGTCAGCCACCTTGATGTCCTTTTCTGTTGTAGAAGTTTGGGGGTCTGTCCCAGTAGTGTTGTGTTGCCATTTTCTATGCCCCAGATACTCTTGCTCTAGACCTGGCTACACTGGTCACTTTTCAAATGTTCAGTTGCCACACATGGCTGCAAATAACAAAGTAGTATGAAAAGCATTTCTCTCATGTTTGGTTCAGTTGGGCAGCACTATTCTAGATCAGGAGGGTCAAACTTACGCCTTAAGGGCAGATGGTAATACTTTGCAGTCAGTGAGCCATATGGTCTCTGTCACGATTCCCAGCTCTTCAGTTGTAGCATTAGAGCAGCTGCAGACAATGTAAACAAGCAGGCAAAGCTGTGTTTCAGCAAAACTTTGTTTATGGAAAAAGGAGACAAGTTGGATCTTGCTCTTCTCTGTTCTGCATATTTCTGTGGCTAGCTCCTTAATGTTACACTCTTTTCAGTCAAACTTTACCTCACTATTGAAGCCTTTTCAGAGCATACAATCAAAATTATCCTTCCAACTTTTGACTGCCTCCCAGTTACTCTTTCCTGTCTCATTCTATTTGTTGTTCCTCATAACATCTGTCATTACCTTGATTTATTTTAATTATTTAAAAAATTACATTATTTGTCCCCTTTGCTAGGTAATAGCTCCATCAGAGGAGAGTATAATCTGTCTTTTTCACTATTTTGTCCCTGGGACTTAGAATACAATTTGGCATATTGCAGTAAATACATTTTTAAAAAATGGATACTTAATACAATTGTATTTAATTTTTATATTGTTGTATTTAGATTGTTGCTTAATGGCTTTTTCCTCCGTAAGACTGTAAGTATAACAAAGAAGAGATTAAAATTTTGTACTTATCACTGAGGCCCAGATTTTAACAAAGGGCTTGGTACAAATACCATATTTCCTCAATTATGAAATAATGAAATCTGAGTTATCATCAGTTAATTATAGGGAATAAAACTAGAACACTAATATGTGAAATGCATACATAATTATAAGACGCATTATTTTTCAGAAATATGCAATATGAAAAACGTGATGAAAGGCAAAGCATGGATCTGCTATGTATGTATTAGGTGAAGTTATTCAAAATTTTTGACCATTTTCTGTCTTCAAGCATCCTTAATGGAGCCTGTGGTTTTGTCTCTTTAATAACATTACATGGCACAGGTAAATTGTGTTAAATTTCAAATAGCTGACCTGAATGAATATGCAAGGAAACTCCAGTTTCATTTAAGATTCCCTGCTGTTTGCATCCATAAGTATTATAGAAAGCACAAAGGGAGATTGTCCCAGTCTTTGCAGAAACTACATAATCTTTTGTCTATTCTTCTTCCTAGTTTTTAATGGCAATTACAATGGCTTTTATGAAGCATTTTCCTTTTATTTAGAATATCAGAGAGCATGTGAAATACTTAGAGGGAAAAAGAGACACCAGTCTCTGATTAAAATGTCAAGAAAATATCCTGCCATCAGTTTGACAGATTAGATCTCAGGTTATTCCCATGTTTCCAAGCAGATATTGGGGATCCCCTGTCTAATATAATACAGAGAAGATACTGCTTTTGAGTGAAATAGAACTTGAGGGATATATCAGTTTTTAACGTGCTATTTCTCCACTCTTTTAAGCTTATGCCAGTTAATCTTTCCTGCTCTGGCAATTAATTATGTTTTGTGGGTTTTCTCCTTCTGCCCTGTAAATAGAAGAGAATCCTGAGTGACACCCTGTCTTCCAGTCTGGCCACACTGTATTTCTTTAAATTCCATGGAAACATTTGTAATACTTTTCTCTGTTCTTGACTCCTGGCTTATTTCAATTTAGTGTTTGGGCTCAATATGATTATCGCATTCTTCAGAAACCTTCGCTGTCCTTCCTCTGTTTACTCTCTCCTTTCACTGTTGTCTTTATGATGACTAACATATGTTGGAAAGAATTTCCCTTTCCTTCTAGGTTCTTCTGGCTGGTCTAAGAGTTAAGTCAACATGAGACAGATTAATAGGAGAAAATCAAATTTAATTTCATATGTAAAAGAACCCCACATACAGGAGAGGTTCAAAGACAGAAAGTAGAATGAGGTCAACATGGCATCCTGAGCTAGAGTGAGACAGAGGCCTGGGACTTCCAAGGACAGGAGAGTCACTCACAGGACTATGAGAAGAGCAGATGTTTGGTAATTAAGTGTTTGCCCTGCCACACAGATGGCACAGCTTAGATAACATTTATCTCTGGTAATATCTCTTTTTCTCCGGGAAATATCTCCAATTTAAATTATTCTAGGTAGTTAAGGGAGGGGCAGTCATGTCTCTTAAACCCACAGAGTCTCCATTGCCTTTAGCTCAAACTAATCCACAGGCCAAGATGGCCCATCTTGGGGTCTGTTCCTAACCCCTACACTTACTGTCAGGCTTTTATAGGGAGAAAAGTAAATACAAATCTTATCTTTTGGTTAAAACCAATATGACACAGTAGTTAAGAGCTCAAGTTTTTTTAAAAATCATATTTAAAAATTAATATACAAATTACATACAGTAAATTTCACCCTTTTAAAAAAGTGTACAGGTCTGTAAGTTTGGAGAAATGTATATAGTCCTCAAATTGCATCCATAATCAAGATAAAGAAGAGTTCCATAACCTCAAAAATTTTCTGCTGCTTCTGTTCATGAAAAATTGCACAGGACAGAGTTAACTCTTAACTGTCTCCTCACCCTTTATTTAGCTGAACTCATCTTACTGGTGTTTGATGTTATATTCCATAATTAAAATGGCACTTGATATGAAGATGGAACCAGGGACAAGGAATCAGAGTTTTAGTTTGGATCTGTCACTCTTTTTTTCACACTAAGTTCTCTAAGGGTCCCTTCCCTTATCTACAAAATGAGAACATTCAACTAAGTTATATTCATGTGGCTTCTCTACCATAATCTGAAACTGTTATAAATCATAGTTTCATCTTAGAACACACATTGTTTTTATTCATTAACTCTTACTTATCTATCTCCCGCACATGCTCTGCTTGTGTGTGTATGAATATGCTTGTGTGAACTATTGCTAATATTTGAATGCTAATATTTGGAGCATTGAATAACAGAGTTATATATTTGTGAATTAGGTTTCTTCATTTAATAATACATCATGATTTCTTATTTCATATCAGAGTGCAAAGACTGAACAATTTTTGAAAAATAACAAATACATGTTTATTAAAAATTTTATATATTATAACAAGTTAATATCTATTGGGGCAACAGTAAACTTATTAAATGCAAAATATATTTAAAAATAATTTGTTAATTCATCTCAGTAATAGTCAAGTAGCTTAATTTATATAATTTGCCAATGGTTTTTTCTACACAGTATGCATGCATGTGTTGTATGTCAAAATGATCATGGCTTCCCATTCACCAGGAAGAAAACAGTCCTGAAACTCTTGTTATTTTATAAAAGATTAACAGAGATGAACTTTTAAGAGAGCATTTACATTAAGCAGGATAATTATTAAGATATTGTCTTTCTCACTAGATAATTAAGAATCCATTCAAAAGAAAATGAAGAATTTCTTAAAGAAAGAAAATTAAGTATGTGTATGTTTGTGTGTGTGCACGTGTATGTGTGTGTATGTGTGTGTTGGGGGGATAGTCATCAGAAGGAGATGACTCAAAAGACAATTAAGAATCCATTACTGAGTTTCAGAAACAAGAGGAAAAAAACTCAAAATGAAAACAATACAAATTATTAACTCACGACATTTCTTCTATCTGCTAAAATGTAACTGCACACTTCAAAACTCAATCTGTCTGTGTCTGGTAGGTCACTCAGATATCTCATCAGAAAGGCTTATCCCATTTTTATAATCACCAAGAACTTATTTAGAGAAGCACTAAAAATACTTAAAAAGTAGGGAAGCTGGCATGAGGGCATTCCATCGGCAGTGCAGTTCTGTCTTTCTGGGTTATACTTTGCAGTAATTTAAAAACTGAAGATATTTATGAAATTAAAATACTGCTGACTCCAGCAGGTTTGCAAACTGCAGGCTTAATACATTTGTTAAGAGCAGTGCATGTTTGACATTGCAGAAAATCCCATGGACGGTCCCCAGTTCCCCTCTCCACTGAAGCAGGAGGCATAATCCGGACATGAAAAAGAATAAAAGATAGCTGCTTTTGATCAGCCCAGTCTTATAATACAAGAAAATTTGCTTTCTCCAAGATTAAACATCCAGTGGTATGGTCCAGTGATTATATTTCAGCAAGAATATATTTCCCTTTGGGAGAATATGTAAGATTGCTGACTAGAGATAATTAAAGGATCCGCAATTTCAAAATACAGCAGTGGCCAGAGTATGCTACATCAAACACATGCAAAAGTAAAAAACAAATTCAAGTTTTAAAACCAACACTTCATTTGTTGATCAGCAATTGGGATTCCTTAAAGCAATAAATTACTTAGGCTACACTTAATATATGACAATTTGAGTCAATTTTCTCGTCACTCCTTAATAACAAAATCCTAATTGTTTATTTCTTGTTGGTTTCACGAGATCATTTGAATTACTGATTCTTTCCTTTAATATTGAACTGCCATGTGCTTAAGATGTCTAAAAGGATGTGGGAAATATGAGATAAGCATAAAAATGTTAATTCAAAACATAAACTCTCTTTTGATTTTTCACGTTAGTCATCTAATTACAATTTTGGATGCAGGGTTGAAGAGGAAGAGGAAAGCATGCTTGCTACTTATTGCTTTAAGCAAAGTCCTGTCTTATGTGTTTTTATGTCTTCACATCCGTTGACCATAGCAGTGATAAATCGTTAAGTAAATCATTCCAGATCATATAACAGAGAGTTTGGAGTAACAGTTCTAGATAACTGTTGTGGACAATTTTGAGTAAATTTATAAAATGTGATCCTTTTCAGAATGCTTTAGGCAAATGTCTAAAGATATTTCTAGATAATGCCTAAGCTAAGCAATATGAATTAATAAATTAATTCAGAAAATTATGATTACATTTGCCATGGCAATGCTAATGCTTTACTTTAACTAGATCTGTCTTCATTAGGCACATTTGTGACTATTAATAAGAGATAATGCACCAGAATTTTACAGACATATAAATTATTTCATACTAAAATTCTAGGCATTTAAATTCTTTTACATATTGATATTTAAACATATATATGCATATGTATATGTGTGTGTGTATATATATATATATATATATATATATATCAATCGCTGCTTAAATCTACAAATGACTATTTTTCACTATAAATAGGATATAGTCATTTAAACTATGAAGTATTCTTACATGTAAAGGTTCATCTGTTTCTGATCATTTAATGTAAAAAAGACCAGTATTAAATTATAAACATAAAGCAACAGCTACATAGAATAATGAACATTTATAAGCAAAGCCTTAGCCCAATCTTACTCCTAAGACTGAGCTATAAACTCCCACGTCACAGTGCTCTGCTTATATTAACTTCAAGGGAAGAAATAGTGGAATATTTTGCCCATTTAAAATACACATTAATGAGGGCTGTTCCCTCCAGGATCTTTCCTTATCTAATGTGGGTGAGAAGAAATGAATGGCCACCAATGCAGTTAGTTTAGCCACTGGAAAATTAGATTCACACCTCCTCTTTATCATCCCCACAGGATCTGTTATAAACTTGGTTTAGATGCCCACAAGTTTAACTGAATTTGAGTTAGCATTGCGACGTCTTCATTTGTCAAATTAATGGACCACCAATTTAGCAATGAGGAGATGGCCTGAAGGAAATTGAGCCCAGAGGAAACAAGTTTTCCTTAGTGGTAAGGAATGGAAATTCTGAAGCAAGAAGACAGTTCTGGTTTTAGAAGAATACCAGAGTAATGGTGCCTGAGAAGTCAGTAGTAAGGTGACTTTTCTACGTGGAAGGAAAGCACCATGGCAGAAACAGACTCCATGATGAGTTCATTTTGTCATGGACCATGTGTAATACTTAATTTGATAGGAACTGTTTATACTGCTTCTCTCAGGGGTCTTCAATGACCTCTACCACTTGCCCAATCCAATCCACATTAATCTAAACCCAATATACATGGCTCCATGACAGAATGAGCTAAAAAATTACTCTCAGTCTTACTCTCAGGAAATCTGAAAATGTGTATGTGATGACAACATTTTCCTGGTCTAAGTATCCCCCTCATACTCTAGAGTGCTGGACTTTGGAGTTTTAATTTCGAGCAGACTCATGATCATTTTCCTTTGGAAAGTCCTGATCTTATCTTCAGATTTTTCTGCTCTCAGGTTTGAATAATAAGGGAACCTAGCTCCCAATTAGGACAAGAATGTAAGTTATATCCTTTCAAAGATTTGCAAATTTAAGTTTTAATCAAAAAGTCTAGCGTGGGTCACTGATATCTAAAACAAATGAAAAGTGATCAATTTAAAATGTATAAATGCTAGTAATATATACATATATATTTTTTTAATGACTAAATTAAAAGTAAACTTCTGGAAGACATTTCAGGCAGAACTCAGGGTTCTTTCCATTTGGTTTGTCTCAACATTTCAATGACTAGTGAGCTCTGGAGATTATAGGCCTTCTCTGAAAGTTGACATTATGCCTAGAAACAGTATCTTGAATCTCCAGCCAAACACCTAGCTGAAATATTTGTTACTTCAAAGGGCTACCTAAGGTATTGGTCAACATTTCACTATTTCAAATACTCAGGATAAATGATCTTACATGCAATTAGCCTACTTCATAGGGTCACCCAACAATCCAAGTGTGCTCAAGGACAGACCATTATGTGTATCAACCATTATGCCTGGCACACTGAGAGCTCCATTGGTTAGCAGTAGGACAAACAAAATTACAGTCCAATCTGGGACCTATTCAAGAATGAAAAGAATACTAAAATTATTGAAATCTATCACTTTTGAAATGGAGGTTGATACAATGTTTTATTTTATTGGATGCATATTTCCAAAATAAAATTATTTTAAAATTATTTTTATTAAAAAAGTTTTTGGTGTGGGAGGTAATTAGGTTTATTTATTTATTTATTTTTAGAGGAGGTTCTGGGGATTGAACCCAGGACCTCCTGCACAGGACTTTGTGCATGCTAAGCATGTGCCCTACTGCTTGAGCTATACCCTACCCCGCAAAATTGTTTTTTTTTTAATAAAAATGTTGCTGTGCATGTTAAGGCAAGAAAATATTTCATACTGATTATTGAAACACTAACAATAGTATAATTCTAGGTACACATCCGTGTATTTAATTAATTTCTAGGTCATATATATCTTTAGTAACATTTCTATAGTATTTTTCTAAAAATGTATTTTTCCATATGTTATCAGCATTTTATTTTTTATTTACCTGCAATATTTATTCAAATTGTATTTTCTGGTGTATATATACATACTTCATATGTATATGAAAAACAGCCATTTCCACAGTTTCTAATCACTAGTCTATAATATTTTTACTTGAAAATCAAACACTAAATAATATTTTTACTAGTTCTGATTATCATTTTTTAGATCAAAGTCTACTGAATAGAGACCATTCTCGATATATTTTTTTTTTCCTGTGTAAATGTTTCAGTGCAAATATCTGTCCTCTTTTCTGACATTTTTGAGGATTCTTTGGTATAATGAGTTGTTTCTACATTCTCCTCATTAGTGGCTTATAGGCTGACTCAGATCTATTTCATTTCATCTATCTACCTGCCAGATACTAAACTTCCATGATCAGTGTCTCTTGCTCTATTCTCTCCAAACTTCTTGGTCTAAGTCCTTTTAAAAAAAAAAAAAAACACTTTAATTTTAATGGGGTTTTGGGAGGGAGTAAAATTCTCAGTGCCAGCAATACACAGAGAGATTTAAATAAGTATTAGCATGCTCACAACTCACAGATTTCAGCTTTTTAAAGAAACAAAAGTTATGCATCCTAGTGGTTGTAGATGGCTATGGCTATGTGGTATTATTTCCATCAAGGAAATTTAAAAAAAGATAAATATATTCACTTTCTCTTTTCCCTAGAGAAAATCTAGGTTGTGTTCCTATTCAACTAGCATTGGTCATAGAAAAAAAAAAAAAGCAGTCTTTAAAAATGAGAAATGTAGGACCTTTCTATAAGACAGTTCTTGTGTGTTATTTTTTAAAGTCACTCTGCAGATCTGTCTAGTTGCTGTGTGCTAGCCAGTAGCCACACGGAGCACTTGAAATGTGCCTACTGTGTCTGAGTAAATAAACCTTAATGGAATTTAACTTATCAATTTAAATTTAAATGTACATAGTCACAGACCTCATGGCTACCATTTTGGGCAATGCTGCTGTCTTTAAAGAATCAGGTAATATTAACTTCTTTTAACACATTTAAAAAATACTTATGTATTTATAGAGCTTTAAGTAGTCATTTCCCCTTAATGTAGGTTAAGATATATGCTTCCTTTTATTTGCTAAAGATTGAAATCATATTGAAAATCATAAGCGAAAAATAATAGCAGCCAACTTCATCAAGCATATCATCTTTTCCTGTATTTTTTTCTTTCTTGAAATTTTCAATTGTTTTAACTTAAAGCTAATTTAAGCATTTTTTAAGGAAATTAAAGATAAGTCTACTGGAAATAAAACTGGCACAAATGCCTTAGCACTGAAAACAAAGAAAACAAACAAGATTTTTTATCTCTTATAGATAAGCCTCACAACCATAAATGTTTATCCATAAAGCCTTGCTTTTGAGACGTGTAGAATTTGTGATGTAAGTCCATAAAATGTAAAAATTGTCCTTTTTCTTTCTTTGAAAACATTAGCAAATCAGGAACTGCTGGTAAATTCTGTTGCTCTCATTATAGTCAAAATAACAGTACATCTTGAATTATTTTAATATAATGACTGTGTTTGTTTTTAACATTTTATTTTCTCAAAATGGTCCTTTTAGCATTCAGCTTTAATAATCCAGCTTTTATTTCATTAGATTTCAGGTTTTTTTAAGGCTCTATTCTCATCTCAATGTAAAATAAACTAAAAAACCACCAATAAATAAAAATGACAAAAAATTCTGTATTAAAATAAGGTTATTAATGTCTCAGGTGTATATTCTCCTGGGGCATGGTAATTTATTGAATTAATCACTAATTAAATATTGTGCCAGTGTCAGACATATATTGAATAGCTATGAACTGATCTATACCTTGTCAAATAAGTCTCCCAAGAGATAGTAAAATAAATCATCTTTTTAATTTTGAGTTGATGGCCAACTCAGTGGTCACACAATTAAATTTACGTGTCGAGGCAGAATCTGGTCTTATAATCTGACTTTTTTTCATCTGTCATGGCTAGAAATATAGGCATTAACATCATGTAAAAGCAATTATAGGCAAACATCAAGCCGCAGTAATATGCCTTAGTATTTCAAATTTTAATTTAGGTAAAGTTATGTACACATAATTTTACTTGGTCTAAAATCTTAATATGAAGACTGAATTCCAATGAACTTTTTATTTCAGTTCTCCCCCAAATTAAGAGTAGATACAAACGTATAGGTAATTATGTAAACAGATACTTGAATCTAAAAATCTTTTATCATTTTTAACCTAAAATTTAGCAATAAGTATAAGCCATTATAACGTTAACATCACTACACAGTAATAAGGAGATAAATCCTAAAATGCCTTGAAGATAATCACACATGTTTAGGATTTCAGAATGGTTCATTCATATAATACATACTGTCTCATTCATAAATGAGTGTTCAGTTTCTGTTCTAAAACTAGAGTGTCATAAATGTGGAGTTTATGATTTAAAAAATAACCTCAAGATTTTTAAATTAAGATATTTACATTCTCTTTCGTGATTATTCTTTGGTCAATAAAATAACTACTGAATTGATTGTCCATAAAGTTCAGGCATTTGCTATTCAATTCCTAATGCTAATGATTTCCCAAGGAGCTTTTAGAACTGCTTACCAAATTATATTATCCAACAAAGATGCTAACACTTTTAATCCTCATCCAGTAGTTTCCGTTCTATTGCATATTCTGTGAGCAAAACAGATCTAGCTGATTAGAAATGGGTTTGGTAGCTCAGTGAAATGTGTTTGCCACAATTTTTTACAGCAGTTTTACCTCGAATCCAAGTCTATTTGTTTAACTAAAAACATACCAACTGACTGAGTCAAGTAGTTCAAACAAGAAGATAATTCTGCCTAATGGCAACAGATGAGTATGTGAAAGTTATGAATGTTTGTGTACCGCCAAAGTTCATGTAATGAATCCTAACCATTAAGGTGATGGTAGTAGAAGGTGGGGCCTTTGGGAGGTAGTTAGGTTATGAGGGAGGAACCATCATGAATGAGATTAGTGCCCTTATAAAACAGGCTTAAAAGAGATCTTCTACCAGGTAAAGATACAGTGAGAAGTTGGCAGTCTGCAAACCAGAAGAGGGCCTTCAGCAGGTCCCCACCATGTTGGCATCCTGCTCTTATACACTTCTATAGATTTCATTACTTTGCAAAATAACTTTTTAGCATTTATAAGCCACTTAGTCTATGGCATTCTGTTGTAGCAGCCTGAATGGGCTAAGAAAATACATAAATAAATAAATTTAATACTATTCTTCATTTTTAATATGAGATTTGGGAAAATAAAGTAAACAGAGAAAGATGTGTTTTCAAAGAATTTTGCAAAATTAATTTGAGATAAATATTATAACTTGATGATTTGAGAAAAAAGGGAGATTTACATATGATACAAATTAATCCAGAAAGGTTCAAGTCATTTCTGGGGGGTGATTTTTTTCATCTGCTCTGCATAGTTGCTAGCTTCTTGTTTCCACTTGTATATTTTCTTAGAAGTAATTTGATGTTTACAGAAGATTTGCAGTATCTGGGGATGACCTCCTTTTATGAGGAAATACCCATTTTGTATTTTGGTCTTTTCCTCCATCTAATTAAAGAGTAGGACAGCTAAAAATGTTTCTGCTTGTGTCAGGCATATTAATGATACTAGGATACTCAGTTACCAACTGTTAACATCTAGCTAAAATCCTTTAGTCAAAGTAAATATTGGCAAGTCAATATCAAAGTTATCAAGTGTTACATTTTTACTAGTGATTTTCCTATTACTTTGAAATCTCTTCCAGCTTTCAGGCTTGAAAAATCCACTCATCCTTATCTACCTAAACTCATTTTTTACTATTCTTTGATATCTATGCCATATTTAATAAGCAAAACATAAAGTGTTTGGTTGATCTATGTTCCAATACATCCACTTTACTGAAACAAATCCTTCCCAGTCTCACAGTATCTCTCCTGCTCAGATGATCTCAGTGCTAATTGATCTTGTTTTCTTCCACATCTCTGTGTTATGAGGAGTTACTTCATTTATGTATTTATGTATCTCCTGCAATGTCTGGAATAATCCTAAAACAGCAATTAGCAACTGCTTCAGAAATAAGGATGTGTACACAAAAAAAAACAAACTTTATAAATTAAATCAAGTAGAACTGATTAGTATAAGTAAGTTAGTTTCTATGCATAATAACAATAGAGTTAGTCATTGTCTATACAGCAGCAACATAAACAAAGTAATTTTACAGAAACTTTCAGTTCAATTGATTTGTTTTTAAATATACTGAAAGGGAATATTTTTGTGACTAAATGCATAGCCGTAACCTTCATAATTTTTCTAAATCTGCCATCTTCCGAGGAAGTCTTCAAAAGTTTATTATGTTTAGAGAGTGTTCAGCGGAAACAATGTTGTGAGCAGTATTTTTACTTAACTTAAGGACAAAATGAACACATATCTATTATTATATGGTCAAAGGGACAGCCTGTTGTAAGTGAAATGCTTCTCAGTGACAAGTATTAATATTGAAAATGTGAATTCTAGTAACAACAAAAATTGTCCCAAGTAGAAAAAGAAATAAAAGAACAAAAAAATCATATTAAACACTCCCCCTCAAAAAGGAAAGATGAAGTGACTGAGATATTCAGCTTTTTAAATGGGTGCTATAACTACTGGCAGACCTTAAATTAGAAGCTCAGGTGTAAATATGTTTTTTCACTCCTTTGATTTTGGTTTTCTGCTAAAATTTTCAATTTCAGACAAATAATTTGATTAATATATTCTTTCTAATAAGTAACAATAGTGAAAGCATTTGCCCTTTGTTTATGAAACTTCTTGATACAAATTATGTTATTTGATAATTAGGTGCCTTTCTTCTATAAACTTAGTTGCAATGGTTAGGGGAAGTAAATAAATATCTTGAAATTTGGAGTTAGCTAATCAGGGCCTCTTTACCAACATATTGGCAATAGTTTCAGTGTTGATAAGCTTCTAATTGCTGATTGGTCTTCTCTCTCCTGAATATTTTTCTTAGTTTTTGATGGGGATTTTAAGCTAAACAACCAGGAGGGATTTCACCATTGTGACTGAGGCCTGATTGTGACAATTTCAGAAATTACAATACTTTCAATAAACTGGGTGAGTAAATCAGCGGAAGAAGAAAATCTGATGGTATATGACAAATTCACAGGAAAACTCAAAACAGCTGTCATTTGGCTACTTCAGTTTTCCATAATGGACACTCATGTTTTGGTAGAAAATCTATTATCTTCCATGTTGAGGATTACTATGAAGATTATATAAAACTATGATGAAATGGATTCTTTTTTTTTTTTTTTTTTTTTGCTTTCGTTTTTGGTGAGAAAAATACAATGGGAACTGAAGCTTAAACATCAGGGGGTTAAAATTTTATTTTATTTTCTAACTTATTTCCGAAGGCTGCTATATAAAATGTATGGTTAGTTTTTCCTGAATAGAAAATATATAGGTTATTCAGATTTAATCAAAACCAGAATCTAAAAAACACATTATAGTTTATGGAGCCATCACAACTGTGATTTAAATGCATATGCAAATAAATTGCCTCTAAAACAACCAACTCCTTTTAGTTTATTTAAATAGCTGAATACAAGATCTTGGATTAAAAAAATGCAAACTCTGGCAGCAATTTTATGAGTAGAAAAATGTTTTCATTCAAACCAAACACTATGTTTTATCTAGATCCTATAAATATCCCTCATCTGTTTCAAAAAAAGAGAAAATCAGGCAATTTTAATATTGGAGAACTTGTAGAAATTTAGTTAACGGTATCTTTCAGAGTATATCACCTCTTCATATTAGTGAACTATGAATTTTGACTTTTTCCATTTTCATCAAATTTGTCTGTTTTAATAGAACAAATTTAAGACATGTTTAAATTTTCCCCTCAAATTAGAATATTGAGAAATCTGTTCTACCTGTTTGTCTTTATAATTTATAGTTTCTGGTGAATATTTAAAATCTAATAGATGTCTGTGACAAATAAGGAAAGAATACAATTTAGTTTTCTTCCCAAGGAGTGTTAAGTAAAACAACTGAAATAAAACATCTCATGCAGTGTTCAGCATAAAATATACATTTAATAAATGCATAATATTTTTAAAGTAAAATTTGAAAACTGTAAATAAAAAGATAAAATCTTCCCTAAAATGTATAAATTCTTTCAACCTAATTATTATTTCATGCTAAAATTGTTTTCCATATTTTATACTTCAAAGTCCTTGGTACAGTCATCACAAGTAATTATTCTGAGAGAAAAATGAGTCTTTTTCTTTAAAAAGGTATATTAAGAGAATTTTTGAAAATATGTATACTTAATAGGTAACTAAAGTTTTGTGTTTTCATAAAATGAACTTCCTAAGGAAACATACACTCTTTTGGAAAAAGTTGTTTCCGATACAAGATTACTAATTTTAATTACTTGCAATCTACACTTTCAGAACGTATTTTTTCGGGTATATATGTCTTATTTTGTTGTTGCTCTTTATGTAATCCATCTGAATAGTTGGTAGTCGGATTTAAAATCAGCCAATTGATCTTATTTCCTGTGTTCAGAATTAATAGCTAGAGGTCTTCAGAGAAAACTTTTGTTTTGGGAAGGGTTTTTCCTTGAGTTTCATAGCAACTTAATAGCTTAAATTTCCAGCCAAACAGAATCATGCTTTTAATCATGGTTTTGTCAGGTTCCTACTAGAAAAATTATCTGTATATATATTTAAACTATTAAATATAATTTTTAAATACTTCTTTTTTACATGATAAAAAGCATGTTTCTGTGTTGTTCCCTATGAAGATCTATACTACTGTTTAGATTGATTATGTTATACAGTTAACTTTTGGCTGAATAGTCATTTTTTTTCCCCCAAAAATATTTAAGTGATAGAACATAAGATGCAAAACAATTGTCATGTCATGTCAGAAATTTTTAGGCAGGCACATGGTATAAGAGATATAACCCTTGAGTGACTGAGTGTGAGTAAATGTCAAGAGAAATGAGAATAATATATTAGCCATTAAAAACTAAGTATAAGTGAAAACATAATGCCATGTAAATCTATATGTTCTTCCCATTTGAGGACTATCATAGCCTGAAAACAGTATGAAACAAAAATTATGTTTGTTATATTGCACTGTCATTGTGTGTGTGTGTGGTGGGGAGACAGAAGGAGAGACTGTAATGTGATATCATAAGGATGTCATAACCTGAGGTTCAAGGTCTGCTTAGTAGAGATCCAGAAAAGTCTGAGGTGAAAGGAATAAAAGAACAGCACAAACACAGGAACATCAGGGAGCACTTCTTTCAGACAAGCAAAATGTGTATCAAACTGCGATGGCCATAATAATTATGGGTTCTCTGACCTAAGGAAACAGAAAATAATGCAGAAATGGGGATTTTGGAAAGTAGCAAGGCTGACATACATGCAAATATGTGATCTTACTCAGAAATTGTGTTTAATACCAAGGAAGGAGTCTGATATTGAATCCTCTTATCAGGAACCTGATGACAAGTATGTGGCAAAATGATTAGCTCCCCTGACACGTTCCAGCTGACATCCTCCAAAAGCAAGATTCAGTCCAGGAACACTCGTTCAAGTCGCGTCTTCATGCAACAGCTAACACTGTCATTATAGTGTTTGTGCTTGTGTGTGAGTGTGAGTGTGCTTGTGTTTCTAAAGATGAGATTATTTTCATATGCTAACACAAGTCATTTTCAAAACTCTTCCATCAGTAGAAGTTTCTATGAAGTACACAGGGAAGGCATAAACACTTGAACAGAAAATCCCTGAGCAGCTATCAGCAGGAATGGAGCTGAGCGGGCTAACCTCACTTACCTGAAAAAATAATACCATCAATAATTTCTGCCCTCAGGGTAGTGTCTTTTTTTTTTTTTTTTTTTTTTTAAGATATGCCCTCATTCTAAGGAAAGTCTTTCTTTCTTTAGAAAGGGCTTTAGAATACCAGCCGTGAAAAAATAAACAAAACACTCCAGCAGTTTTCCTGGGGCTCATCAAGAACTGACAAGTCTAAATTACCAATAGTCCTGATCTAAAAGTTGTTTTATTAGGTTGAGTTTTCCAAAGTGAAGGAGAATTTACAGAAGAACTGTTGTTAAAAGAAGAACAAATTAAGTGGGAAAAAAACAGGTTGAATACAGTGAAATCAGTATTGGAATATTTTCATAATTAAATGATTTAAACTCACAATCGATATCTATGACCAAAAGTTGCTTAGAACAAGGGTAGAATAAGCAGCGCCAATCTATTAGTGTCGTGTTTATCTTGCGGTAGACACGGGCGTTATCTAATTATTCCTCAACAAAGTGTTATGAAATAGGTGTCATTTTTATCCTCATTTTACACTGGGGAGAAAAAAAGGCCCAATTAAATAGGACTACTGAGAAGCCCAGAAAAGCAAGATATGTGTTCCAGATTTTGATGTAAATGTATTTACATAAAAATAAGGATGTTCTGTTTAACAAACATTTATCAGCTATATTATGTGCTCGGAAGCTTATAAATGAAAAAAGATTTTTTGTTTTTGATGGAAACTACAGTCTAAGGGCTAGCTTTAATGTTGGTGAAAATAGAATTCAATATATAAGAATTATAGTGGTTATACATAGCTACTTTTACCCCATGGATATATGCAATGTATTTTGGAGAATGGGGATCCTAAATTTGGTTTCAGAATACTGAATAGAAAGAAAATAGAAAATATTTAAAAACATAAAATCTGAAATCAGGCTCCCTAGGCTTATATTCCAGCTCCCAATTCACTAGTTGAGTAAATGAATTAGAATAAATGTGCCTCAGTTCCCTTATGCATAAAATGGGGATAATAATAGTACACCTTTCATGGATCTTTTGTTAGATTTAAGTGCATTTATATATACATATTGCTTAGAACAGGGCCTGGTTTAGAGAAAAAAAACCTATGGAAGTGATTACTTTTACTATTACTATTTTTTATTATTATTATTATTATTATTATTATTATTATTATTATTATTATTATTATTATTATTATTATTATTATTATTAATTATTACTGCAGACATGGCATGCACCACACACACAGTGCACACACCCGTAAACATTTAAGTGATGTCAAGGAAGCAAAAAATATCATGGTATGTTTATAAAGCCAAAGAAATGTGGTGACTGGGGCGTGGAGCAGTAAGAGGGATAAAGGAGAAGTATCTTAGGGCCAAATCACAGAATGACTTACAGATGTTGTGTTAAGGACTTCAACTTGGTAACAGGGAAGCATTACAAGGTCTCAACCTCTGACCCTGGCAGGTGTTTTTATACACCTCCGGGAGGGGAGCCAGCTGATGTGAGCAGCATAATCAGAAGCAACGGTACTTAGGCGGCTGCTGTAACGGTTCAGATGAGGAGTGATGAAGACCTAAATCGACCCAATAGTATTAGAGATGAACAACAACAACAACAATAAAAGTGTGTACCTTTTAGAAATAGAAAGAACTGTGTGAGTGACTTGATGGGCATAAAAAGGAGAACTGAAAATTCCTTTAAGCTTTTGGTAATACTGACTGAAGTCAACCATGTTTTGAAGAAAGGAATACAAAGGGTAACAAAAAAGCAAATCTCGTTTAACACACAATGGACAGGCGGCCTTGCAATGCCTGCCTGGCAAAAAGGAGATTGTCTGCTACACTAGCCTGGAGCTATATTTGATTTTAACCATTCATAGGGCTCAAGATTTTTGTTTCACAATTTCTTATACTTATCAATGTAGAATATGGCCTACCACAAGGGAAATTTCTCAGACTGTAATTGTAATTTTTTTCAGTTACTGTTAATGTGATTGGTGCCAAACTCTAATTTCTATTATGGAAACACTTTTGATTTTTAATGAAAATAAACTGAAAATATGCAAACATTGCTTCAAAATAAATATTTTTGTTAGATGGTTCAATGAAATTTAAGGAAACATGTGTTTACTCAATTTGGGGACAGATGAAACAGAAATAAAGGAATTATCTTAGCTTGTCCCTAGAAGAATTCTTACTTCAACTGAAAATTCCTCTAACTCCCCATTGCAATTTAGTAAAATAAATACTCAACTTTTCTGGTCCTAAGCATTTTTCAATCTTCTTTTTTTTTTTTTTTCAATTCTTTCCACTACTAAACCAAAACGGGAGCATTAGGTCTTGTGTTTTGGTTACTAATTACCTGCTGCAATGTATATTATGTGAGCATTTTATGACTCAAATTAAATTCAAAGAATGAATATAAAATGAGTAGGGCCAGCTTTTCTTCAACAGCTCTTTGTATTTTTATTTCCTTTATGTTATTTTTTCCCCTTTGCAATCAAATCTCACTTAACAGAATTTGGCAAGAGCTAAAAGCTCTGTACTGTGTTCTTTTGACCTTTTATTTATTAAAATGCCTTGGGTACAGATTCATTTACTTCGCAAATATTTATTGTTGTTTCACCTGACTTGAAAAGGGAGCTGTAGGCACTTTGATAAATGAATTGGGAGGCTGGCTTCTCCATACCTTCTGGAATTACTTTTATCCCTTACTGAAATGCTATCTTGCAATTTTCTGCTGGTGTGTCCCTAGGGAAACCTCAGCTGATATTTCTATGAATTCTATTGCTGCAGCCACAGCTCTATTTTTCTTTGCTCTCTGTTAGTGGAGACACATTGTTGTATGAAAAAAAAAAGTAACACTCTGAAGCAGTGGGTTTTTGCTGGTCTTGCCTTTTACTTATGCATTGCAGGTAGAAATGAATGAGGTTTGTTGTGACTAGTCAGGAGAATGGGTCTTTTCTCTAATGAGTGGGATGCTTGGCATGTATTATAGTTCTAGCCACTTCTTATCAGGGACTCCATTTATCGTAGCACTTTCTTGGCTGTATGTGACTGGCAGTTACATGGACCTGTCTTCTGTAAAGATGCTGGTCTTAGATACAAAGCTCTCTCTTTTAACAATATAAAAATAAAATATTTAGTTTGGCTTCAAAATGTCTTTAAAAAAATACAAATACAATGGATCAGTTAGGTCGCTGTTAGGTCAGTTAAAGTAATACAGGTGGAATCCTCTATGGGATAACACAGAGCCAAATTAAAGGTGAAAATTTTAGTTGACTGGATAAAGTCATGAATTTTTCTAACACATCCACCAGATCCGCTGGTTGTCTTCAATATCAAAGGAGGATTTGTCCAACAAGTACCTCCTCCTTTCCATTAGAGATTCTATGACAGTATTTTATTCATTTATTTAACAGATTTTTATTGAAGGCCCACTTTTCTAAGCTGTAATTGTAACCAAGCAGGACCCTGTGGGGACTTCCAGGGTCAGACCCCTCCTCCATCTCCTCTGCTGCAGCTCCTCTCTAAGGTACACAGATAATAGTATCTCACGTATATTTCCTGAGCTATTAAGATGCTTAAAGCCACCCCAAAAAGGAAAAAAATTGACTACTTGATGATCAAGAGTGCATGGCCCCAGACCTTCTGGCACCTAGGGGTTGGTAGTGGTTGATAGTGTTGACCGCCCTGTTATCTCAGCATCAACCAGTCAGAGATTGTACATGAGCTGATCACGTACCCTGCAACCTCTCACCCTAACTGGCCTTTACATATGCTTTGCTGCAACCCTTTGGGGAGTTCTGGGTTTCCCTGGGCATGAGCTACCCTTTCCTCCTTGCTGGGCCCTGCAATGAACCTTTCTCTGCTCCAAACTCATGTTTCAGTTTGTTTGGCCTCATGGTGCGGCAAAGCACATGAACTTGCCTTTGGTAACACGATGATCAGCAGTGAACATGAACATAGAAAGTTCCTGCTCCCGTGCGAATTACATTCTAATGGGACAACAGACAAAGATGAACAAGCAATGAATTAAATGCACAAGTGCTAAGAAGGAGAAAATAAATGAGTCAGCCTCAGTGAGCAGAGAGTGACAGATATGTATTGTTTTAAACATAGTAGTCAGGGAATGTCTCTCTGACTTGGTGACATTTTGAGCAGAAACATAGTGAAGTCAGGGAACAAGTCCTGTAGGTATCTGGGGGAAGGATATTTTAGGCGGAGGCAAAAACAGTGTCAAAGGCTCTGAGGCAGCATTCCAGGAATAGTGGGTGTGAATCTATTGGCTTTTAGCAAAGTGACATGACAAGACTTTAGTTTTTAAAAGATCACTCTGGCTACTGTTATGAGCAGCAAGACAATTTCAGCATTAGTTTAGGTCTGTACCCAAGTTATTGCCAGATGAAAAAATACTACTAAATTGCCAGGTGCAGCATGCTAAAGCTGGTGGATATTTTTCATTCATTTTGTCATTACTATTTTAATTTTCAGAATTAGGATTTTAGTTTAAGATTTTAAATTGGATTGACTACCTGAGAGAGATTAATTAGATCTTCATGGACTAAAATATCTGCACAGGTGCAAAGCAGATCATTTCTTGGGTGGGATGTGGGTTATGGGAGTCCCTTAATCTAAAACATGGTGTCAGATCCTCTTGACAATTCCATGTATTACACTTCCCTTCAGTTCCCCAATTATATTAAAACTGTTAGTTTTATCTCTTATATTTAAACAATTGGTACAATAAAATCAATGAACACCAAAAACGGAGAGCAGAAAAAACTGGAAAAGTTCCTTAAAATTTGTCCATAATTGTAAGTCATCTTTATGTTTTATATTTCTATAAAATAACAGAGAGAAAACATCTCATCAGAGTCCAACATGAATTTAGAAGTTACTGCACACGTTACTATGTTTCAGAATCTCTATACCTGGTTAAGTCATAGAAAAGGATCAAACTCACACCCTTCCTCTGCAACTCAAAGGACACCATTCCCCCTCAGATGAAATGAACAGCAAATATTTTCACAACGGCTTTGTTCTGAGCTGTTGGCAAAACCTCAAAGTGTCATCTAATTATCAAGTAAAACAAGCCAGCTCCTGAGTGTCAGAGATGTTGAACTATCAAGGAAAACCACCTTCAACACAATGTGAAATTGTCGGGAGGAACTGCTAGTTTTTACTCAGTATCTGTCTCCTCACTTTCCTGTAGAAAATAAAAATTGTAGCTTGCCGCATGACAGCTGACTAGAAGACCACATTTTTCAGCCTCCCTTGCAACTAAGTGTGGTCACAATAAGTGCTGACCAGTGCAACATAAGAAGTATTGATGAATAGAAATTTCAGGTCCTATTCCTAAGAGACCAGCCACACCATCCTTTCCCTTCTTCCTCCATCTTTCTTATGAGATTACACATGTGGCAATGAATAACCTGGGACCATGTCAGTGAGGGCTGTGTCATAGAGATGGCAGAGCCACAAAATACAAGGGCCAGTGTCCATGACCCCATGATGCTAACTCATTCATCATTCTTGGATAGACTACACTTCCGTCATTGAAAAAAAATCAACTTGCTTCTTATTTGAGCCACTTTTACTTTGGATCTTTGTTATAGCACTATGGGTGTCATATCCTAAAAATAAACCTTAGTGGGGTTTCTAATAAATGCATCCATCCTTTCAATAAAAACAACCACCACCATAGACAAGCAGACTTTATGTCTGGGAAGCTCAGAACTTTAACATCCAGATTCAGAAACCTTTACTGTCTGCCTAGTAGTTCAAGATCACCTTTCCAAGGTGAAAGCCTTTTCAGTTTTCTAAGGTGTAGCAACATTCTATTCTGTTCTTAAAACAAAAATTACATAAATATATTGTATCATAGCTTATTAATGCCACATGTAAATTGAAACCAACAAGTCATGTATTTTCCCTCACTGATCTCAATTTAGAACATGTAATCATATCAGAGGCCTGACTTTGGTTTGACACAAAGCTGTTTTTAAAAATTTTGTCTGATCAGAAGTCTCTGATCAAGGAAGAGTTTCTTGATACTGTCGCTTTCTCCTCCTTTAATCTTTTAAGCATGGGTCTCAGTTTTAGCAGGGTCGAAAGAACGTTAAAAATATTAATTTTTAAAATGTTTTTTAACTTACTAAAAGTAATGCTATTTTTCCAGTTTACTGGGCATGATTCTAGTCCCCTGTGGTTGCTGTTAGTGAAAACCCTGTGTAATGTGGCTCATTGATCTCAATTTCATCTTCAGTTATTTGAACCTGGCAGCCATTTGAAACCTCGAGTTTTCTTTCTTTTCTTCATCAACACCTCCAAACACACATACGCACATAGTTATTTTATCTCACTCTGCTTTGTATAGCATGTGTACGTGGGTGTGCAATTGTACCTGTGAGAATCTGGAGAGTAGGTACTGTGTTTTGGTCTTTTTTTTTTCCTGCACAGTTTCTATAGTACTTGACAGAGGAAATTCCAATAAACATTTGTTAAATATAATTATAATTAGAAAAATGTCATTGGTAATTTGATGGGGATTGCACTGAATCTGTACATTGCCTTGGGTAGTAGGGTCATTTTAACAATACTGATTCTTCCAATCCAAGAACATGGTATATCTTTCCATCTGTTTATGTCATCTTCAATTTCTTTTATCAGTGTCTTATAATTTTTAAAGTACAAGTCCTTTGCCTCCTTGCGTAGGTTTATCCCTAGGTATTTTATTATTTTTGGTGTGATAGTAAGTGGAATTGTTCTCTTAATATTTTTTTCTGCTATTTCGTTAGTGTATAGAAATGCAACTGGCTTCTGTATGTTAATTAGACTAAGAAGACTTCACTAAAAATTATATATATATATATATATATATATATATATATATATATATATATATGAATGAATTTTGAAGCGATGTTCAAGCACATGAAATTCATTTTATTTATCAAATTGCATTCTTTCAGACACAAACTAACCAAAGGTTGAATTATTCAGATGTGAAGTTGCCACCATCTAGAATCATTTTCTGGAATTAATTATCTTAAAACAAAACATGAGTTTCCAGTTGCAGACAAATACTAAGTGGGCTAGTGGGCTACCATGTACCCTAAGGAAAGTGAAAGTTATATGATAACTCTGCTGTAATTATTGTGTGTTTTACTCCCAGTTTACAAGTATTCACCATAGAAAATGCCTATATATATTCCATACTCTGACATAGGGTAAGGAGAATTGTCATAGCTTAAATTATTTAAAAGAAATTAAAATTACTTTTTGTCACACCATTATATAAGCATAATATAGTGGCATCATCATAGAATTTGTGATTTAGGGGGAAACAATGAAATTCATACTTTCAACTGTATAATGAGGAAACTGAGACTTAGAAAGGCTTGCTGATTGTCCTAAAGTAAATACACATGTAGGATGAGAGACAGGTTATTGTTGTGCTATTAAGCTATCGATTATTAAAAGAGGACTCTGGAGCAAAATTGTTTAAGTCTTAATCGTGGCTCTTCAATGTAATAACAGTGTGACATGGGCAAGTTCCCTACCTCCTTTATGTCTCAGTTGCCTCATCTGTAAAATAGGGCATATATTAGTATTTTACTGATTTTATAATGGGGATTAAATAAGTGACAATATGTGATAGACTTAGAGTTTTACACAGCATCTTTCCATAAGTTTTAGATGATTATTAGTAATTTTTATTAAATAGATTATATTTAATGTTCAAAACAATTGAACACATTATCTTCACATTTTATATAAGACTAGCGAGGCTCTGAAAGGGTAACTTACTTAAAATCACAAAATGTATATGTGTTTCAGTTGGAAGTCAAATGCTGTATCGACTCAAACGGCTTTTTGTTTGTTTGTTTTACTGTATTAAGCTATGATTTCCTGTACTCTAAACAATTTTTACTGAAAGTATCTTTTGACCTATATCATGCAGTTAATAGCTTTTGTTTTTAGGGGAAACAATTTAAGCACAATTGTCAAACATAGAATTAAATATTGTGCTAGACACCTGAACTTTGAGTGGCTGAAAATACAGTTACTCCATCAAACATTTTATTTTCTTTGATTGCAGCAAAATTTTATACAAAAGGTTTGTCTTTGTTTGTTTGTAATTACTACGGGTTTTTTCTGATATATTCTGCCATTGCTAATACTGAGAAATTTTGCTCTTAGAATTAATATAACATTAACTGGAATTTTTTTCTGGTAAAATCAATTGGCCTACAATTTCTGATTTCCCAACATCTCGTTTAGTAACTTTTCTTTGTTACTTTAAGAAACATTTATTGCCTAAATTATGTTAAAGTAAATTATATGTCTTTTCATTTTTGATTACTGTATAGAAACATGCATGAAAATAAAATAAAAATTCAATATACAGTGTATATCAACAAGGAAATCAAGCACTTAAAAATATAGCCCCTTTGTGGATTGGTGTGGCAAACATTGCTAAGTTTTGGTGATTATTAAATAAAGGATCTCATGAATTATTTAGTACAAAGAACAAGTAATATACTGCTGCTGTTATCTTATTAAGCTGAAGACATTAGATGATGTTCTCTGTAATTGTATTTGAATCTAACTATATGTAAACACAACTATTATTTAAAGACACAGTTTCATAAGTGAAGGCATGTCATTTTCACAAAAATCAGGAGTACAATTCCCAGTTCACTTTTTTTAAGAGTCAATAGGAAGTATCAAACCCTCTCTGGGATTTTGTCATTCATAAAATGAAGAGGCAATAAAAGGTTACTGCTTAGGTCTTTTCTTTCATACCTGTGGTGAAAACATGGTCATGCTGGAGTAATAGCATATTATGAAATGAAAAAAAAAAAGTGTTTTCTTTTCTCAAACTCACCTTTTTTAATTTCCAATTTAAAAGGTCAATGGAGTTTACATTTAAATTAATGTGGTCAGTTTGAAACATGTGTTTTTCTCTTTTACAATTAATTATGATATTAGCAATGAGAGAAGACAATAAATAATGATTTAAAAATCTTTAAATGTATTTTAAGCAGCATTGGAGAGATGGTAAATTAGAAAAGTTAACACACTGAAAATTAAGTCTGTTGATCATGTCCTTGACATATAAACTTGAAAATTTCCTATGGATTATTAAGTGCATTCTTATCATATTACTTGAATATAAGAATTATATGAATATCATTTTTATTATATTACCTGAGTATAAAGCTTTAAAAATGATGAGTATCACCATAATATTATGAATTTTTCAAGAACCTTAATACTCAAAAGTATTTTTATAATAAAGTACTCAGAAATAAAATGTTAAAAACATCTTGGGGAATTTACAGAATGATGTGTTATTGTAAAAGGGATCTTCTGGACAAAATATATTGTAAGATCATATGTTATCAAGTTTAAATTAGTCTGGGTTTCAAAGTCATTTAAAAAACAACCCCAGTTTCTTATTCCACTTACTGCTTCCCTTTCCTCTGTAAACTTCCTTCAGTTGTCCATTGAGCTCAACCTCACTGCTCTCTCTCAGAGCTGTCATTGCTGGGGAAGGCTGAATAATGGCCCTCAGACCCTGGGGATTAGATTCCTAATCCTTGGTATGCCTAAATGTCACCTTGTATGGACAAAAGATCTTTGCAGATGTGATGAAATTAAGGCATTAATGCTTTTGAGATGAAGGGGTTATCCTGGGTTACCTAGGTGGACCCTAGTTGCAAAATCAAGTGTCCACTGAGGAGGAGGGCAGAGGGAAATTTAACACAAACACAAGTCCACAGGACCATGGAGGCAGAGAGTGCAGTCATTTGGCCACAATCACCAAGGGTGCCAGGAACAGCAGAAGCTACAAGAGGTGTGAAATGCATTGTCCCTTAGAGCATCCAGGGGAGGGCAGTCCTGCTGACATCTGTGGCTCAGTGATTCTAATTTTGAGAAAGAAAATTCTGTAGTTGTCAGCCATCCAGCTGGTGGTAATGTGTTATAGCAGCTGCAGGAAACAAATACACAAGCTCATTGTCCTTCCTGTTTCCCCTTACTTAGGACTCCACTCCATTTCTCCTTGACTTAGTAAATTGTATTCTGCAAGTATCATTCATCCTGGTTTCAACATTCACCTTAAACTTTCTATCTCATCAGCCTTCATTCATCTCCTCAATTTTTTTTTAACACTCTTGCCACACAAATTAGCCCTTGGTTCATAGTCTTGTAATTGTTTGATTAATTTTTAATACCTTTTCTTAAATTTTACCCTACTTGCCTTCAGCTTATAATATTCTACAGAGCACATGGTTCCTACGATGTTGATCACTTCTGAAGTATTCAATCTGTTACATGTCAATCAAAGGCTTTCTAACTGTACTGTTCTTTCTCAAGTCTCTTCATTCCATGCATATTTTCTGCTCTTCATTGGGAATCTCTTTGTCTTATCCTCTAATCTTCTATTTTAAATGGCAATTTTGGTTCTCATTTTTGACGAAAAATCATTTTGTGGGTTTTAAATGCCATGTTTGAATCCAAATCCTCAACATTGGCAAACTCTTCAGTGATGAGGAGGTTATACATATTCAAGAGAATCCAGACTTGGATGGGCACCCACTCTGTTTTGATTGCCAACATAGAGCTGGCATTTAGAAGACTGTCTGAAGCTGTGGCCATATAACAATATTATTTGTAAGTGAACTACAGGCTTTATTCCCATTTGGCTCTTTTGTGTACAAGACATGGCTAGAGACAAAAGGATCAGTTTGAGCATGGCCCCATACACATGTTTTTTTCTGGTTAACCCATGAAAGAATCAGTGATACTGACTATTTGGAATCTTCAGCTTCTAAGATAAATAGACTGAAGGAAATTAAACACGGGTGTTTGTGAAGTGTAATGATTACAGACAAAGGAATCTAATGCTGTTTTAAGGGGGGAGAACTACTAATTAATCAGATCTTTAAGATAGACAAACAGAGCCCTTAGAATAAGTTTAACAGTCCCAATAGGCCAACTGGCCAGAGAGAAGAAAAAATTTGATTTGATTGATGGGAATCATTTTGACAAGAGACAGAAATTTGGTCTCTGAATATTATTTAGCTAACTTATTCGGCAGATTCTGTTTATACCTGAAAGAGAGTTTAATCGATATAATCATAGACTGACACACAAACATACGTGCACACACGTGCACATGCCTTACCCACACATGAACACACATAGGACGTGACATGCAGCTAGTAAAGAAATGATCAAATAACCAACTGCATGAAACTTAATAATTGCTTGATAGGTGGGAAAGAGTTTACCTCTCTCTTCCTTAAAAATCCCTCACTGTTGTTTTTTTTTTAATCGAAGTCTAGTCAGTTCACAATGTGTCAATTTCTGATGTACAGCATATTTCAGTCATATATATACATACATATATTCATTTCATATTCTTTTTCATTATAGGTTACTACCAGATATTGAATATAGCTCCCTGTGCCGTACAGAAGAAACTTGCTGTATACCTAGTTTATATATAGCAGTTACTCCCACTGTTCACTCTTGATTGAGAAGCATCTAGCAGCACAGTCAAACGGGAAGGAAGAGAAGGCTGAAAACTCACAGAGGTGCCAGGGACAGCAGCAGGAGAGAGCCTCTCCTTGCAATGGGGAAATTTGTGGGGATACAAATAAAAATCTTGAGGGAAAGAGTCTCCCTTCTTCAGGCTTTGCATTTGGCCTAGAGAAAATGGTGTGTATGGCAGCATCATGGTAAATATAAAAGTCAAAGATTTAGAAAGAAATCATTTCAAACACCACAAGCGTGAATGCTACGCATGCTGCAAAATTAATGTTTCTCTCCACAAAAGTTATTTTGATACCTCCCTACCAAAACCCTTCCTATTTTTGTCAGTCTTTTAGAATTTCTCATCTGTTCTTTTCCATTTCCGAATCATTTGCAATTTTCTGCTACAATAGCTTTATCCACAATGTTAAAAAGTAAAATACATTGACTGAAAATTTTATATATAAGCGTACAGAACTATTGATTTAAAATTCATTACGCATCAACCAGAATAGATAATTTAGCACAGTATGGTGTTCTGACTTCAGAAATAATTTTCCAATGATTAGTCTCTCTCTCTTTTTCTATTTGTTTTCATCGTTGCTGTGAATGCATATACACCTCTTGTTTATTTGGTTCAGAGGTTTGGCGGTTCTGGGTGTCAGGAGCTGACCCATCTCTTCCACTTCTGTAAATGAGCAGCTCAACCACAGGTCTGCTCGCATCATCAGCTGTGCTTCACTGAGCACACCGGCGAGTCTCACAGACTCCGGGTTCTTTCTTTCAGGAGCAGGCTGCTTTTGCTAAGCAATATATATGTTATCTCTCTTATTTCAGACCCTTTGCTTCTGTACATCAACGCCTAGAATTCATCTTATCAGAGAAGTCAACAGGGAAGTGGAAAATGTAGTTTAAATTGTAGGGAAAACCCAATTTTCTTTTTTTAAATGAAATGCATGAGGTTGGCCTGGCTGGTCATAGAAATTTAAAATCTCTCTCTTTACTCATGTTAGATATCTCCAAGGGGGAGATCTTCGGGACAATTTAGCATTCGTGGATTTCCTAAACAGGAAGAGAACTTTGGGGTCTTACAGGAGGTGTAGAAAGTTATGAGAATGATGCCCACCTTTTCAAAACTCAGTCACTATTTCATTTGTACAGATTTTTAGCTGAAGCCACACAAGAGAATGAGTTTCAAGCTTTCATTATTTTTTTGTTTTAGTAAAGCAAGGGTGCAATTGAAAATCTTCCCTTTCTAGGGCAATTGATCACTTTTCTAGCTTTATGTAAGAACTTAATGTATGAACAGAAAATGAAAGTCTGAGGCTTGTAAGATTAAGATATTCAATCCTTCACCTTATTTTTACTGGTACATTAAGGATATTCATAAGTTTGCTTCATCTTCTTGTGGCAAGCCCTGTTGTGTTACTCCTGAACACCGGTATACCTCTGAGACAGTTCCGCCTCGGTTCCAGACCATCACAGTAAAGTGAATATTGAAGCCACATAAATTTGTTTGGTTTTCCAGTGCATATAAAAGTTCTGTTTACACTATAATTTTGTGACTTGAAAATAGTAGTCTATTAAGTGTGTAATAGTATTATGTCTAAAAAGCAATGATTATCTAAAAAAACAAAAATTTCAGCATACTTTACTGCTAGAAAATGCTAATTATCATCTGAGCCCTCAGTGAATCACAGGATAACATCAAAGGTCACTGATCACAAATCATCATAGCAAATATAATAATGAAAAAGTCTGAAGTACTGTGAAAATTACCAAAATGTGACACAGACTCAAAGTGAGCAAATGCTGTTAGAAAAATGGCACTGATACACTTGCTCGACACAAGGTTGCCACAAACCTTCACTTTGTCAAATACACAATATCTGTGAAGCACAATAAAACAACGGATGCTTGTACAGTGCTTATAAATTTTAGACTAGGTGTTCTTTCTTTTCTCACCAAAAATATTAAATAGGTTAGGGTTACTGTTTTGTTTTAGCTCCTCCCCAACTCCCCTATAGCCCGCAGCCACAGCAAGTGGAGAGAGAGAATGAGGAGGAAGAGGAGAGCAGGCAATTTCCTGGTGAAGGTCAGCTTCTCATCACGTTACTGGAGAGAAGAATGAGAAGAGAATTTCACTGTGTGGTATTTCAGCCTAAACTCCCTGAGCAGATAGCCCTTTCTGAGCTTCAGTTCTCACTACTCCTATCTGGAGAGTCTTCGCAACCACCCTCCAGGTCATCTCCGTAAACCTCAGACCACATTCTAGGTTCCAGTAAGTCTTTTTCCCTCCCTTTACTGGCACAGTTATTTTCCTGTGGTCAGGTATTTTTGTTTTACCAATTCAGGGCTGTTACCTAATTTTGTTTTTGATGATGCAGAGTTTTGTCCACATGACTTTGCCATCATCCAGGTATCACTAGAATAGATCAGTCGTTATTAGGGGTGTTACTTTGTTATTGTTGTCATCATTGTTGTTGTTTTATCACTGAAATACTAATTGGTGACAGGGGAGGGAAACAGAATAGAAACTAAACAGAATTAATCTTTCTTTGAATGTGACCTAAGGGAAAAGAAAATGAGTCAAAGGTCATTGAGTCTTTAGGGCTTCATCCTTTCTGGTAAGAATAAAGTAGCTGAGATGTGTGAGAGAAAAGGTAACAAAGGTAATATTATATGATGTATGTATTGTGGGGATGTTGGCAAAACAGCCCTAGAGAACGTTGAGTTTTCTGGTTTATAAAAAGTACTTAGCAAAGTTTTGTTAAAGTAACTTGAAGGCTTCCCCATTAAAATCATTTAAAATATATAAGCATCTCCAGAGTTGGAAGGAATTGAAATCTAAGACATAAATTTGTGACAATGTTACTCAATGTGCACAAAGTCACTCAATAGAAGAAATAAGCATAAAGTAAGTAAATCTTCCCTAAGATAGTGCATTATAGAGCTAATATTGGGTATTCTAATTTTAGAGAATTATGCCATTCTAACCATTTCCATCTACTCATTATATATTATATATATATAGACATATATATATAGTCATCTATGACTATATATATATAGTCATCTTCTTTTTAAGTTGATAATTTAGTTTGACTCATTTACTATTCATGCTTATGAAAATGTTTTTAAATTAACTTTTAATATTCTTATCAGAAAAAACATTGGCTGTAGATATGACTCAGATCCAAGTTGGACAAAATGGACTTTAGTTTGGACATAATGTGATTCACTTTCAGGGGATCTAATATCATTAGATCATACTGCCGAAGATTCTATGAACTATTACATTTACTGTTTCTACTATTGAATGGCTACAAAATACACTATTTGTAAATTATTTGATTATGCATTATGATGCTGTATGAGTGTACACACACACACACAATCAAGAACATACAGGGCGGGGACCTACATCCCTGAGAGGGATCTGAAAGGAAGAGAAGGTCCATGCGGGCAGACACTTTCCCAGGGGAGTAAATGGGTCAGGCTGCAGACTGGGTGTCCTAGCCCTGATGTCATACATGGAGGACACAAACCCCTTTAGCTGCTAGGAGAGCCACTGGGACAGACAGAAGGGCTGGAGAAGCCTAGATTCCACTCCCAAGGAGTACTTGTGTGCTAGCTTGCCAACAATCAGGGAAAAGAGAGCTTTGCATTGGCAGCTGCCACTTCCAAAGTCCACAAATGATAAATGCTGGAGACGATGTGGGAAAAAGAGAACTCTCCTACGCTGCTGGTGGAATGTAGTTTGGTGCAGCCATTATGGAAAACAGTATGGAGATTCCTCAGAAAACTAAAAACAGACTTAACGTTTGATCCAGCAATCCCACTCCTGAGCATATATCTGGAGAGAACTCTAATTTGGAAAGATACATGCACCCCAATGTTCACAGAAGCACTACATACAATAGCCAAGACATGCAAACAACCTAAATGTCCATCGACAGATGACTGGATAAGGAAGTTGTAGTATATTTATACAATGGAATACTACTCAGCCATAAAAACAAACCAAAATAATGACATTTGCAGCAATCTGGATGGACCTGGAGATCATCATTCTAAGTGAAATAAGCCAGAAAGAGAAAGAAAAATACCTTATGATATCACTCATGTGGAATCTAAAAAAAAAAAGATAAATAGACTTATTTACAAAACAGAAGCAGTCTCACAGACAGAAAACAAACTTACGGTTACCAGTGGAAGAAGAGGGTAGGAAGGGTTAAATTGGGAGTTTGAGATTTGCAGATACCAACTAATACATATAAAACAGATCAACAAGTTTCTACTGTATAACAAAGGGAACTATAGTCATTATCTTGTAGTTACTTATGGTGAAAAAGAATATGAAAATGAATATATGTATTTTCATGGATAGCTGAAGCATTATGTTGTGTGCCAGAAATTGACACAACATTGTAACTGACTATACTTCAATAAATACACACACACACACACACACACACACACACACAAAGATAGAGTGGCTGATTGGATACAGAAACAAGAACCTGCAATACAACAAAGAAATGGAGCCAACTCACAGATGTAGAGAACAAACTAGTGGTTACCAGTGGTGGGGTGTAATATAGAGGTGGAGGAGTGGGAGGTACAAATCTTTGGATGTAAGGTAGGCTACCTGGCTGCATTGTACAACATGGAGAATATAGTCAACATTTTGTAATAACTATAAATGGAGTATAACCTTTAAAAAGTATATTAATATATATGGAGGAAAAACAAGTAAATAAAATTTTTTTAATTTTTAAAGAAATTTAAAATACTAATAGCATCTTTAAAACATATCACTTCTATACCAAATAATAAGTTCTATCATTTCCATTCTGCAGTTTTATTACAAACTTGATTATAAAGTGATGCAGGGGTTAGGTGTGTTCTGGTTGTGCTATTACCAAAGGTATCCTACCTCAAGGAATCCAGTATTTTTCAAAAAATAATACAATTATTTGATTGCTTTACTATGTATTTCTTAATTCAAGAAAATATTCATTTTGGAAAATACAGAATTAGACACCCTTCCATCAAATAATAAGCCACTCCATCAGTTAAAGTTTTAACAACCTGCTATGTGACGATCACTGAAAAGGGAATTGCTGGACAAAACTGTCACAATCCCTGCTTTTAAATTTTTTTACTGGGAAAGTCAGATTCGAAAAGAATTATCATTATTATTTACGTAATTATTTGTATATCTGTGCTCTAAAGAATATGTGCAGGTTTATGTAAGCCTAAATCCATGAAAAACAACTTAGCCTTGGGGTGTAAGAGTCAGTGGAAAAAAGGTTCCTTAGGAAATGATTTTTGAGACTAGAACTGAATAAGGAAAGTTTAACAAGGTAAAGAGAAGATGAGCATTTCAGATACGGGAATACTTGGAGATGAGAGAAAACAGATGGGGTTTAGATACAGAAGTATGATGCTTTAGGTATTGTAAGGAGTCTAAATTGTCTTGAGAAAAATAATATAAATAAACTGGAACTAGTAAGTTTGGAAATACAGAATAACTGATTTCATGCTAGGATTCCTAGGATCTATTAAGTATTTTCACTTATATCAACCCTGGCTATCCGCTGAAGAGTACTGAGTTGAGGAGTGACATGAAAAGGCTTACCTTTTAAGAAGTCCATATTGGATTGGGGTGGAGAAGTGAGTGGCTATGTGTAGTTATTATACTACAGCTATGGCCTGGTCTCAAGTGGTATGGTAGTAATGAATTTTCAGAGATTTCCTAGCTGAGAATATTCAATTTTTGCTCATCTCAATTTGAAGCAATATTTCTTCAGGAGCAAGTACACAGCTAAATAAATTTACTGGGTTCCTTGGCAGTTAGGTAAAGCCATATGACTGTGTACTGGCCAAGGAAATACGTGCGAAAGTGATTGGCACCTATTCCAGCCTTGGCTCATAAAACTCTCCCACCTGTGTTCCTCTGTGCTTCCCTACAGGAGACACAGGAAACAAACTGTTGAATATGGCAGAGTCTACTTCAGGCTGGGTCACTGCCAACCTTTTCACCAGTCCATCATTATCAGAAGAGCAAAAATCTATCACATTTGGGGCCTACTTACTACATCAGTTAGGCTATGCTAACTAATATACAACCTTGGATTTAAATTTAAAAATTTGATTTTGTATACAACAATTTTAAAATCAGTTAAAGGCAGTTGATCATGGGTCACCTATTTTTTTTCTTTCAGCTAATAATTACCGTTATCTAAGCTTGTTTTATTAATCATAGTGACATGACACTTCACCAATGCTGTTTGCATATATTGTTCACAATTATGCCCTTATATTATTTTTCAAAAGTCAGCTTTACTGGGATAAAATGTACTATTTTAATTTCCTAGGGCTCCTATAACAAACTACTACAAGCTGGGTGGCTTACAGAAATTTATTCTCTCATAGTTCTGGAAGCTAGAAGTTTGAAATCAAGATGTCAGCAAGGTTCTTGAGATTCTGAGGATAAATTTTTTATGATTCTCTTTAGCTTCTGAAAATTGCCAGCAATTTGGTACTTCCTGGCCAACAGCAGTATAGCTCCAATCTCTGAGTGGCATTTTCTCTGAGTGTCTGTATCTGTGCCTTCACATGGCCTTCTTATAAGGATGTCGGTCATTAGATTTAGGGCATACCTTAACCCAGTATGATCTCGTTTTGGTTCTTGTTTTTTTAGTCAAAGTATAGTCAGTTATAATGTGTCAATTTCTGATGTACAACATAATGTTTCAGTCATACTGTACATACTACATACTATACATACATTTTCATGTTCTTTTTCATTCTAGGTTACTACAAGCTATTGAATATAGTTCCCTGTGCTATGCAGAAGAAATTTGTTTTTTTTTAATCTGTTTTATCTATAGTAGTTAATAAGTTAATATTTGCAAATTTCAAACTCCCAATTTATCACTTTCTACCCCCTGTACCCCTGGTAACCATAAGTTTATTTACTATGCCTGTGAGTCTGTTTCTGTCTTATAGATAAGCTCATTAATGTCTTCTTTTCTCTTTAGTGTTTTTTGTTTTTTGTTTTTTTTTAGATTCCACAAATAAGTGATATCGTATAGTATTCTTCTTTCTCTTTCTGGATTACTTCACTTAGAATGACAATCTCTAGATCCAACCGTATTGCTGCAAATGGCATTATTTTATTATTTTTATAGCTAGTATACATATATAGTAGTAGTATATATATAGTATAGTATATACTATAGTAGTATTCCTTTGTATATATATATATATATACCACAACTTCTTTATCCAGTCCTCTGTCAAAGGATATTTAGATTGTTTCCATGTCTTAGCTATTGTCAATAGTGCTGCTATGAACACTGGGGTATATATATCTTTTCAAATTATAGCTCCCTCCAAATATATGCCCAGGAGTGGGATTGCTGGATCATATGGGAAGTCTATTTTTAGTTTTCTGAGGAGTCTCCAAACTGTTTTCCATAATGGCTGCACCAAACTTCATACCCACCAACAGTGTGGAGGGTTCCCTTTTCTTCACACCCTCTCCAGCATTTATCAATTGTGGACTTTTGAATGATGGCCATTCTGGCTGGTATGAGGTGATATCTCATTGTAGTTTTGATCTGTATTTTCTGATAATTAGCTCAATTACATCTGCAAGCAAGAATCCTACTGCCAAATAATGTCAAATTCACAGGTAACAGAGCTCGGGACTTTAACAGCTCTTTTTGGGGAACACTATATAACAAAATTCAAAATATATATAACAAAATTCACCAGTCATGAAAATATAATTCTTTGAATTTTACTACGGAAAACACAGTATACAAACAACATCATACTCATATAACGCTCCCTCACGCCCAACATCTTCCTCCTGATACTTTGCAGTCAGTGTATTACTGATGACAGTTTGTAGCAATACTAATCTGTATGCTCTCACAATAGTTTTGCCTATTCTAGCATGTCAGATTAATGAATCATAGGTTATAAAATATTTTGTATCTGACTTCTATCACTTAGCTCAATGCCATTAAAATTCACCTATGTTGTGTGTATTTGAAATACGTGCTTTTTGTTGCTATCTAGATTTCTGTTGTAAGAGTCTGCCACAGTTCATTTATCCTTTCCTGTGCTGTTAGAAATTTTCTGCATCCATGTGGGTGTGCTTCAAAATTACTCCTCTGGGACTTTGGGGGCAAGCAAAACTGACAAGACTATAAAGCTCATGCTACTTGCTGTGTTGTTAACAATAAAGTCCTTTTTTTTCTGTGCCAGAAATCTCATGTCTTCTACCAGTAAATGTAAAACCCTGACAGGCCAATTTAATAGTTTGCAAGTCGGATAAAACACAGTTTCTTTATAATCTCCATTGCTGATGCTTATTCCAGTCACTATGTCATAGGTTTAATTTTTGGCCCTATTGTTTTTCTCATTCTATTTGTTATATACGGTTGATTTAATTTACATAAAATGTTTCAATAGATATTTATATATAAATAACTTTCAAATATTAACATGCAGTTCAGATATTTTTCTTTAACTCTAAATTTGTTTATCCTATTACATATATCCTATCACCAAATATCCTATCAAATAGCCAGTTATCCTCTGATTACCAAATAATCATAACAAATAAACTATATCCACAATTAAATTTATTAAATATTCTATACAGCATGGTTCTGATACTAAATATATCATTGAACACCACTTCCTTCACTCATTCACTTAAAAGATTCTCCATTACTGAACCCACTCCTAATGATTAAATCTTACAGCCTCCATAACAGCAATTTATCTTTAGTCTGATGTTATTTTCCAGCCCCCTTTATTATCAAAATAATTATCAAATGTATTGCAGCAGGAAGAATAGGAAAGTTGAGGAAGAATTTAGATATTTTGATAATAAATTGACAGACTTTCATCATTACTGAAGTAGAAGAGGAGGAAGGAAGAGAGAAACAGAGACTGAAGATGACAGTTTTTGATATGATACAGATAAATCAATTAGACAATAAATTGAGGGAAGAAATTTAACACATAAAGGAAACCTGCTATTCCTGGTTCTTTTTATCTGCATTTTCTCATTTACTTCTCATAATAAAATCATAAACTATCCATACCACTCTTTTCCATAATTAGAAAACAAATTTCTAAGTAGCCAAGTTACTTGACTCCACACAAAGGGTCATTTTCAATAGGATTATGCTCTTTGAAAAAAGGAACTAAACCAATAAGAATTTATATTTCAACAATAGCTTTTAACACTTTTATTATGAAATATAACAGAGAAAATACACAGAACAAAAATGTACAGTTCAATGACTTAAAGCAAAAAATATTGCTACCTTCCCCAAAGACATTTCATTATCACTCTCAATTTCTACATCCTTCTCCCTCTCTCCCACAGATAGATACTATCCTAACTTTGTGGCAATAACTTCCTTTCACACCTAAGTATCCACACTAAAAACTATAGCTTAATTTGGCCAGCATTTTGGAGCTAATATAAATGTAATAATCTAGCATGTATTACTTTCTGTCTGGCTCTTTTGCTCACTAAATATGAATAAATTGTTATTGTTTATAATTCCCTTGTTTTCATTGCTGTATAGTATTCCATTTTATTTATTTATAGCAATCTATCTAATCTGCTTTGGGTGGATATTTGAGTTGTTTCAGTTTCTGGTCTATTTTAACATCCTCCTGAATATTCAGTTGTTAAGTATCATGGAACATATATACATTAATGTCAATTGGGTATATACCTGCAAGTGGAATTGCTGTTCAAGGAGTATTTATTTGTATATTCAACTTCACTAGGTAATGTGAAATAATTTTCAAAAGGAAATTTTAACAATTTATATTCCTTCAAATAGTATATATGGGTTTCCACTGCTCCATATTTTCCCCAACATTTTTTAAAATTTTTTTCTTTTTTTTTTCAATATTGGCCATCCAGTTGAATACACATTAGCATTTCTGTGATTACATAAAAATTGGGCACCTTTCTGTATTTATCATCTGTCAGCTGTTCAGAATTATCTGGCCATGAACTGATTTTTTTGTGTCTCCCAACCTTCCTAAAATTGAATTCTTGATATTTTTTGCTTAGATACTTTATATAAGCTAGATATAGGACTTTTATAGGTTATATGGGTTTAAAATACCATGTACAATTGAGCAAAATGTATTTTCAGTCTCTAAACTATATATATTGATGACAAGTAATTTTCAATTTTACGAAGTGAATTTATTAATATTTTTAAATGATTAATGATTATGTTTATTATCCTTTTTATATATCCCTAGATTTGTGTTACTTACATACTGTTTAGGATTTTGGCACATATGTTCATGAATGATAATGGAGTATAATTTTCTTATCTTACAATATCCTCACCTGGTTTTGGTATCAAGGCTACGTGAGCTCCATTAAATAAATTGTGGAATGTTCTGATTTTTTTATTCTCTAGGAGATTTTTATAAGACTAGCAGAAAGTATCACTTAAATATTTGTTATAATTTATGGTTGAAACCACATAGATATAGGGGCTCATTTGTAAAAAGAATTTTTAAATTACAGGCAGATTCTAAAATTGATATATAGCTATTCAGATCACCTTGTATCATCTTTATTCTGGTATTTTCCTAGGAATTTGTCCATTTCACCAAGGTTTTCAAATATAGGGGCAAATAATTGTTCATAATTATCTTTTTTGCTTCTGGTTCTTCCATTCCACTACTCCTCTAACCCTGTTCTTCAACCTCATAAAACTACCTTCCACTGTTGCTACTATGAACCACCTTCACATTTTTTAGATTTGGTCAATTTTGCATCCCTAGAATTTGTACCCTCTCTGCCACTCCCAGTAGAACATATCATTCTCTCTAGTTTGTACTCCTATAAGACTGTCCTACCTCTTTTGAGTTTATTTTTGTCACCTTCAAATATATCCTTCACACTGCCACTAGAGTGGTAAAATAAAACACATAGGTGATTGTTCTTTTTAAAAGGATAACGTTTCCCAACTGTCTACATTATACATTCAAGTAAATATTTCACTGGGATTGTCCTTTCACTGCATTTTAACCCATTTAATTTATATTATTTTGGTTCAGTATAGGCACACTAACCTCAGCCAGAAAGCATTTGCTGACTACTATCCTACCTACCAACCAGATTAACATAAGGCTTTTCATGGTTCTATATCCTTATATGTATTTATACTATATCATTGCATTAACTGCATTTTATTGTAAGTTTCTTATATGGCCTCTCTATGACTAATTATCCACTTAGTTTGTTGGATTATTTATTTTCATATCCCTGATTCCTACCTCAGTAACTCACATTACAACCTTCAAGAAATATTTATTAATATAATGATTGAATGGATGAGTGAATAAAATATTTAATTTAATATAAGTTATTCTGATAATTAGTACAGCAGCTAATGTCAGAACAGGGAATTTGCTGATCATACAGACAGTGAAGGGAAGAATAAAGTCAAGATATTCCTGACTTTATATTGATTACTTTGTAATAGTCACTATTATCATGCAATAGTTTAAAAGCTAGTGAGCACACCACATTTCTCAAAAGTTTTCTGAGAAATAAAGGCCAAATATTAAGTGATTCTAAAAACTTTAAGGTTTCCACATGGTTAAAGTTAGGTTTGAGACCGTCTCTATTAATCCTGTTAGCTATTAAAACCTGTCATATACTGTCATTTCTCTTTCAAGCAGTTAACAGTGGAGCAGATATATAGGAAGCTGAAGCTGACATATAACTCTTCTGGAAAATTAATTTCCATTAGACATGTGTGGCGATAGCTATGCGCTGAATTAGCTAACCAAAGACTGTATCTGATTTTTATGTTTAATTATTTTTCATTATTCTATTTATTTTTATAGACAATCTTTATACATTTTCTTAGGAAAATCATCTTCATATAAAGCACCTGTGAATGACTTTTAAAGATTTTTAAGGGATTTTAATGTTTAGTAATTGGTTTCTTATTTGCACATTTTCCCTACATCTCATTTTTTACCACTGCTTCTTAAAACAAGTGTCATTTATGAAGTCCAACATGGATTTTGCCTCCCTCTATGACATCATCCACCCTGCTATAAAAGAGCCTATCTCTTCATTTCATTCTTGAGCTTAAAAGAATTCAGTGCCTCTCCATCACCTCCAAATTCAGATGCAAACTCCTGGGCATGGAGCGCAAACTTGTTTATATCTCTGCCCCTTTTAAACCCTTCCAGACTCATCTCTTTTGGATCCTCTCTGATCTCTATCACAGACACACTGGAGAAGCCATGTGCCAAGAACACTCCCTGTTTCTTGTCTTCATGGCTTTGCACGTGACCTCCTCTCTGCTTTGAAAGTTTATCTTTTCCATTTTCTGACTAACTTCAACATATCCTTGAAAGGCTAAACTCCTGGTGGGATGGATACCTTTCCGAACCCTACTGACCGGCATCAAACATTCTTTCTATGGCATCCCACAGCGCCACTGAATGTGCTTAAGAGTGTTATGAACAATATCATAATGATCAGTATTCCTTCCAAAATCATATTCAGTTCTGTGCCCTTAGAACCAAGCACAGTGCCAGGAAGCCCGATCATTTTGTTAAATGAATGAATGAATGTACTGGCCATGTGGACACATACTTACACAGAGCCCTTACTGTCCTGCCAGGTAACTAGTTTCCCTGTCCCTTGTCTTCTCGCTTGTCTCATTGTACCAGTTATCCTGTGGATACATATTTCATTTAGGTGCCTCCTGTCCCTAGCAGATTTCTGCAGTTCGCCCTCAGTACTCCTTAGCATCTGCTAGCTTCCTTTCAGCTCTTAGTTTAAATCATGTTCCATGTGCATTCTTCAAGTTTTATTGATTCTGCTCTCTAGAGAATGCCCTATACTTCAAGTGAAGAATTTGAAAATATGGGGATCATTGAAATAAATTCCTATGTTTTGGCCAAAATTCAGTTTCGGTGCTGTAGTAGTTTATAGATTTCAGCCTGGAAGCAAAATTATATAATACAAGGAATTGAGCGTAAGTATCTAAACAACAGATTAATAAAGGAATTTTCTGGGTCTTAATTTTAATCAGTTTATTTGCCACAGGAGAATAGTGTTTGACGTCAAGGTTTAAAATTCAAATACATATTAATAGAATTCATTATTGCAAAGCATAGAAGTTATAAATAAAATCTGTACTATGGGTAAAACGATTCCGGACTATGGGCAGAGACTTGGAAACTCACCAATATTGTGGAATAATTTTATTTACCTTTTTCATAAATGCTACTGACTTTGTAAAATGTATCCAGTAAGTTCCAGAAAGTTCACATATTATTATGTCTCAGAATCTTAGATAATTAATGTAAATATGCCTTAAAAATCTCTATCTGCAGCTTTAGAACTTTTACCCTGAGGATACAATCCTTTTTAAACAACTGATCTGAAAATATCCATGACTGTCCCATGAGCATCTGAAATTCAGCATGCCAAAACCTGGATTTCTGTCAGCATTCTTTACAAGTCTTCTCCTCTTGCCACTTTAATTATCTCAATTATTGGAAACTTCCTCAACTAAGGACACCACCTATAAATCAGCTCCCTCTCTGTGCTACATACTTCACCCTTTTGTCATCAAATCTGACCGATTATATAGCAAATCTTTAGTGTATCTCTAGCCTCACTATTAGAGATTTTTATGATGCTCTCATTTTTCCCTGGATAATTAAGATGTACTTTCATCTACCCTGTTCTTCAGGTTTAACTCTTAGATATCACTATTTTCCCTATTATTTTCTCAATTATCTAATCCTGTAATGAATCTTATTAGACTCTACCTCCAAATGTAGTCCTGATTTGACCACATTTGATCTTAAAGAACGAGTCCAAGGCACCCTTCTCTCTCATTAAAACCACTGCAGTAGCTTTCAAATTGGTCACCTATCTTCACTCTCACCCATCACTTTTGTACACAAGTCTTAAACATTGTTCTCAAGGAAAAATTTGATCGTAATTGCTATTAATTGCAATGATTGCCTAAAATAATTCTCCTACCACTCATGTTGAAATACTTGATAAAATATGTGCAAAATTATTTTAAATATGCAGTTGAGACTTTAAGAATGTTAAGTAAATACCTAAAGGCCAAACATGAAGAGCAAGCATGAAACTAGACAAGCAAGCTTGCATCGATACTCAGCTCCCAGGGGGCATTTTATCAATCCTTATAACCAAGAAGCTTACATTGAAAGTTCTGGAGAAAAGGAGGCCACAATTTGGGACTGAAAAAAAAAATACAGAGAACTGAGCACCTGACTTAAATAGAAAACCCTAAAAAGATTCCCTCTGTGAGAAATTGTAGAATAGAATAAAATATTTATCATGGCACACAGCAAGGATGTATCTATGTTTCAGTCTATGCTTTATGTGGAAAAACAGTCACTCATGAAGGTCATCAGCACAAACACTGCTGGTTTGGGGATATAAATTTATGGTACAATGTCACCAAGAAAAGCAGGCCAGGTAATTGCCAGAAGCTGTTCCACTAGAGCACATCTCAGAAGGAATACAGGTGACAACTGAGAGAGCACACTCTCAAGCTAAGACTGCAGATCATTTCCACCAGTAAAGCACTGCCTAATCAAGACTGCCATAAAAAAAAATCACAACCATAAAAACATGACAAAATAAACAAATACAAAGTATCAAAACAATAATAAGCAGGAAGAACACACAGCAGGAATAGACCCCCCCACAAACTTTGTGAAATTAATATAATAGCTAACATTTGATGAATGTGCACTGTCTCAGAGTTCTTTGCGTCTGCTAGCATAAAAATATCAAGAGACTGCAAAGTTACTGGCAATATTCCCATTTTCCATATGAGAAAAATGAAGTAGATGAATTTAGAGTATTTCTTCCTTTCACATATGAAATAGAAGTTACATATTCAAATTCTGGCATTCTTGCTTTTAATCACCATGTTATATTGCTTCCTATTAGAAGGATGAACTACTGACTATATTAGCGTACTTACAACGACTAAAGTACTGTAGGATGGACCAGAAAACATAAACAAGGAGAACAAGGAGTGGGAGTTGTCTCTCTCTCTCTCTCTCTCTCTCTCTCTCTTTCTCTCTCTCTCACACACACACACACCCCTAGTGTTTTTAAAAGGAGCAAAAAAGAATTTATTAAAATAAAAATTTTGCCTCCAATTTTAATCTTCAGTCATACAAGTGGCTGAGTTCATTTTTTACTTAATAAAATAGTTCTTTAAAATGTATTGGTAAGTCTTCCTAATTTAACTTTTAGTAATCATTTAATGGAATTTAAGGCTTTCAAATTCATGCACTAATATGAAATTGACTTTTCTTTTTCAAAATCTGCCTGCAGGGTCAAGGAAGAAAATTGTGATAGTTGTTGGACATCTGGTCCAGACTGCCTGGTATCCTAATGAAAATGAAACCTAGGTTTTTGTTGTCTTCCCTAATTCCCTTAGAGTCTTTGTAGTTTTTGCTATGTTTGGCAACAAATTTAGCAAACATACATTTTCCCAGAATAAGTCCTTTAGAATTCGGCACACTTTCTAAATTTTGTCAGTGTGGGATTATGCTATAATAGTCTATGGTGTCCTAAGAATTCCTGCAAAGTATGTTACCTGAAATACCCACTCAAGTTCTAATGTCTCAGGCATCACGTCCTGGGCTAGAGCCGTTGAAGTTACTCTGTCTCCTTGACAGAGAAAAACCTCTGAGGTTGAACACAGTGAGACCTTAAAGATAATATATTTTAGAATTTAAGTTTTTAAGACTTTTACCTAATTTTTTTTTTGCATGAAGACTAAAGGGTGAAGAGTGTTTGATTTTAGACTAATTTGATCTTTTATTAAAAAAAATTGAAGTATAGTCAGTTGCAATGTGTCAATTTCTGATGTACAGCATAATGTTACAGTCATACACATACATACATATATTTAGACTAGTTTGGTCTTTAACCTCAACATTTAGGATCTTTATTTTTTTGACACTCTAAACTAAAATCGTGCATTTTAAACTTCCCCCAGCATCATAGTGGGAAAAAGAGTTTCTTTTTTGATATGGGGGCAATACTATATTGTTGGCATTTAATTATTAGAATACATTAATATTATAACTTAAATTATTGCAAAATTTCTGATAAACACAAGGTAGCTAGACAGCATTTTGCATGGGGACTAGAATAGCATTGAGTTTAGTTGATTTAATGTATTTATTATTTTTACACTTAATGACTTAAATTAAAAATCATGTAGACTATTAGAGAAAAACACATATTCTTCACTCCTGATAATTTCTTCTGTTTGGAGAAACATCCAATAATGTAAACATTTTCCATTAGATGCCTTTTGATAATGTTTCCCTTTTGTTTTATATTAATAGATTTTTGACAGAGAAAAATTGCATTCAAAAATGGATATTTTGGGGCTTCACAAATTTCTTGTATCACAAAAACTAAGGAAACATGTAAAACAACTCAAAGGAAGTTTCCTTAGTGTTTTGCTAAATTAAAATATTTGTATAGGTCCCCAATTTGATCAACTAAAATAAAGTCAGTTTGAGAACACAGTACCCTTACTTATATTTTCTATGGAAAATAGCTCCCAATTGGTACCAGGAAGGATACATTTTCTTAGCTTTTAAGACAGAGTCAACTGCTCCAAAATCAGGACTCTCCCTTTTATGTTCTGGTACTGCTCCACCATAAAGAACTGTGTACTTGAGAAAGGTAAAATTAAACAAAAATATGAAAGAAATTTTCTTGCCACTAGAAATATCCAAGGTTAGGCTGTCTTATACGCCCCCTTTTTCTAATTAATTCTAATTAGTTAGAATTAATTGTGTACAGTAATTGTGTGTGTAGTATAACTCAATGGATTCACAATGAAGTCTATTTAATATCTGTAAAGGAGGAAGTATTTTTATCCCATGCAGTATACATTCTTCTTTTTTTTTCTGGACTTTCCACTTCAAGACTATGTTTTCTCCTTTACAAGGTATAAACCTGGGCTTCCTGGAACTGCATTCTACATGAGGAGGAGCAATCCAGCTATTTAGACAATTTTTATACTTATTATTTTATAAAAATATCTGAGAAACAACACAAAAATGGTTGCATTATTTTTATGGCTCATTTATATTACCAAAAAAAATAAACCCTGAAAACATAAAATAGTTGTGAATAAAGTCATAGACATGCACTATGGGTCTCAAGAACACAGTTCCAGCTGGAAAGCATGTCTGTCCTCACACCTCCGTGCAAGTCCAAGTTAATTGAAACTCTTTCCAGATACACAGGGAAAGAAGCTTATGTTCTGCTTTCTTCCTTTTTGACTCCTATATTAAAATTTTGATAATGCTTTTTAGTTTAATTCACGTTTCAGTAGAATAGACCGATAATTTTTCTGCCATTGATGCCTTATATTCATACGTACACAATAGTAGCAAGACATTCATCTAGGTAGATTACTACTATCAGACAGAAATAGGTTAGAATGATTTTTAACAGGGGTAGTTAGTAGCTGAGGCAAAATCTTTAACATTGAAAGGATAGTGTCAGACTAGTTTCCTCACTGCCCTTATAGAAAAAAATGGGGATATTATGATTATTGCCATGTGGCCTTCTGAGGGTAAATAAGACAGTTCATTTAAGTACTAAGCTGAATACATGGCTCCTAACACTCAACATTTATAAAAAGTATAGCTTTCTTAATGAAAAAAAAAGTCCACTGTAGATATGTCTACTATATGACATTCATCGAATTTTGTTGTCTGAATTGCCATAGATTCAATGTTTATTGATCTGTAGTAGTGACATTTTTATTACTTAACTATATATATCTATGTAAGTATATATAGATATATTTCAATACAACTGAGTTTGTTTTCTGTATGACTTTGTCGAGGTCTGAATTCTCACATGCATGTATTATCTACAAGCATTAGGTACTTTATACATTTTTAATCATTCTTTTGCTTATTTTGCATTTAAAACTAAAAATTCTTAGTATTATGAGCAAGTTGTATGATAGAATCATTATTTTCTAGGATAAAAGACTGACATTGAATAAAACTGAATACTTCAAATTATACAAATATCCGTGCATTTCATATGACTTTTCTTTTTGATGCTATATAACAATCTCCAAACACACTAGAACATAAAGTGTTAACAAATCATCAATTATTTAATTTATAATAGTAGTAGGGTACTTTATTTAATTCCTTACAAGCATTTAAATGACATGCATGAATCAATTCTTTCCTTTACACACACATATACAAATATGTGAGAAACTAAGCTAACAAAATTAAAACACAAAAAGTTGTAATTTGTAGACAAAAATAAATTTAAGAAAATTATAGAAAAATTTGTTCAATATATATGCATTGAAGAATTGAGTAATAGAAAAAATGTAAGTCTATACTGGTAAAAAAAATGTTAAAATGGTAACAACATCATCTTGTAATAAGAATGGTAAAATTTTACATGTCGATTTTAGAAATATTTCATGTTCAACATGAACTGCCTCTTCAAAAGTTAGTCTTCAAAACACTATGCAACATGGATGACACAAGACTTTGTGATTGTCTGAGGATATCTATGAGAAGAAGGTCATACGTTTGGAAAAATACAGGAAATTTAGAATATGACACACAGTCAGAGCGGAGAGGACCTATAAATCACATCAGTGCAAAACCTGAATGTACATCCCCATTATTTACTGTTAACCTGGATTTACACTGCTTCTCTAGAAGCTTTTGCTGGTCTGAGGATCATTAGTTTATCTCATGTTTACGGGGGAAGGCTACTGGCCTATGTTGCCTGGGCAATAGAGTCACTAATGTCCTAAAGAACACAGAATTGTCTTGCTCAAATATCCCTGTTAAGAAAACGAAAGCTTTCTGGCCTTTTTTTATGATATGCTAGACTGTAGTTTTGCACACAATTTCAGGTCTTTAGAGAACTTCCCACAACTCTTAAATTTGAATCTGCTTATTCTCTGTTAATGAGTTCTATCATCTACACACTTTTTGAAAATAAATTCGAGTATGAATAACTCATTTTGGATAGGTTCCAGCAACACTCAAGATGACAATAAACAATTCTGTGAGCACTTTTCTATTGAAGATTAATTATAGTTAATCATCATTCATGAATTAATTTTATATTTATACTACAGTATTATTGTATTGGCACTGAGGTATGTCTAGAACTCTTAATAGGACATCAACAAATGAAGAAAATTGTGAGAATGCCTTACATGTTTCCTGCTCATAATACATTTTCATTATATTTAAGAACATTTTGTAAAAATGTGTTTTCAACAGGTTCATAGACATAGAATACATACTTGTGGTTGTCAACGTGGGGTGGGAAGGGATAGAATGAGTGTTCAAAATTTGTAGATACTGACAGGCACATGTAGCAGAGATAAACAATATTATACGGTATAGTACAGGGAAATATATACAAGATCTTGTGGTAGCTCACAGTGAAAAAAATGTGACAATGAATATATGTATGTTCATGTATAACTGAAAAATTGTGCTGTATACTGGAATTTGACACAACATTGTAAAATGACTATAACTCAATAAAAAATGTGTTTTCAAAATATTACATATTATATTTCATGAAAAAATACAGAGAAGAATCTAGCTATATTAAAAGGAAGACTTAAAAATTCTATTTAAAAATAGGAAAAAAATCTCAAAGGATTTTCATTTGATAAACTTATTTCAGAATTCAAATACCACATGGGCACAGATATGTGCTTGAAAAAGATTGTTTTTCTGTCCTTATACAAAGTAGACTTAAACCTGAGCTTTTTGTATGTTACAAAAGTATGTCAACAGTGAGAGTTTTTTCATGCTTGCATCTTATTAACTAGGAATAATGTTGGGATCCTTCTAGTTTGTCTAAGCATTCAGGAAATAACTAATACTCTGTCCATTGCTACTACATACTATTACTTTACTGTCTATCTTTCTAAATTATACTGTTGCTTGCCAAATGTGCTCATTTAAGGAACATTTTGATATGCATTCAAATTTCATTGAAGATTTTATTGTCTAAATGGGTCAATTTCTACAGATTTAGAAAGATAGCTTATTTTGGTTGTGAGTGTATATATATATATATATATATATATATATATATATATATATATATATATATATATATATAAAAATACTTGTAACTCTGTAAAAATGTCAATGCAGCATTATAACTTGTCCATAAATGTCAATAATAGAAGTCTTTTATTGATTTTTAATATTTAACTAAAATTAATTATTGATTCCTAATACTTGATTAAAATATCAACATTTTATTAATTATCAAGAGAGTATTAATTTGGCATAAATTTATTATTGAGTTAGTATTTCTGTTTTATATACTTCTGTAGGTAAGAAGTAGTAAGCAAAAATTTTGAGGAAAAAATCTTCAATATTACAGAACACCACTCCTGTAAGCATGGTAGTATAGATATTACAGAAAATAAAATCAATGAAAACATAAGTGCTAGATAAATTATATCAAACATTTAAAAACATTTTGAACTTACAAGACATAACAAAATTAACTATAAATAAAAAGACAGAATAAATAAGACCGAAGCTAAAACTTGAGTGGTATTGAATATAGAAGCCATAACTTTTCTCATTTCCTAATAATTCCAGGACAAAGATAGACAATGGAGTATTCTTCAGTGCTAAAAGGAAATGAACTATCAAACCATGAAAAGACATGGAGGAACCTTAAATGCATACTACTAAAGTGAAAGAAGCCAACTTGAAAAAGTTGTATGATTCCAACAGATGAGTTTCAGGAAAGAGTAAAATTATGGAGATGGTGACTAGCTCAGTGGTTGCTGGGGTTTGGATGGAAGAAGGATGAATAGGTAGAAACCAGAATATTTTTAGTACAGTGAAAATACTTTGCATGATACTATAATAGTGGATAAATGTTATTATATATTTGTCCAAACTCACAGAATGTGCAACACCAAGAGTGAACCATAATGTAAACTATGGACTTTGGGTGATTGTAATCCATCAATGTAGGCTTATATGTTACAACATATGTATCACTCTGGGGGTTAGAGGTTGTAGTGTTGATAATGGTGGAAGCTCTGCATGTGGGGAGGGGTAGGGAGTATATGGGAAATATCTGTATCTTAATCTTAATTTTGCTGTGAATCTAAAACTACTCTAAAACTTAGGTTTTTTTAAAACATAAATTTTGGCATAGCAAATTTATTCCCTTGCTCCAACTCTTGAGGTAGACACCATCCAGTAAGAGCCCAGAGGTTCCATAAGATCACATGGGCCTAATATAAACAATTTCTAATGTTTAAGAAAAATGTAAGAATCCTCATTTTAAAATGAAATTCCTAATATTTCAATGTTGACAACTAATTTCAAAACGTAAATACATGCTGACAGTTCAATTAATCTGACCAAGAACAAACAAAATATGCATTCAGACTGCCTTTCACTGACTATCCCCTCCTTGTGTTTGCTATGAAAGTTCCCTATAACCTTATACACAACTCCTGCAGTTGGTGAGTTGACACAAATTGAATATATTTTACCACTTCAGATATCTCTAAACTGAGGCTCACTGTAAAAAGCTTATAATCCAATAGGGTGTAAATTCCATAAAGGCAGAGATAAGGCCTGGCCTGTGTTTTTCATTACTCCGCAGTGTTCCTAGCGACTACAAAATTGTGTGTGTGTGTGTGTAATATATATATAATGAATAAATGATAAAATGATGTAGACAGAGTGCTATCTATAGGCCCTGTGCCCACATTCTAATTTACAACCTTCAGTCTTACTATTAGGATGTTTTCCCCACAGCCTCTGTCTAAGTAGTAATAAACTGTATTTTGTTAGAGTGCCCCTGGTAAACTTCTTATTACTGAGTAGTCACTTCAGAAAGCTATTCAAGGAACTGTAGTCTGAGATCAGGAGCTAGAGATATCCATCTCCTCCTTATCCATCTCCACTATCAGAACTAACAAAAGGTATAAAATGCAACTTTTTTTTTCTTTTTCTTTTTTGCTACAAAATTTATAGAATTTATTTTTATGAGATATTACAAGGCCTGAAGCAAGTAATTATTTCCTTGATGTCCATAGGATTATATTGCTCCAATGTAATTTAGCTATTTTTTCTAATTATGTTATATTTTAAGATGAATATAGTTAAATAGTTTGTAATTTATGACATCAACCTTTTGTACTCTGAAATTGCCTAACTGTAAAACTCCACTGTTTTCTCTGGATATGCTGCTTCTGTTCTGGTCCATGGTCCTTACTGTCCAGGCTGCCTAACTTTCCCTTCTGATGGCTGCATGAATTTATGACACTGCAGACTGTGACAAGAGCCCTTTACATGACAGGTTATATACTTACCTGCTTCAATTGCCCTTTAGACTTTTTGTTTCTTGAGGACTTGACTGTGTCTTGTTCATTATTGTATTTATAGCCTTACTCAACTGACTGTCCCATTACTGATGTTCAATGAATAACTGACAAATGAGTGAATAAGTGACTTTCACTGGACTCCTTAAGAGAGTGGCTGATACAATCATGGTTTTGAAATTTCAATGCTTAGCACTGGTACATGTGGATATTTCCTTTATTTCTCTTTCATCCAATATTACAGTCATCAGAACTCTATTAACTAGAATTTCAGCATTTATTTAGAATGATGATAATGTGAACACCTTGATGCTATCTGACTCATTATCTGTTAAATTCCTTGCAGCATGATTTTAACAACACTTTTAATATGCTGTATTTGGATTGAAAAAACCATGATATGCACAATAGCATTAATCCAAATATTTGATTAATTATAATACCACATTTTCCTGCCACTGAAGATAACAGATAATTTATTATTCTTGTTATAATGATATTAATATTCTAGCTAGATGAATCTATTTAAATTTAACATCAAACTCTCACTCTAGCTGATTAATATATACCAATAATTTCTTATGCTGATTTAATATGTTTAATGCACTATATACTTTTTTCAAAGTGCAAAGATTCTTTATTTCCTTTGGATATATTTATGAAATGAGAATAATATCTAAAGAATCGGTAACCAATAATCATCTCCACTCTGCACTTTTTCTTGAGAGTATATCATGCACATAATAGAACCTTAGAGTTTTCTGTGAGATATTCAGTACTATGGAGCCCTGAGGATGCATTTTAACAACAGCAAATATTTCCCTTTAGGGAGAGGGAATGTTCCAGTGATATACTGTGTAATAAGGCATTGTGTTTCTAATCTTGGAGGTTTATGGGTAATGAGGAGGTGAAAACAAATAAAATAGCTGGAAGAAGTTTGCTCAATGCTCAATGCAATAAAGAAGTAATCTGAATGCTGAGCATTGGCTAGCATGGAGACAAGCATGACTAGAGGACTTTCTAAGTTACAGACCAGTCAGCTTTGGTCACTGAATGAATAAGTAATCAGACACCAGCAGGTGGAAATAGCTGTTGATTGGTTGCTTTGCTTTTCTTATTTCCTTTAGAAACAGTTGGTTCCTCTTAATGAATTGTGAGCTGAAAGTAATTTGCAACATAAAATAATCTACAAACCTGAGTCGTCCTGCAAGCATAGCACTGCTGTTGTGAAAGCCAAGGGTATAGATGAGGGCAAATTTCTGCTCTAAAATGCATTGTCAATTTTTAATTGCTGTTCTAGCTCTGTGACTCATGTCCTAATACAATAGACAAAAGATGAAATTCTAGTGCTCTTAAGCTCTCCAGGACAAGATGACTTTTTTTTTTTTTTTTTTTTGAGAAGGTCAGGAAAATGCTGTAACTCCAGGTAACAGTAACACACCATTTCACCATTCACAACAGTATGTACTTAGCTTTACATTTGAGGGAATTTTTTTTTTTAATTCAGAAAATGAAGACATTAAGGAGGACACCACTATCTGAATCAATGCACTTGTTCAAAAGGAGTTTTTAGGTCTTTAAAATTTCTCCTTTTCTCTTTTTAGCTTTGTCTTCTTTTCTGCCTCCCATGGTGATTACTCATAATCCCTGAATTAATCATTGTATATTAATTAATTAAATCAAATTAATTTCAGAATCAGTTGCATCAGTCATAACTTGAATTTGTCCAGTTCAGCAGCTGAGGCAAGACTGGTGGGAAGAACATATAAACCAGCCTTGAAACTAGAAATTTTAGTTCTGTTTCTTACAATTACCACTGAAGTATCTGGATGGTAAGCCTGAACAAAGCTTTTTCCACAAGATGTTTGGTAAGGAGACCTTAATATTAAACCCTATTTCTTGGTTGCTTTCTTTGATTTAAAGTAATGCTAAAATGAGGGCCAAGTAATGTAACCTTTACGATATTGATTTCCTTCAGAATAACCAAAGCCAGTATAGAAGGCTACGCAGTCAGCTGCTAGCTGGAGGTTCTCCAAAGAGGCAAGTAAACAAAACAGAGCCAGTAAAAGCCACCAGAGAGCCTGCTAAAGAGCTGTAAGGGTGCTTCACAACAACTCCAAGGACTAGAGCTGTATATTTTATGATTAAACAGTGCAAACACAAGATAGGAACAGTGATGATTTGCTAAACTTTGAATAAATTAAAATGAATAACCTTTAAAGAGGAATGATTATAACCATCACTGAGTGTTTTCTTCAGGTTTATAAAAAAGAAAAATGCTAGTTGGTCATATCATTATTTAATCAATATACATAAAAATGTGCAGCAAGTTGTCAAATTACTACATTAAATTACCAAATCTTAGTCAACATGCCCAATAACATACGATCTTCATAAGGATATAATTCTACTACTTTTATTTGCACTTATATATGATCATATAGATAGTATTTCCTGCTGTAGGACTTAACTTATATGTTTTTATTTGTAGCAATGCCTGTGTCTGCTACACTGACTAGTGTTGCGTCATTAGATCAAAGGATTAATAAAAAATCTTTGTGAATAAGAATATGATATAAGTTTCCTATGATATCCCCATTTCACTGTTTTCTGGCTGTCCCATTTACACAAAAGCTTTGGTCCATCCATTTTATTTTTTAAACAGTCAGTAGTAAGACAAAGTCCACATGAAGTTGTGCCGCACTGTGTTGGAAAACCTGACTTCTCCCCTCTCTTAATCATACATAAGAAATCAAAATGAGCCCATTTTAAGGCCAATATGTTTGCCATGCATATGAAATGAAGAAGTCTCTTGTAGCTTGGTTTACTAGATCCTGCTTTGAGCCATGACAATGTTTATTATGGAATTTGAACTCTCATTCTTTGTGGAGTCTCTTTGCTCCCAACATCATTCATGGCTATAGGCTCAGTCCCAGTAACAATTCCCACTCACTTTAGTTCAAATCAAAGAGCTATGGCCTTGTGTTAGAGTTTTTCTTTCATTTATAAAAACTGTCAAAATAGTAATTCACATGGTGGCCCTAAATGAACTATAATCAGTATATCTCATGATTAATTTTCTAAATTATGAAATAAAGATGTATGTATAACTTTTATCATATATTGGTTATTTAAAAAGTACTATATATTAGTCTTAGAAAATTTAACAAAGTAACACAGATCAGAAAATTAAAATTTGTCATCATTTTTCTGTCTAGAGATAACTACTATTTACCATCTGTGTTACTTGTCTAGGACTACCGTAACAAAGTACCACAAAATATGTGGATTAAACAAGAGAAATCTATTGTCTCACAGTTCTAGAGGCTTGAAAGGTGAGATCAAGGCATCAGCAGAGTTCCTCCTTCTGCAGGCTGTGAGGGAGAAATGTGTTCTATCCCTCTTTTCTAGCTTCTAATGTTTTGCTGGCAATCTTTGTTGTTCCTTTCCTTTGGCTGCATCATCCAAGCCTCTGCTTTCATTGTCACAAGGCATTCTCCCTGTGTATGTATCTGTCTCTAAATTTCTCCTCTAAATAAGGACAACAGTCATGTCGGCTTAAGGATCCACTCTATTCCAGTATGACCTCATCGTAACCAATTACATCGGCAATAATCACTAATGATTTTCCACTTAATAGTAAAAGCCAAAATCTTGTAAGTTCCCGGATGACTTGTCCGCATTAAATTTCCAATAATTATTCAGCCTCCTATGGCTCTCACCCCCCTTCTTTCAACGTTACCTCCAACTCACTGGCTTCCTCAAAGTGTTTACAACACTTCAGGACAGCTCTTTCTTGAGGGCATTTCTTTGCCTGCATTTCTATTTTCATTTACATCTACTTGTTCTACCTGTTCAGTCTCTCATTTTTCCAGGTTTTCATCCAAATGTCACTCTTTAAGTGAGCCTTTCCTATGTTGAGTAGAAGTGATGAGAGTGCACTAGTAACCTATGGTTATCAAAGCAGGAAGGGGAGGTAAACTAGGAGTTTGGGATCAGCAGATACAAACATTATGTATAAAAGAGATAAACAACAAGGTCCTACTCTGTAATAGTGCCAGGAACTATATTCAGTATCTTGTAATAAACTATAATGGAAAGGAATATGAAGAAGAGTTTATATATATGTAATATATGTATATAAATATATATATAATATATGTATATAAATATATATTTATATACATATATATAAAAACTTAAATCACTTTTCTGTACACCAAAACTAACACAAAATTGTAAATTAACTATACTTCAATAAAAAATAAATCAAACAAAATAAATAAGGCTTTTCCTGGCCCCTCTATCTTAAATTTGAACCACCTATCCCTAGTTCAACATAATATTTTTATCTGTTGTATTTATCTTTTTCCTCCCTCCACAATCTAACATGCACACCTACATCACAAGGTTGGCGTTTATTCCCCACCCTGACCTGCTTAAACAGCTTTTAATTATAATTTTGCAAAAATCTCACAAATTCTATTCAAATGGGCCATTTTTCTACACCCTTAATAAAATTAAGAGCATAGCACTATGTTCTGAATTTGCAAAAAACATTTCAGGGGATAGTAGGAATCAATTCAATGTTTTCTGGTTTCTTGTTTTATTAAAGTAATAGAGATTAGTAGGCCAAAGGATAATTAATATTTAAAATGGGATGTTTCTTGCAAATATTTAGTATCTAGGAAGTTTTGGCTATTGATTAAAATATGTGGTGAGTAAGTCAAGTGTTTAATATAATGAAATGGCAAGTTAAATGTTGGGGTGAGCTGTTCAAGGGAATATTTTTACATTATGTAGCCATAAATACATTATCTACAAGTATGTTTAAATATTACCCATGGAACAGCCAAAGTGATACTTATATAGCATAAGGCAGATTATGTCATCACTCTTTCAAAATCTTCTAATGCCTCTTTACATTACTTAATGTAAAACTAAAAGTTATCACAATTTCTTGCTTAGTCACTATCTTCTGACTATTACTCAAATGTCACCTTTTGAGTTGCATTCCTCATGATACTATTTAAAGTTGCATTACTTCCAGTCTCCTATTCCCCTCTTCATTGTTTGATTTTGCTATATATTTACTTATTTCTTTATGCCTTTCTCCACTACAAATGTAAGCTATTCAAACACAGAGATTTTCATCTGAATTTTTCACTAATTTGTTCCTTTTGTCTATAATATCACAAAATGAATCAGTTAACTCAGGTGCAAATTCCTCAAATCTATACACAGTACAAATGCACACATAGCCACTCAAACTAAGTATTTATATGGACTAAGTAGAAGTATAAAAAACATGATTTACTTTTAAATTATCAAATTTTCCTAATTTAGAAGTATAACGATTTGAAATAAACTTAAATTTGAAATTAAAATTTTCAAGAATTAATTGAAAGACTCATACACCACGATCAAGTAGGATTAATTCCAGAAATGCAAGGAAGGTTCAACATCTGCAAATCAGTAAGTGCATTACACCACATTGATAAAATGAAGAATAAAAATCATAAGATTATTTTAAAGATGCAGAAAAAACATTTGACAAAATTCAACATCCATTTTTGATAAAAACTCTCAACAAAGTAGGTACAGAGTGAACATACCTCAAAATAATAAAGGCTATATATGACAAGCCCACAGCTAACTTTATACTCAACAGTGAAATCTGAAAGCATTTGCTCTAAGATCAGGAACAAGACAAGGATTCCCACTCTCACCACTATTATTCACATAGTATTAGAAATCCAGCCAGAACAATTAGGCAAAAGAAAGAAATAAGGCATCCAAATTGGAAAGGAAGAAGTAAAACTGTCACTGTTTGGAGATAACTCAGTATTACACATTAAAAAAGCCTAAAGACTCCATCAGAAAACTCTTAGAACTAATAAACAAATGTGGTAAAGTTTAAAGATACAAAATAAATACACAGCAATCTGTTACATTTCTATAAAATAAGAATGAACTCTCAGAGAAACTTAAAAACTAATCTAATTTATAACTGCATCAAAAAGAACAAAATACCTAGGAATAAATTTAACCAACAAGATAAAAGATCTGTATATAGAAAACTATAAGACATTAATGAAATAAATTGAAAAAGTCACAAATAAATGGAAATGTATTCTATGCTCATGAATTGGAAGAATCAGTATTGTTAAAATGGCCACACTACCTAAAGCAATATACAGATTCAATGCAATCCCTATCAAAATTCCAATGGCATTTTTTGTTTGTTCGTTTACAGAAATAGAACAAGTAGTCCTAAATTGTATGGAATCATAAAAGGCCTGAATAGCCAAAACAATCTAGAGAAGGTAAAACAATGCTGGATGCATCATGCTCTCTAATTTAAAATTGTATTAAAAAGCTATAGTAATTAAAATAGTGTGGTATTGGCATAAAAAAACAGACTCATAGATCATTAGACAAGAATAGAGAGTTCAGAAATAAACCCACTCATATATTGTCAACCAATTTACTGCAAAGGAGCTCAGAATATAAAATAAGGAAGGGACAGTCTCTTCAACAAATGGTGATGGGAAAACTGGAAAGCCACATGCAAAACAATGAAACTGGACCATTATATTACACCATATACAAAAATTAACTAAAAATGAATTAGACTTGAATGTTAAGCATGAAACCATAAAAAAATCCTATAAGGAAACACAGGTGGTAAGTTCCTTGACCTAGGTCTTGGCAATGATTTTTTCAATCTGACACCAAAAGAAATGAAAGCAAAAATAAACAAGTAGGGCTACATCAAACTAAAAAGCTTCTGTGCAGCAAAGGAATCCATCAAAAGGATAAAAAGGCAACCTACTAAAGGAGAGAAAATATTTGCAAATCATTTATTTGATAAGAGGCTAATAATCTAAAATACATAAAGAACTCATACAACTCAACAGCAGAACAACAATCTGATTAAAAAATGGGCAAAGTGTCTGAATAGACATTTTTCCAAAGAAGGCATACAGATGGCCAATAGGTACATGAAAAGATGCTCAACATCAGCAGTCATCAGGGAAATGCAAATCAAAACCCAAAGAGGATATCAGTTCACACTTGTTAACATAGCTATGATCAAAAAGACAAGCCATAACAAATGCTGGCAAGGATATGGAGAAAAGAGAGCCCTTGGGTACTGTTGTTGGAAATGTAAATTTGTGCAGTCACTAATGGAAACACTACGAAACTTTCTCAAACGTCTGAAAATAGAACTACCATATGATCTTGTAGTTCCACTTCTCGGTATTTATCTGAAGAAAATTAAAACACTAATTATAAAAGTATATGCATCCCCATGTTTATTACAGCATTATAATAAAAAAATTTATTGAAGTGTAGTTGATTACAATGTTAGCTTCAGGTATACAGTCAAGTGATTCAGTTACACACATACATACATACATATGTATGTTCTTTTCAGATTATTTTTTCTTATAATAACGTACTAATGGAAAAGAATCTGAAAAGAACATATATATGTATGCAGCATTATTTTGAATAACCAAGATACAGAAACAACCTAAGTGTCTTTCAGTGGATTAACAGAGAAAGAAACTGTGGTGTATATATGATTGCAATGGAGTATCACTTGGGTATAAAAAGAATGAAATCTTATTCAGTCATTAAAAAAAATCTGGCCACTTATGATAACATGGATGGAGCTTGAGGGCATTATGCTAAGTGGAATAAATCAGACAGAGAAAGATAAATACTGCATAACCTCTCTTATATGTGGAATCACGTCTACCTATATATTTATACATCTATCTATTTACCCATCATCTATCGATCTACCTACCTACCTATCTATCTTAAGCTCAAACTCATAAGAAACAGAGGGTGGTAAGAAAAATGACTGCATTTTTTTTTAGCTTAAATACTTTTTTTAAAAGAGGAGAGAAAATACATTGTGTCATCAGAGAAAAGCTATTTGAGTTAGCTGTCAAAGGACAGGGAAGGTGCATGAGACAGAAGATATAGCATAAGCAAATGCACACAGCCTGTAATGCAGAGAAGGTATGAGGAAGTGCAAAGAGGTTTGTTTGACTGGGACACAGGGTAAACAAAAGTGAGTAAGACTTCAAAGATTGGATGTGTATTTTTATGAAAAACCTCGAATGCGAGGATTGGAAGGTTAGGTACTAAGTAGATATGGGTCAGGGCACTGAGAATTTTTCCAAACATCACAAGAGCTCTAAGGGGCTATCACAGGTTATGGAGCACACAGTGCCTTGTTGAGGCAAGGCAGGTCTTAAAACAGGTAAGATATGCCCTGCATCTCCTGAGATTCTTTATCTGAGTAAGTCAGTTCTTTCCCCAAACAGCCTCAAAAAAGAAACAAAAAAGCCCCCAAACAAAAAACACAACACATAAATTTACTCCTGGAGACATAGGTTTGCAGTCTGGAAACAAGTCATTTAATTTTTCTAGATGTCTATCAATTCAGAAGTAATAGAGAAGTCACCAGAATAATATAGGGGTAAGTGGTAAATGGCTGGCTAGAGAATAAATCTGCAAACATCAGTGGTTTCAGAAACTGTACCCTGGGCTCAGAGTGAACTTTGCTCTGGTTCTGCCACTGTTTTCCCCTGAGGTCACCTCATCTGAAGGCTTAAAGAGGTGCTGTTCCCCTACTGATGTTTATTAAGTGCCCGTACTTCCAAGGAAGTGGCGTCCAGTTGTGTAAAAGTGCAGGGGACAGAGGCAGTCTACAGTCTGATTTCTATGAGGGCCTCACCACAAGCAACCTGTCTCTCACAGAGTATCCAGTTGGCTGTTTGTACCTTGTGGTTCAGTTTGTCAGAAAAAAAGCACCTTATAAAGAAAGGATTTAATTCATGTCCTAGAAGAACATTTCTAAAGTTAATTTTTTTCCCCTTGGGACACTGGACCAAACACATAATGAGCTTGTCAACCTACTGAAGATTATTCTATGGCATCTATATTCAATGACAGGTTTGACTGCACCGAATATTTAAAGAGATTTCTTTCCCTAATTTATCAGCTCTGTTGAAACTGTCATCCAACTGAGTAAATAAATAGCTCCAATTTAAAAATACATAATTTAAACACTTAAAAAATAAAATTTAAATTTTGAAATTTGAAAATGGACTTAAAATAATTCTTAGCAAATATTGACTGTGGAATACTATGGAAATAATTAAACAAAATGCATTTTAAAAACAGTTGAAACTTTTATAAATATATGGGTTTCTGAATCATGAGGAATCCTCAACATAAACAGAGGTACCTGTCATTCATACAAAAATGAAATTCAGTTATAAACCATAATTTCTGAATTATCTAGGAATTTTATGTTGTAAGATTGTAAGCAAAAATCATTCACAATTTCAATTGTGCATTATATATATAAATGAATCACTACGATGTACACCAGAAAGTAACACATTATAAATTGACTATATACTTCAATGTATAATTTAATTTAATTTAATTTAAAAAAAGAAAATGGTTGAAGTTTTGACAGATCACTGTTAAATCCCACTGATCAAATTCCCCAAGAAACACATGCGTAGGCAATAAAAATAATGATAAAGTTTAGTGAGATTGCTGCAGCGAGGGAGAACATACCTCAGAGCAAGCATGGGGCATCACGTATGAGAGAACGAGAGATTTGGAAGGGCTTGTAGGCTTTTAACAGGATTTGTGTTTGGGCTGGAAATTATTACAAGTTTTTAAGGAAGTGGAGCTACTTCTTGACTGCACACTGTCAGGACTGGAGTTGTTATGGCTGAAGGAGCAGCCTGTTAGCTGTTAGTGTGGCAGTGCTCTGGTCTTGCCTGGAGTTCAGTTCAGCTCACAGAATGGTCCTGCTGGAGCATTTCTTATAGTCTTCAAGCATTATTGATATGCGGTTGGGAACACCCTGTCCTGGTTGCCAGCAGGGCCATTTCTGCTTTACACAGACTTAGTAGTTGGGAATTCATCATTTTTAATAAAACTCAGTCATCATTACAGCCAAAAAAATAAAGATGATTTTAATGCAAGCTCGTAAGTGGCAGTGGACAGATGTAGACTTGGGTTCAGTGTCTTCACTATGTCTTAATTCATTGCTTAGGTTAGTGATAAATAATGGAAAAATAGGGACTTGGACTTGGTAAGTGCAGGCTGGTAAAAACACATGGACCTAAGAATCAAGGACAGTGATAGACTTGATACAAAGGAATTATATAAATTTAGCAAGTGTGTTAATCATCTCTCTTCAGTTTCTCTATTGCAAAATCCTAACATTAGTAATTAATTCTATGATATGCACTTAGAATTTAATGAGTGTTACAATTTTTAAAAACACACAAATTAAACGTCTTCTCAAAGTGCAAGCTAATGGTCTTTCATGCCTGCTCTAATGATTCAGTGATTCAGTCAACTAATTCGTTGGTATTTAAGCTAAAGAGTTAGCATTATCAGATATTATATGTTTAACAATTCCAAGTCATGTCTCTAAAATAGTATCAACAAAAACCTCCATTTTAGAAGTGTGCTTTTTATCTTTTGAGCTCCTTCACGCATTTCTGCCACCCCCATCTCCCAGTGGCAACCATCTGTCTGTTCTCTGTATTCCTGAGTTTGTAGGGGCTTTTGTTTTTTTGATAAAAAGTTAAAAGTTCTAATTATAAGATAAATAAGTTCTGGGTATACAATGTGCAGCATGATGACTATAGCTAATAATATTATGTTATATATCTGAAAGTTACTAAGACAGTAGATCTTAAAAGTTCTCATCACAAGAAAAAATGTTTATAACTATAAGAGATGATTGATGTTAAAAATTATCATGATGATTCTTTCACAATATATGCTAATATCAAGTCATAATGTTGCACACCTTAGACTAACACAATGTTACATATCATTATATCTCAGTACAACTGGAAAAATTTTTTAAGAGAAGTGTGCTCCTCTGTGACAGCGATTTATAACAATTATTTTTTGAATTCTCATTAGGTACAACCTACATTTCTCTATTTCTAAATCCACATAAGTAGCTTGAAATAAACACACATACACCTATATGCATATATACACACTCACAATGTCATTTGGAGAAGGATTAAAGATTGTTTATAAAGAGAATTATAAAATAAAAATAAAAATATATTAATAATATAAATATTTATATAAAATTTGGCATGGGCTAAGTATAGAAACTGGCATATAAAAAACATAATTTCTATGTGAAATACAAAAGAGATGCTTACATCTTTTATCAAATAAAACAGGACTAACTAAAATCTTTTCAAAAATTATTTTGTGTTAAAAAGCACATTCATAAAAAACAAGGCGAAGAGTTGTGGGAGTGGTGCAGTATAGACAAGAATATTTATAAGGAGAGATTTAAGTCAGGCTGATAGTTTCCCTTCAATGGACTAAAAACCCAAAGGACAGAAACGTAAAAGAAGCCAACATTTGGAAGAAAGAAAGAGGACACAAGGAGGGGGGATTTCAGAAGAACTTGTTTTAGTTAAAAGTAGACTGGAAACAAAATATGTGGCGGCATTGTGGTAGGCTGAAAAATAGCTCCCCACAGATACCGGGTCCTAACACCTGGAACCTAGAAATAGTACATTATAAACTAAAAGTTCTTTACAGATATAATTAACTAAGGATCTTGAGGCAGGGAGATCATCCTGAATTATAAGGATGGACCCTAAGTATATTTATGTATCTCCTTATAAGAGGGAATTAAACGGACACTTCACACATGTGGCCCTCAAGCGTGCACACACAGGAGAGTAATGTGAAAATAGAGTAGGACTTGAAGATGCTGGCCGTGGACTTGGGAGTGATGTGGCCACAGCACAACGGAAGTCAGCAGCCACTAGGTGAAAGAGGAGAGGAGTAGATTCTCTTCTACAGCCACCAGAGGGAGCCCTGCTGACACCTTGGTAATAGCCCAGAGAATGGTTTCAGACTTCGGGCCTCCCAAATTGCTAAAAAATAAATTAATAAATTTCTTTTGTTTTAAGCTCTCCATTTATGTTAATTTGTAACAGCAGGCACAGTAAACTAATCCAAGCACTATACACAAAATAGATGTCAACACTGCATAGATTCTCTGATTATTTCAATAGGCTACAAAAATTGTGAGAAATCTGTCATTTTGACCTTGACTTTTCCAATACAAGCTGAGAGCCTCATAGTGGCATTGCTGGAGCAGGCAAAAATGAGCCAGTGTGAATCCTTTGCAGAGATGAGGTTTTGACAGACAGGGTTTATTTTTTATAAATTGATAAATTAATTATATTATTTCTGGGAAAATTAGAAAAATTATTTATAGAAAAACCACATTAATTGTTTCCATTTTTGGGAGAGTTTTTTTTTTTCCCAAAAGGAATTACTCTGAGTGATAGGTGTCCTCATAAGTATTAAAAACTAGTTCAACTTCTAGAAAGCACGAAGCATAATTATAGTATCCCATTTTTGAAAACAACACAATTTACCAAAAAAGAAGTTAAAAACATCTTTATATATGCTAAAATGATAGGAAATGGTCACAATCTCATACCATAAAGTTAGAACAGTATCTGCCAGATAAACTCTTTAATCCCAATTGGAAGAGGATGCCTGACATTTGAGTGGACAAGGTACCATTTAATGATATGGGTAGCTAGAGGGAGAAGCAGGTTGAAGTGTAATTTTTTAAAAATCTATTTTTAACAGTAATTTCATTAGGATAATTAGACTTCAAAATTAACATGTAAGGTGAGCAATTTAATATACAACTGAGTTCAGTCAAAATATAACTTTAGGACACAGTGGTACATGTTATGATTTGTCCTAGGATTAGGAAGAGACTATATGTAGAGAAGAGAAGGGGGGTCTCATGAGAAAATCAGGCATTATGTCAACATTTAATATTGAGAATCATGTTTGGATAGACTTTACCTCACCCAAACAAAAGAAGAAAAGAAGAGAACACAAGCAAATAAAATGCGGTAAACATAGGCGCTGTGCAAAAATAAATGAAGAAAAATTGGGAAAAAAAGATTTAGTACAGATTTAAAGTTATAAAAAAACACACAAAAAACAGGAACTCTGTTAAAATAGGAAAAGAGAAGATAGTAGGATGTGATGAAAATTGAGCCTGCCAAAGTGAAGGAATAAATTAAGGAGAAATAACACAATTAGGTACTATAAAGTGGAAATGAAGCAGAAAAGGAAGAATCAATAGTGTAGAAAGACAAATCAGTTCCATGGAGGACATCCTTAAGAAAATCATATATAATGTGAAAGAAAAAGGGCAAAGAAAGTCAGTTTATATAAAGAACACAGTAAGTAGAGGACAAAGGAGATCTGAAACAGTGATACTTTACTTTACCTGAAAAGAACAAAGGCAAAGAAAGAGGATAAAAAGGTAGCCTACATTCATTAAGCTTAGCCTCAAGAAACATCACATGTTTCATCTTGCTTCTCTTGAGCTTCTTCTACCCCCATGAGAAGATCTGTGCCCCAGCAACCAGGCTTCTCTCCGGCATCTTCCAACTCTTAGCTCACTCAATGGTTCGGAGAAGACAACAAACGTGGAGCAAACATGGGCTCAAGCTGCATCTTGGAGCCGATTCCCGCTGATCCCAGCCTACATCAACCAGCCCCCGGCTAATCTACTAGCATATGGTCACATATCAATAATTGTTTTAAATCAATGACTTTTTGGCTGATCTCTTATATAACATTTTCGTGGCAATAGGTGATGTATGCATTGAGCACAAGAAAGTATTCCATTGATCCAATTAAATTCAACTTTAAAGAAATAGATATATTGGAAAAAATGCATGAGGCACATGCACTCAGCATGTGTGAAAAAATTTGGGGGCAATGAATAAACATGAAAAGAAGCCATTTACCTTAAAAAAATTATTAAGCAAACTGATCTCAGGCTTCTAAGTGATACTGAGTGACTACAAATCTATTTATAAGATAACAGCTAGAGAAATTTGTAAAATCTCAAATTAGATCATTTAAACCCTCTTTTTCAGATCACACTTAGATTAAAATCCAAAATACCTTCACCTAAATGACCTGGCCCAAAGCTACATCTCCAATCTCTCATGTAACCTCCTCCATCACTTAATTTTCTCCACTCACATTGGCTTCCATGTTATTTCTAGCAAAGGTAAGGATTTTTAAAGTCTCAGAGTTCTTGCATTTACTGTTTCCTCTGCTTAGACACTCTCCTTCCTGATGTTGGACTGCATGCTCCCAGATGCTTGTCCTAACCATGCTTCTGAAAAACTGCCTTCATATTCCCTACATAGTATACTGAATATCTATATATATCATAGTATATTTTATATATTTATTTGTTTGATAGTTTATTGCATTCCCAATGCAATGGGAGCTCCATCAGGGTTGAAATTTTGACTGTGCAGTGCTGTATAATCAGCATCTGAATAAGTATTTGAAACAGTCAGTAGATTATTAATAAATAATTTAATATATTAATAAACAAATGCTAAAAGTCAAACAAACATCCAAATAGTTTTAATGAAATTAAAGTCTCCAGTCTCCCTGTGGAAGCATGTAATCTATGTAATAGCCAAATGAAGTCTACTTCGTATCACCCTCTAGACTACTGAACAATAAACAGAAATAAAAACTATAAAAATCAGAACATAACAGTATGAAAGTACTGGTGGTAGTGTTAGGTCTAGTTATACACATATAATTGTGTAAACTGTGATAATTAAGGATATGAAATTATGTTAGAGCTTATGAAAAATCCACTATGTAATGCAAAATTTATGACAATTTCTCTACAAAAAGTCTGATGCAAAAATCTCAAGCATGAAAAATGTAATTTGGGAAGGGTGGTAGGAGAAGGCATAAGTAATTTATTAGTTTAGTTTTTAAAAGGAGGGTCACTACCCATTGCTTGGTTTCTGAGGTTGATAAATCATGAAATATAGATTAAGATTTAATACAAACATGCAAAGAAAATGCTGCTAATAGAATGAAAAAGCATTCTATAATTTCCAGATTATCAGAAGAAAACAGAAGTGAAACAATAATACAGATCATAAAGCATATGCTAGAAAACAAAGACAATTGCTAGAAAACATTCAAAAAATAGAAAATCAAGTAAGATAACAAAGTAAAACTGAAATCATATGCCAAGTCAAAACATATAAATGTAATAACTTCACACTAGGGGTTATAAAATTAAATCCAACTATATAGGGTTGTAAAATTCAACTGCATATTGTTTACAAAGAGACATGCTTAAAACCAAGTGATTTACAAGGCTTGAATGTAAAAGAATGGGAGCGATGTAGGAAAAAAAAGCAAATAAAAAGAAAGCAGTGGCCACAATGTTAATGCTAGAAAGCAAATTAAATTCTGAATAAAAAATAAATAGTAGCAAAAAATGCTAAAAATACAAGAAAGGGCAAAAAAGTATTTATCTCCTCTGATAGTTCAAGCAGACAAAAAAGTTAAGAAGCTCTAAATAGGCAATCTCAATATAAATTAAGAACACTGCAAAGGCACAGAAAACCTCTAAAAATCCAAGAACATTAGAAATAGTAAAAACTTCATCACCAGCAATTAAACAAAAATAATGAGAAAATGTACAAAGCTATAAGAAGAGGGACTCAGAGTACATAGAGTAAAGCAAAAATCACATTCAAGGCATATTTACAAAGTAACTATAATGACTCCAGCACATTTTTAAAATCTGTGAAATATGGCCAAAGTTAGACTCAGAGGAAATTTTATAGGCTTGAACATTTTATTATTGACTAGGAAGAGCAAAAATAATTTAAGCATTGAACTCAAGAATTTAAAAAGGAAAGCATAACAGTAATTTAAAGAATGTCCAAATAATGATATCAAAATATACAAATATGTAGAAAAATATGCTTAGTTCAATTGAGTGGATGAATACATTAATACATAAAACTTGTTCCCAGCTCTATTCTAGGTAGCTGTAATCTGTTAGTATAGAAGAGGTTTACAGTCAAGGTCCATCCAATTCTCAAGGAACAGCTCATCCCAATCTTATTCACTCTTAAAGAGAGCATGAGGTATAAGAAAAACATTCCAACTACTTTACGAGGCATCTAAACTAAAATCATTTTTAAAATCCCTCAAAATTATGAACATATTTTAAAATATCACAATTAAATATTAGTATTTTGATTAAACTTGACTACTGTACCCTTTTAATTAACAAATTTTCTGGGAGAAATTAAGATTAAGTATCAGCCTTCTTGAATTTTAAAATAATAAAATGTTTTATCTAAGTTCAAAATATTTTTCTTTCCCTTCTTAAAAGTTCGAAGACCAAAAATTTAAGTTAAATTTAAAACTAAACTTATTCTCCCCAATCAGTTTTTTCTGTTGAGTTCCACACAAGTTCCTTCTCAAAGCTTATTTTCTTTCTGCAACTCTAGCCTGTGCTGTTTTGCCTGGTAATTGGTAAAGTTTCCACACAGTCTGTGAATTGAATTGGCTCAACATTAAGTCTGTAATGTGTCTATATTTTTAAGTTGCCAAGATTAAGTGTATAAATTAGTGCATTTTTAAATGCACACAGTCAAGTAACCACAACTGCAATCATGATACATGACATTTTTGTCACTCCAGAAACCTCCTTTGTGGCACTTTCAGTCAACCTCTGGATCCTGGCAACCACTCAACTGCTTTCAATTATTATAACTTCAACTTTCAGAAATTTGTATGAATGGAATGATAAGGTAGATAGTAGACTTTTTGTCTGTGTTCTTTCCCTTTTAAGATGCATCTGTGTTGTTTCTTGTTTTTAGCAACACATAATCCCAGACTATAAACAACCCAAATGTCCACCACCTGGTCAATAGATAAACAAATTATTATACATTTACACAATGGAATCACTTATATTTTAAAGAGGCTAAGAGATTAGCCATATAACCACCAAATGTGGGAAACAACTTCATCTTGATTCTACATACCCCAGGACCTAGTTTTTAGGATCACTAAAGTCCAAGACTGAGTTTTAGTCATATACAAGTGAAGAAGCAAATGTAGAAATGTACTCTCTGGTTTTATCCCAAAATCAGGAATACTAGGCAGCCTGGACACCAAGAAGTCTGCGCTAGTTGTCTGGAATCCATGATGAATTCATTAACATTCAATTAGGAGAAGTCCCAACAAGAACTTAATTTTGGCATGACACATTTACCACATCTAGAAGCCAGCCGGTATAAGAAATCTGTCTCCTAGGCAAGGTCCCCACATTTGTTTCAGCTGGAGAATCATATTCAGCAGATTTCTGAACTGAAACTACTGTGTTACTGGAGTCTATGCCACAATGGGCAGAAATTGGGGTTGAGGCATACTGATATGAATCAAACTTCAGTTACATGCTCCTCAAAGTATTTTCCCTCTATTTTCAATTTGATAAATTACTTGGTCATAATCCCTCTGGACACAGTATATGCATATCCAATTATTATAATTCTGTCACCTTAAACTACACTATAATATTTTTGCACAGTAGTTTTCAGTCTTGAGCTTGTGGACAAGTCTCTATATCCCTCAACAGAATCCTCTACAGCCCTGAATGCAGAATGGAATTTGATTCAGTGTATTTAGTCATGTCTACATAAGCCTAACTCTAACAATTTAAAGCTGGAAATTCCCCTGTGCTCTATAGAACAAGCAAACTCAGATACCTTGCATTTTAACTGCAGTTGAAATTGTTCTGCACATAAACGCTTAAAAAGACTAGAAATACCCATTTTCTTACAATCAAATCTTCACATCAGCCAAATATTCCTAGGAAATCCTGCACCTGTGTTGCAAATGAGCAACAGCCTGCAAATTGACACTGTCTGTGTCTGCATGAGTGGCCTTGGAATTGTGACTATTCTCTTGGCCATCTATAAGGCCAGTGTTGGAGAGGCTACCTATGACCTCAGCTGTTTTTATAATTAAATTCTCCCTTCATTTGTGCCCACTTACTTTGGTTCCAGTAACCTGTGGCATATCTGACTTGCTGTGTCAGCCCCCATCGTAGCCACTCACCCTTTTTACTTCCTGAAGATTCCTGAAGAAATCAACACCTTCCCCAAGATTCAAGTACCTTTTGCCATCTCTTTGCTTTTATAAACATAGCCATTCAATTGTGAACAAAAATCTCCATACAGTAGTCACCACCAAATTCAAAATACTACATGACCCCAGGCTTAAAACTTGTAGTCCAGATGCCACTAGAAACCATTAAAGTAAAAACTCTACTCAAATCCTAAATTATAAGGCCCAAAATCATGTAGTTAAGCTCTACAAAAAGCCTCTTCTCTTGTATATTTAGTGTTTTCCTACTCCACAATGTCTCCAGTCAAGCAAGATACTGGTACCTCCAACAGGGCACTCAATAGACAGTTGTACCTTCCTCAGTGAGGTCCTAAGATAATTAAAAATTTGAAAAGAATGACTTATTAGGTGGAGAACAAAATCTGACCATTATTTCTGATAGCAATTGGATTAGCGAATGTAGTTAGCATGAAACCCAAATGGCCCTCATTACTGCACTGAACGATTAAGGATTTAGACCTACTAAACTACTGACAATATCAGGCCAAGAAATTGGTCTCCATGTAGGTAGTCTGAGCTAGTGACATTTGTAGTATGGAGAAGTAGAAGACAATCCATGACTTGCACTGGCACGAAGATCATAAAAGAAAGAGAACAGCCTGATCGACGCACACCCAGTTTATTCTTCCCGTAGGAGTATTGGTTAATGGGAAAAGAAATGGTAGGAATTATAGCTCTTTGAGCTCTAGTGTGTGGAATAACTGATCATGATTAAAGATAATTCCTTTCAACAGGTTTAAACAAATTTATCTTACAATAACTCCTTCTCTTGGAAATACAGATTTGTTGTATCTTAGTTGTATTAGCAAAAGTTCTGGGAAAATAGAAACATCAAAATTCTATGTATTTTTGTTTTAAGATGATCAAAATTAGGCTATTAGGTATTTTATAATTATAACCATATTTAAAAATTTTTTAAATAATAAGGAGTCTGTCCTTTTTGAATTTAGGGAAAAATCTAACTCTGTAAATGAGAAATGGCTAGAACTATGAAGTTAGAGAGACCGACTCCTCCAAGGAGAGGGAAGAGAGGCCAGGGACTGGCTCATGTGTGGCAGAACACAGGAGGAAGACATGACTGATATTAAGTGAAGAAGAATAGAGCTAATGTTTTAAAGAATTGTGAAAAGAATGAGTATGGTCTAGAGTGATGGTATAGAACCCCCCTGGGGCCCCAGAAAATAGGGGAACTCACACTTAGTTGCAGGCTCCTTTTCACAGATCTTCATTAGATGGTTACAAGAAAAACTGCGGTAGTGGTTGAGTCCAAAGAGAACCTCTGTCCCTCGGTGCCTGTAAGAAGGGATTTACTGCTGCTGTTGGAAATGTTCTAAACTCTACCCTCTTCTTGGGCTTATCTCTCATACTGAGAAAAAGCCTTAGTCAGGGAAGAGAGGAACAAACTCAGCTGTTGACAAAATGCAAGTAAAGTCTTGATTGAGAGTGGAAGAAGGATGAAAGAAAATTTAGAGGAGAGACAAGAAACATTCCAGAGCTCAGGATCCTATATCAAAATGACTAGAGATCTCCTACTTCTAGGGGAACAAACTCTCTTCCACATGAGACCCACCAGAGATACAAAATTTGACTCTCATGGGGAAGAGGGGAGGAAACACTGAGAAAACCTTACTCATGAGACAAGGCTACTCCCACCAAAACCATTCTGGTAAGAACTAAGTAACAAAAAGCAACAGTTCGACACTGAAGGAGGGGAAAGATAATGGAGAAATTACCCTCTGTTGCACAAAAGTGTTGAAACGGCTGAACATCACTAGTTATACATATTGACAATATATATCTCTGATATGAATTACTGAGAAGGGCACATCACTTTTGCATATTCTTGTCAAAAAGGCATTACCTCAAATTTGTCATGAGAAACAACACACAAATCAAATTTAGGAAACTTCTACAAAATAACCAACCAAGAATTTTCATATGTGCCATGGTCATGAAAAACCAAGAAAGACTGAGATACTGCCATTGATGGGAGAAGACCAAAGAGACATGACAACTAAATGCCTGGTGAGATTATGGATAGATTCTGGAATAGAAAAAGAAACATTGAAATACAGTTAACATTTTAGGTAATAATATTTTCCAGGGTCAATGTCTTAATTTTGATAATCATGCTATAGCTATGTAAAATGTTAACCTTAGAGGAAGATGAGTGAAGAGTATACAGGAACTCTCCGTAAAACTCTTCTGTAAATCTAACTTTCAAAATTAAAAAAAAAAAAAAAAAGAAAGAAACCAATCACCAAAATTAGGAATGAAATGTGGGGCATCACTAAGGATTCTACAGATAATAAAAGAAAACTAGGGGGAACGTAAAAACAAATTTATGCCAATATGTTTGACAATGTGTATGAAGTATAAACTGCTTGAAATAGATATCAACATAAACTCAAGAAAAAAAATAATCAAAACTGTCTTATTGTTAAAGAATTAAATTTATATTTAAAAACCTTTCCACAAAGAAATCTCTAGGCCTAGATAATTTTGCTGATTAATTCTACTTACTATTTAAAAGAAAAATCATTCCAATTTTACATAATCTCTTCTGGAAGGTGGAGGAGGTAGGAATACATCCCTGAACTGATTTTTTTTGAGATAAGAATTCTCCTGATTTTAAACCAAACAAATGAATTACAATAAAACTGTAGAATAACCTTCATGAATATAAATGCAAAAATCTTCCATAAAATATTAGTAAATAAAATTCAGATAAATATCAATCTTGACCTATATCTTGCACCAGGCTATACTGAAGATACGCAGGGCACTGGGAAAAAAAGCCAGATAATATATGATGATAAGGTGGAGTTTATTCTGGAAATTTAAGATTGTTCAATATATGAAAAACAATGTAGCTCTGAACCCAAAGACTGAAGAGGAAAAAAATATGATTATCTCAACAGATGCAGAAAAAGCATTTGACAAAATGCAACATCAATTTATCAATTAAAAAATCTGTAAGGGGAGTAGGCATTAATGTAAACTTTTTGGACCAGGTAAGGAGCATCCTTGAAGAAATTGGAAGTAACATGACCCTTATGGTGAAATACTGGATATGTTCCCCTTAATATTAGGAGAAGAGTAAAGATACCGGTGTTTAGTAAGTAATGTACTGAAAGTTCCAGTCAGTGCAATAAGGTAAGAAAAATTTAATAAAATAAATATAGAATAAAAAGAGAAAAAATATTTTTATTTACAACTGACATGATTTTCTATGTAAAACATTTTAAAGAAGCTATAAAAAATACTTTCAGATAATAAGTTAGATTATCAAGGATATTAGATCTAAGATTAATTTGCAGAATTATTATTTATATTAGCAAAGAACAATAAAAAATTTTAAAAATTTTAAAAATACAATAAAATTTCAAAAAATATGAAATAATAATCATACTTTTTTACTGAAATTATAAGCATTTATATTAAATTTAAAACGGCCTAAATAAGTGCAGCAGAATTCTTTGCTCATAGATCACCTTGGTCAACATTGTAAAGATGTCAGTTCTCCCCAATCAAGCTACAAATTGAATGCAATTAATTTAATTTAATAAAAAAATCAATTGCAATAAAAATACCACTAGACTTAAAAGTTTTAATTGATAATTTAAAAATAGAAATTTTCAATCTGAAGCTTAAGTTTTTGCAGAAAAACAAAGGAACCAAAAGAGCAAAAACAATTTTTTTAAAAAAAGAAGAGATGGAATATACAACAAAGTTGTAATAATGAAGACAGTATAGTATTGATGAAAGGATAAATTCATAAATAAGTCAAACAGAATAGAGACAAGAATTAGACCTACTGGTATACGTTCAATTGATTTTCAACAAAGGTAATTCAATGGAAATTGATAGACTTTTCAACCAATAGTGCCAGAACAACTAGCCAGGCACAGGTTAAAAAACATCAGTCTTGACCTTAATCTTGTACAGAGCTGCAATGAGTATACACAGGGCACTGAAGAAAAGAAAACACACTTTTTTTTTTTTTTTTTTTTGGTTCAGGACCTCTACCTACATGCAATTTGAAACAGCCCACATTAAAATGTCAGCAACACCCTGGCTGATCATTCATAGACAGTCCTGTGAAAGAAATATTGTGCCAATCAGAGAATGTGATTCACTCAATAAGCTGCGCTCTTGAAGTCAAGCTCATTTATTGGGCTCAGCATTATGCATAACTCAAAAATCTCAGAGCTCCTCTGGGCATCTGGTTGACCCAATCAAGGTGTTAAAGTGTTGGAAGGGAGAAATACTGATTCAGGCTCCTGTGGGTTGTTTCAGGCACCTAAGGGGTACTTTGACCATTTTGAAGAAAGCCCTAAAAAGTAGAAGGGGATGGTACTGTGTGGGACAGCCCCCAGGTGGAGCAAGAGCCCCACCTGCCTAGGTCTAAGAACAGTACTTTCTTGAACCATATAACTCAACTCAGAATGGATCATAAATCTAATGTAAAATGTAAAATTACAACATTTCTGAATAATAATGGAGAAAATGCAATGTTGCATTAGTCAAAGATTTTTTAAGATCATATACATAAAGCAGGAAACAAAAATAGAAAGAAATATAAATTCGACTTAGTCAAAATTTAAAAGTTCTGCTATTTGAAAGGGTTAAGAGAATGAAAAGAACAGGCACAGAGTAGGAGGAAATATTTACAAAGCACATATATACATAGCACACATAAATGACAGGTATTCTGCACATAAAGAATTATCAAAACTCAATTATAGGGAACAACCTAACATAAAAATGGATGAAACTCTGAATAGACATAGCTCCAAAGAAGATATGTTGATGGTAAATAAGCACATGAAAAGATTCTAAGCATCATTCATCAGGGAAATGGAAATTAAAACCACAATGAGCTATTGTAATACACTTGTTAAAGTAGTTTTACAAAGCTAAAAAAAAAAGCTGAAAATTTTTAGTGTAGGTGATCGAAAGGACCAACTGGAACACTCATGTGTTGCTGCTGAGAGTTCAAAATGGTAAAACTACTTTGCAAAAGAGGTTGGCAATTCCTTATATAGTAAAACACATTCATACCTTACAACTCAGCAACCTCACTACCAGGTAATTACCCAAGAGAAATGAAATCATCTGTCCAAACAAAAACTTGTATGTAAATGTTTTATAAAAGTTTTATTTATAGTCACCAAAAACATGAAACAATTAAATTGTTCAGTAAACTGTAAATGGGAAGAAAAGGAGCATATCCATACAATGGAATACTACTGAGCAATAAAAAGGAATGAACTACTGATACATCAAATGATGAGGATAAATCTATTTAAGATTCACGCATTGTGCTATATAAACAAAACCAGGCTCAGAATATTGCATAATCTATGATTGCATTTTGATCATGTTCTAGAAAGCACACATATAAATGGGACAGTAGTAAACAATGCTTCCCAGGGTTGGAATGGAGGCAAAGGATTAACCTCAAAGAGTTATGAGGCAATTTTTTAGAGTGATGAAAACATTCTATATTTTGATTGTGATGTTGATTACATGATTATGCATTTGTCAAAATTCACAGATCTGTACACCAAAAACAGGAACATTTTTCTCAATTATATCTCAACCTAACTTTAATAAAAGAGGCAATAAAAGATTACATTAACTTTATACGTGAAAATCTTCCTTTACCTGACACCATCTTCCAGAATTATCCATCATTAACATTATTTTAGTAGATTTAGTTTTTGTAGTATTAAATGTTGCATTCAGATAAGTATATTGCTGACCTCTTATCATTGGTTGCACAAATATATATATAATTATATTAAGACGATCTCTATATATCATTAGAATTATATATATATATATATACCCAGACATAACTTTTCTAAGTTCTTACTTATTTTAAAATGTTTATTTTCAATTTCCAGACTCATTAGAAATTAAAAAAAAATTCAAAGTGTTCACTTATAACTTCCACCCAGATTTCTTCAATGATAACATCTTATATAACCACAATACATTAAAAAAACTAGGAAACTGACATTAGTACAATGTTAAACTATAGATATTATCTAGGTTTAGCAGTTTGTACTTGCACTCATTGTTATTGTTGTTATTTGTTTAAGTGCAGAGATTGGTTTACAAGCCCTGTTGACAACTTCTTCCAAGTACTAAAAAAATGACAGCCATAGAGGTCAACCCATTCCTTCCCACCTAGGGAGTTGGTAAAGAATTATCAAGGGGAGGGAAGGATTCTGAACATACCTCTAAGTGACCCATGCATAAAACTAACCAAAGTGAACACAATAAGTGCTTTAATTGATGGTATGGAAAACAGCTCAGGTTTCAAACTGGCTTCTGGTTAGCACATAGTGGAACAAGACTTAGAAAACTAAATTTACAGGTGCACATAGTCCACAAAACCTAAATAAGTGGCATTTTGAACCTAAACAGGTTGACTGCCTGTTAAACCAGAAGAGTTAAACATGAACCAGAATCTCATAACAACAGTTAAACTGCCAGGATATAATCCAAAATTAATCATAATAACTAGAAGCAAGAAAATCTCAATTTAAATGAGAACAGATAATCTACAGATGCCAACACCAGTATGGCACAGTTGTCGGAATTATTAGACAAGTATTTTAAACCCACATTCTTTAAAATGCTTCAATAAGCAGTTGTTAACACTCACATTTAAATGTTAGAAAAAATCTCAGCCAAAGAATAGACAATACATATGTTTTCAAATTAAATCTTTAGAAGGACACTTTATAATTGAAAGATACAAAACAAAAACAAAAACGTCACTGAAGGAGCTCAGTAGCATAATGGAGACAACAACAACAAAAAAAATCAATAAACTTGAAGTTCAATAGAAATTATCCAATCTAAACTGTAAAGATAAATTGAAAAAAAAATGAGTTTAACATGTTCCACATGGCTCGTGGAACCACAAAAACAAAAGACCTAACACTTGTGTCATTGGTGTTCCAGAAAGAGAAAAAGGAAAAGCAATCAGATGAAAAAAAATTGAAGAATGATTGAAAACTTCCCAGATTTGTTCAAAACCTAAGTTTACAGATACAAGAAACTTAGTGAATTCTAAGCAAGATAAACCCAAAGAAATCAATAACCAGACACATGAGAGTGAAATTTCCTAAAATCAAAGATAAAGAAAAATCTTGAAAGCAGCCAGAGAGAAAAGATACATTATCTACAGGGTAGTAACAACTTGAACAACAGGGTATTTCTCATCAGAAAACAGGAGGCTGGAAGGAAGTAACAACATTTTTCAAATGCTGAAAGAGAAAGATGGACAACCCAACACGTGATTCTATATTTAGTGAAGATATCCTTTAGGAATGAAGGAGAAATAAAGACATCCTCAAATTAAGAAATACTAAAATTTTATTGCCAGCAGAATTGCTTAAAATACTTTCTAATGGAAGTTCTTCAGTCGTAAAGGAAGCAGCATAAAATGTGGGATATAAACATGTTTATACATGTTTTTTAATGACATAAAAACTTGATTTATTGATTTATTTTAATTATACACTATCAACTATTTCTTGTTGAGCTATGATACTCTTCGTTTTTAATTGATTGATCCTCCAGACACTCAATCCATAAAATAAACCTGTATTAAATTTCTAGACATCTATAAATGCTAGTGTCTATAAGTCACAGGATTAATTTCTACTTATCCTTCATGTCTCAAAAATTTTTTTCTTTGGGTTTATTTCCTAAAGTCTCTCAGATAGTTTATATGTTTCTACATATGCTACTGTTGCATGGCATTTCTCCTCTCATGATATCTATCACACTTTAAGTTACTGGTTTATTGTAAGCTATCTTAGAGGGACTGTGGCTCTGTTTTTCAAAAATTATATTGCACCATCTAGCAGACCATCTGACCCATAATAAGCACTGAAAATAACTGAATAATAATATAGTGGGTACTTTCTGACTGTATCTTTATTTAAAATAAGTAAGTAAACTTAAGAAAAATTACTAGTTTTTTCTTATAACATTTTTTCTTATCCTATTAAATATGATTTAAAATTTTATTTTCTGAAATTCTCAGATTACCAATTATAAATGAAAAAAGGGTATCTATTTAGCATTTGGTGTGTTATATAGACTATCTCATTAAATTCTCACAGCAATTTATTAAATTGGCACCATTATTTCCTCTATTTTTATAAAGAAGAAAACTGAGCCACAGAGATGTTAATCCACTCTTCTAAGTCCTAACTGGTAAGTGACTGGGCAGGATGTGGATAAATGAAATTTTAATAGGTAGTTCAACAATTTGTTATTTTATAATTCCTAATTTTTGTTACATTTAAAGAAAAGATTGCTTCCAAAAAAGATCATTCCTCAATTGACATTTCTGCAACTGGTTATTTTCCATGCTGCCCATTTCTTCTAGGTAATATGATATATTGTGGTAGATAAGTCTAGAATAGTGGTCATGCATAGGTGAGGTTTCATCACATTCTTAAGCTTAACAAAACTACGCAATCAGATGATGACATTCAAATGTACTTTTGGAAGTGTCAAGATTAGACTACAAGTGTGACCTTAAATAATCTTTATGCTCAGCACATATTCAAACCATTATAAAAAGGATCACTTTGAAAAAAATCAACATGTATAAAAATAACACTTATTTCTTACTATGTATCACATACTTTTCTGAGCAATTAATATATAATTAAATTAAACCTTTATAATTCCTTTACGTGAGATACTGTTAGTTTCCCTATTTTGCAGAGAAGGAACTGAGGCTTAGGGAGAAAAATTAACTCGTTCAACAAAACACAGGAAATTATTAGTTGCAAAGATTTCATAAATTTGTATATTTCAAAGGGCTCACCAAACTCCCAAGAGCATACTCACAGTAAGGTGTTTATTTAAATGTACAGAATGAGAGTATGCATGCAAGCATTGAGAATGTGAGAGACATCCAGACAAAATCTTATCAGGGTCCTTATGCACAAATGGGCATGCTGTCTCTGCATTAAACTATTAAGATCTGTGTCCTGAATCCTGGTTTCAGAACAGCCCAGGGCAGAAGTTCCAGTGGGGACTTTTTATGCCCCTCTGATCAGCTAGTCAAGCTGAGATGTCTAACCACTTAGGTCAGATGAAAACCACCAATAAACAAATCAGCTCTGAGTGTCACCAAGGGAGTTTTACACTTTAAAAAGTAAATCATTAATTCCACTGCCTTTATATTAGCCAATAGTCAAAGTTAGATATGCAGGCATCCCCAGAGTTTCCCAGGTCCAGTTGTAAATGAACAGTAGCCTACACTGTGCTAGAACTTGGATTTTAATCCTGACATTCTGGCTCCAGAGATCATGCTCTTAAAACTATGTTATTGATGCAACAGGGGAAGCTTACTATTCATTTGGCCTAATGTTATTTAGTAAAAGTGATAGAAACAGGTCTCATTGTGGTAAATTGATGTCCTTATATTAATAATATATGAGTTGATCATAATTTTAATAGCTGACATTTACAACATTATGAAGTAGAAAATTTTATAAGTATTCCCATTTTACAGGCAAGGGGACTGAGGCTTAGAGAGGGTATATAATGTTATATAGCTGTTTTTGGAAGAGCCATCCATCCATCAATCCATCCTACCGCATTGGTAACAAGTTTAAAATCTGGAGCTAGGCTGCCTTGATTATAGCGCTGGCTCAGCCCCTCACTAGCCATGTGCTTTAGACCACATTTCTTCACTGTTTTGTGCATCGGTGTCCTTATTGCTAAGCAGGAATAACGGGGGTACGTATGTGTAGCATAATCTTCATTGTGAGGATCAAATGAATTGATATATGTATGGCTCTTAGAACAGTGTCAGGCACATGATTAATACTATATCATCATTAGCTATTATTACTCATGCAATAAATGTTTATTGAGTGTTTACAGGATCTGTTCTAGACACAGAGGATATAGTAATGAATAAACCAAAGTCAAAGCTCTCAAAGAGTTTACATTTTAGTGGGAGAGGACAGGCAATGCTTAAAAAAGTAAATGCGAACTACACCAAGTGAAGATAAGCACAACTGAAAAAATTAAACAGATAAACATTTTAGAGGGTGATGAATGGATGGGTCTATTATATATATGATTTGAGACAAAACCTAATAGAAATGAAGAGAGATGCAGCCAACTGGGAAGAAGAATTAATGGCAGAAAACAAATTGCAAAAGCACTGAGGCAGGTGTATGTTTGGATAGCATAAGGAACAGCAGAGAAGGACAGTGTGGCTGATACAGCATGAGTAGGGCACAGGTCATTGAGGTGTGGAGGTAGGGAAGTGGGGAGAAGGCAGATCATGCAGAGTTTGTACAACATAGGGACTTGGGGCCTTATTAAGAGTGTTTAAGAAAGATTAATAACAGAATCTAAGTTACATTTTAAAATATTCTGTTAGTTCCTGTGTGGAAAACAGATAGCGTGTTTGAAAAGTGGCAAGGATGGGAGAAAACCATTTGAGAAGAACTGATAATTGCTCAGTTGGGAGCAGTAGATTGACATGAGTAAGTCATCTAAAACTGAGTACATTGGAATGGTGAAACTAGCATTTAACCTGAATCTGCTTAACCTCAAATCCCATAAGTCTCTGACCAGACATGGGACAAATACCTTCATCCTCTAACTCCCAGGATTCCATGGTATAACTAAGTCATGTGTCTGCTTCTCCAGCTGAGGGAGGACCCTAGTTAAGCTAGTCCCTTTCCCCACCATGCCCTAGAGCTTATGTTCCCTCCTAGGGTCTCAACTCTTTCTGCATTTTTTTTTCTGGGAAAACTCACTTCTAGTCTCTGCCTAGATGATAACTAAGATTCATTGCAAATTTATGACTCCATCTAAAATCTTTCCAAAATTCCCTAAGACTGTTTAGAATTTCCTATGGAAAAAGTTCAAATCCAAAACAAAATAAAAACACCCCGGCATAGTAAACTCAAAACTCAATATCTAACACTCTCCCCCTAATATAAGTCTGCTTATTGTCCAGCAGACAAACCTAAATTTATGCTTCCTTTATCCCGGCGCTATCTCAGTGAATGGCAATGTTTTGAAAACAGATATCAAGGCACATTGACAACTAGAGATGAGAAGAAGTTTTCAACTTACACATCAACTTTTAACAATCACTAGTGGCTAGCTGGATTAGAAATGAGAAACACAATGCAGCCAACCTCTCACATCTCTTTCACATACACATAATTGAAGTTCAATATAATTATTCTTTTATTAAGCAAAGGTTCCTTTAAGCAAAGTGAAAATACATTGAAGGTTGGGAGGGTATCTGAGTAGGTGATTTTTATTCTAAATTTTATGTAAAATCCCATAGAGCATGCTTATTACAACACAAGACAAGATTTTTTTAAGACTTGTGATATAATTGGTCATATATTTAATTAGAGGCATATCTATTTGTTTGAGAGACAGTAAGGACCTTGGATAAGCATGGATCTTAGAATCTCTGACTTAGTGGTTACACTTAAGAATCTCTCAGTCAATATAAGACTCTACTCTAAAGCAACCCTTGACAGACTTCCAGATTCTGCAGGAGCATGTTCAACAATGTAGTCATCATGAACCCTTATGGTGGCAAATGCATTTTAAGAACTCTAATTATTAGACCATTCTTTCTTACTAAAGAAGGAGTTACGGAGATACTTGAGAAGAGAAAAATAATGAATTCCAAAGTAGTATGCTGTTCAAACATTTTTACAAACTAAATCCAAATATCTGGTCTATCTGCTTCATTGTTTACCCTTTAAATGAACCTAGTATACCTTCACACCTGTAACCATGGCAAACATCTCTAAGCCAACCTCACATTGGTCCTTTCTCTCTCTACCTGAATATGAACAAGTTTTATCCTCACGGTACCTCAAACTCTATATCTGTAAACAAAAAATTGGTAATAAGAAGGTCCATCCCTTAAATATGTAGAGAGAATTAAATGAATTAATATACCTAACGTGCCTAGGACAGTGCCTAGAACAAGTAATTTATGATAGGTATTACTGTTGTCATTGTTACTTTCTTATTAATATTATAATTTCTTACTTTTTCTTATTCCTTACTTCTAATTCTAGTCCATTATTTGACCCTTGTTGGCCATACATTTCCTTGGACTGGAGTCATCTTTGGCATTTGCCATCTGATTTAATTTTTGGCATATCTCAGACTATGACTTCGTTTTGTCCTTGAGCTTCACATGCTAGGAAACCACTTGTGAACTGCACAAGCTGGACTGCCCCTCATTAACACGACCTGGCAGTCAAAGTGAGAGGAGAAGAAAATTCCTGGAGTAAAACTTGCTCCAGGGCTTCCAAATGCTGCAGGTTCACATGCAAAAATCTGAAGTCAAATTTCTAACCAGATAATTTTTTCACTTCTAAAATTCGTATCAGCTGTTGATCCTTGGCACAGACTGTGAGCTGTGCAATTCTAACCTCCCACCTCCCATCTTCATGGCATATTGTCATCACAATTCCTGCTTGGTAAGTTTTGAAGCGTCCTTTGAGACTGTTGTTTTTGTTAAAGTTAGCTCTTTAACAAACAACAAAGACCTAAATTTTCACCTCATTCTAAGAAACGCACATCTTTTAATGTCTAGCAACCAAATCAGTGCTGCCTTTCCTGCTACCTTGACGTCTACCTGCAGAGGCTACTTGGGCTTCAGGGTGGTTAAGGATCACTGAGAATTTTCCAACAATACCTTTTTATCGCTGAGGGGCCAATGTTTTGGTGATCCTTAAATCTACTGATGTTTTCACTGCTTTTTTCCAAAAGCCAAGTAAAGGTAATTGAATCTTCTGGAGTTATATCTTTATTTCTCTTTTGGCATTTATGACTCTCTCCTAGCCCTTTTAGAGGGAGCTCAACAGAGAACTTCCTGTGCAACTCAGAAGTTTCTTTAGATACTCACCCTTTTAGATTTTATTCAGAACAGCTTTGAATATATTTTAGGATATTTATTTCTCGAGCTTTTTGTATTTATTTGTAATAAATATCAAATACAACTCATACCTCCATTCTTACTTGCTTTTGACAACCAAATCTATGAATGACCCACCATTAGCATCTCAATCCTATTCCAGCCCTTGAGTCAGCCCTATATTAAGGAGCCATACCTAGCCATGACTTTAAAAATATATTCTGCATATAACTTTAAAAAAATTGTGTCTAAATCTAGGATATTGCTTCCCAAATTCATGAAGAAAAGCCAGATTTCTTGAAACTATCTTTCATAGATTGATTCTTCTATAAAACACACCTACACAAAAACAAAAATGACTAAGCACCAGAGAATGAAATTTCAAAAAGTTCACTCAAATTATAAACCTCAATTTTTAATGCTAAAACTACATTTCAATAAATACAATAAAAACATTTCATAAAATGTATATTAAAAATAAACACACAGGCAATATATACAGAAAATGATTTTATATGCATAGCTATTTGATCTTTTGCAATGCAAATAAATAGGATGCTATTAGTGAAATGAAATTATCCATATTTAAGGTGTATTTGCATACTTTGAACATTATGTATATCAGTATATAAAGTTTTAAGTGATGAGTTTGCTTCTTATTTGTCAATTTATCTTATCTAAGTTGGTTTGATGACAATGATACAGCAACTGACATTCTATAGCTAAACGGTTTCTAGTTTTTCTTATTTTATCATCACTCATAGGAGAAAACAATCTAAGTATTTGAATGAGAACAAAAGAAAAATTTAAAGCAATTTTAGCAACCTCAGGATAGCTTTTTAAAAACTTCTACTCAAAATGGAGCAAAAATTGGGATGATGTATTTTTAAAATTTATCTTCAATTTTTCATCAATAGCCAGTCCCAACAATTTATCTTATAAATTATAGCTAACTGAAATAATAATTTGATGAATAAATAAGTCATGGAGTTTATACTGTTTTATCTATTTTTCTTCTGGATTAAAAAAATTGCCCAATTTAAGTAGCCAAAAAAATAACTTTCCTCTCTTCTCTAAAAATGTCAGGTTACTTTCTGTTTGTGCCATATAACAACTTGATCACGGAAGCGATAAACCATAATATTCAGAGGTCCTGATCACTTAAAATGCAAACGTTTTATTTGATGGTTTTGGTCATTGGGGATCATCTTAGAATTCTACCAGAAATATTACTCTTTCTTTGCAAATCCAATGCCTTAAATACATAGTTGGCAAGTAACATATACTAATAAAAGACATTTAAAAAATAGACTGTAAATGTTACATTATTTTATGCAAGAATGAGCAAATAAATTTAAGCAATAATTAGGAAACAGAAAATAAAATTCATGCCTTAACCCCAAGATGGCTGCCAAATGCTGATGATCTGAATATAGACTATATGTTTCTGATTGAGTGGGGTGGAGTTAATGGAGGGAGCTAATATTTGGCTTGAACAACAGCAGTTTAGCTAAAATACCAGATATAATATAACCTTTTATTTTAGTGTAAGTAATTTCATTTTTTCTTTCCTGATCCCTATTGGCATAAATGCTTTGTCTATTACTTTCCAAATGGCATAAGCACAGGCTTAAAATTTTTATATAATAAAAATAAATGTAATCTATCTTTAAAGAGATCTATGAAAACACATTCGGAGAATCACCTGGTAATACAGTAATAGCTTCACATGTCTCTTAGAAAGATTTCACACTCTATAGTTAACTTCTCTTTAAATCATTTATCAGCATCTCTGTATTCATGTATTGAATCCCATCCCTAGGAATGAACTTTAATTCTCACCATCTGTGCCTTGGCCAGAAATGTCCATATTCCTTTAATGCATAAATACATCCCGGATATTTCTCATTCTGTTAGTAAGAGCTGTGAAGCACAGAAAATAATGTTTCAAAGAGGAACCGCAAGGGATCATTTATTGCTCCAGCACTTTGAAAAATCTATGAAAATCCTTTATGGCTTCTTCATTATATTTTCAATGGAACAATTAGTTTGAGTGGCTACAAACACTGAATTTTCATGACCACATTAGCCTTTGAAGCCAAATTATTGAATGCATTATTCTCTATGCAAAATACAGTGGGATAGGGCGCGTTTTGTGATTAAAAAGCGTAAGTTGCCTCCAACTGGAAAACTAGTTGAGAGTTAATTTCCTAACAGCCTATCTGGTCACATTTTAAAACCTACTCAGTTTGCATAATTCAGCAGTTTGTTCCAAGGATATATTTTACAAGTCTTGAGAATAGTTACTCTGACTTTTTCAATATTTAGTAAAGCTCTTGCAATGAATGGTAACATCTCAAATACAAAAGTAGTCCCTTGAAAACCTTGGTTGCAGTTTCTAAACGTAAGACATTTTCATGCCCATTTCATTCAGGCACACGCTATAATTACCTCAGAATTACTGAGAGCACAATTCTAGCACCAACTGGAGCAATTTCCCACTGCTTGACAGAGTGAAAGCATGATGAAAATATTTCCAGACAATATAGCTTTATTTCTCTTGGACCTTACCTGTTTCATATTTTTAAATTCTACAAAATTCAGGTAATACACGGAGGTTTTGACTCCAGGCCAAGGGCTGGCAAATATTTTCTATAAATAAAGATGTAGTAATATTTTAATCTTTGAGCCATAAATTCTGTGAGACAACTACTGGACTCTGCCTTTGTAGCATGAAAGCAGCTGTGGACAATGCTGCTAAACAGTGTTGCAATAAAACTTTATTTACAAAAAAGATGGCTAATGGAATTTAACCCTCAAAACCTAGTTTGCCAGTGTTTGCTCAAAACAATAGAATAAAACATCCATCTCATTTTCTCAGGCCAGAACTACTTTTCTAATTGGTGAGGCAGTCATATCAAGACACGAATATATTGTGCTATTTGGAAATTCCGTATTTGTTATAGAGGTTCTACTTCATTTAGCAGCCTTGTGATGGTTAGTTTTATGTATCAACTTGGTAACATCACAATGCCTGGATATTTGGTCAATCGTTTGTCTGGAGGTTGCTATGAAGGTACTTTTTGGATTAACTTTTAAATCAAGACTTTGAATAAAGCAGATTATCCTTCATAACGCTGGTGGGCTTCATCTAAGCAGTTATTGAACAGTATCTTCAAACTTGATGACTTATCAAGTGCAGTTGTAGAAGTTTGGTTCATATGTATCTCTGTGAAACATGACTTTTCACTTAAATAATTACTCTTCTGAAATAATCTTGCTTATTTATTTGTACATGTTGAAAGTGAGGTGATAGATGTTAATTAACTGGCTTCATTACAGCAGCAGAGGTTTGCAGAAAAAAGTTTATGTTGTTAACATGATATTCTTCAAATAGAAAATCAGCTGAATTAATTTCAACAATGGTTTAATTTTTTCATCCATTTCATGGAATCAATTAATAAGGCTTTTGGCAGTTCACCCTAGTTAAACATGAAACAGCTGAATCCTTGGGATTATTAATATAAATTCAGTTAGGAAGTTCAACATTCAAGACAAAATTGTGTTTGTAATAGTAACACATTTAATATAAATTTTGGTATAGCACATGATCTTGGTAAACATATCACGTAGTAAATGAGAAAACTATGGAGTAGAAATATATTTGCAATTGTTTATTATACACATATAATAAAAATGGCATCTAAATAGGCTGTAACATTAAATAAGGGAAATTGTCAAAATTTAAAAATATTTTATATATAATGTACTTGTTACATAAAAATGTTGATAAAAATATAAATTTCTGTGTGTTAGAATATATTGATAGCTGCCTTCTATCAGTTAGATTTTGGCAATGTTTTTATCTTTGAATAACTACTTTGTAAATTAACCTAACTTTGCTAAAATGGCATTACATTTTTTTGTGAGTGCTCTACATGTTGGTTGCAACTTGTATAAAATTAGTTGAAAATTTTCAGTCAACACAGATGAGTGGAGCCAAAATAATTTCAAGATTTTTGCTAACTAAAATTGATGTAAAAAAAGCTCTCAAACTGATATTTCTTTCTACAAAATAATAAAACAAATCACAAATTAAACAATAAGAGTTCAAATAGTGAAATTTGACTTTATTTTATCTGAGCCTTAAGAGAAAAATATCTTAGTTCTTTTCTACCATTTGAAGAATTTTTAAAGTGTATCCTTTAGTAGCATTAAGTACACTCATATTATTGAGCAAAGATCACCATCATTTTTGAACATTTTTCATCTTCCAAAATTGAAACTTTGTACCCATTAAACAGTAACTCCTCAGTCCTCCCCTCCATCCCCTGGCTACCATTCTTTTTGTCTCTATGAATTTGATTATGTTAGCTACTTCATATAAGTGGAATTACATAGTGTTTGTTTTTTTATGACTGGTTTATTTTACTTAGCATAATGTCTTCAAGATTAATCCATCCTGTAGCATTTCAGAATTTCCTTCCTTTTTAGAGATGAACAATATCCCACTGTATACTACATTTTGTTTATTCATTAATTTATTTATGGAGACTTGGGTTGTCTCCACATTTTGACTATTGTGAATAGTTCAGCTATTAACACGGGTATACAAACATCTCTTGGAGTCACTGCTTTCAATTCTTTTGCGTATACACCCAGAAGTGGAATGACTGGATCATATAGTAATTCCATTTTATTATTTTGAAGAACTGCCATTCTGTTTTCCATAGCAGCCACACCATTTTACATTCCCACTAACAATATACAAGGGTTCCAGTTTCTCCACATCCTCATCAATACTTGTTATTTTCTGTTGTTTGTTTTATATTAACCATCCAAATGGGTATGAAGTGGTATCTTACTGTGGTTTTAATTTGTAATTACTTAATGATTAATGATATTGAGCACTTTTTCCTGTGTTTATTAGCCATTTGTATATTCTGTTGGAAAAAAAAATGTCTATTCAAGTCTTTCCCCAATTTTTAAATTAAATTATTTGATTTTTGTTGTTGAGTAGTAGTAGTTCTTTATATATTTTGTGTATTGGCCACTTATCAGATGGATGATCTGTGAATGTTTTTTATCCATTACATAAAATGACATTTCACTCTACTGATAGTTTCTTTGGCACACACAAGTTTTTTAATTTTAATGAAACTCAATTTGTCCATTTTTCCTGTGCTGTCATAGCCAAGAATCCATTGTCAAATTCTATGTTATAAAGCTCTTACCCTATGTTTTCTTCTAAGATTTTTAGTTCTGACATTTAATCCAATTTTGAGTCAATTTTTGTATACTCCGGTAGTAAGCTAAGAATTCAACATCATTCTTTTTCATGTGGTTATCCAGTTTTCCCAAAACCATTTGTTGAAAAGATTTTTCCCCCCATTTAATACTTTTAGAACTCGTGTTGAAAATCATTTGTCCATATATGAGAGGGTTTATTTCTGGGCTAGCTACCCTATTCTAATGGTCTTTAATGTCTGTCCTCATACCAGTATCACATTGTTTGATTACTGTAGCTTTAGTATAAGCTTTGAAATCAGGAAGTGTGAAACTTCCAACTTTGTTCTTTATTTTCCCAAGGTTGTTTTATCTATTTAGAGATTCCAAATAAATTTTAGAACAATTCTTTTTCTATTTCTGTGAAAAAAAAGTGACTGGGATGAATTCCTAGTTTTTAATTGAATATATATATTTTAATATTGGAGTAAAATAAATTGAAAAAGACCATATTACAGCATCTAAATTTGGTAAAATTTAAAAGAATTATAGAGACAAATTAATTGCCAGAATTTTTTCTAGAAAAATATTCTTGTGTATAATCTGTTTTCTTTAGTCCTCTTTATATAGAGCAATCACCAGAGCTCCTCCCACCAGTGTAATACGGGGTGGAAATGGGGTTGAAGATTGCGCACTCCCTTTAGAATTCATGTAAAAGGAAATAATACTATTAACCACACTTCATCTGATATCTTCAAACATTTGGATACACATATTATAAAGTTCAGAGGAAAGAAGCATCTATATTCAAGGTTGGGGGTAAGATTTCATCCAAATCCTATTTTCCATCTAAATAATATTATATATGTATGTATGTATGTATTAATTTATTTATTAACAGTAAAAAATCATGCATGTGTCCAACATTAGATATTACTTATAATATAAATATCACTTCCAATCTTAGGGTAAATGAGAGATTACAGAGAGAAGTATCAGTTTATCCCATGTTTGGGGGGCTCCTATCACTCTGCCCCATGTTCATGGGGATAATCCCAACAGAGCAGCCCAATGATTCTTTAAGAAATTAAGAGACAGAGTATAGTGGGAAACAAGATCACTTCCATATAAAACTAGCTATTCCCATGGTCCTATCCATCAAGCTTGCTTTGCTATAGTGAACTTTTAGGCACCTAGGAAATTGATAACATTTCTGTAAGATGAATAATTGTGTTCAGACATAACAGGTTATAAACAGAAAATTATGTGTATTCTCTGTAGTAAAAAACCTAGGTGCTATGCAAATAAATGGAATTAGAAAAATGCTGATAGTAATAATGAAGACAATAAACTATCAGCAAAACATTAATGAGCCAAGAATTCGCAAATCTCTGAGAACCTTTAGCAAATCGTTAGTAACAGTGACACGTTAGAAAATCTGTGGCCTTATTATGCCCAATGATATTCAATTAACGTTGTCATTTATTACAAATTATTAATGCGAATAAACACTATATTTAATGTTTGTATCCTTTCATTTGTTCTGTTTTTTATTCTTTCGTTGAAATATACCTATTTATAAATTTATATACAGTACATATTTTAAAGGTGAAGTAAAAAATCCTTGATTACCCAACTTAATATTTTAAAAAGAAAAGTCCTTTGATGTTAGATTACAATTCCATTCCTTGTATTTGTGCAATCTAATTTTCTTATCTGACAATGTAAATCAAGTTACTGTTGCTTTAGTAAATAAGATCAGTTTGAGTTACACGGCTTTATAGAAGCAATCTCCATCTTATAAAAATAGGTGAGCTGTATTATCCTTTACTTTGTTTTACTGTTGATATGGTAATTAAATACTTTGATTCTTCAAATTTACTAGCACCGAGTTTTCATGATCAAAAAGACAATAAGAAAAGAATATCTTAACTATATGACTGAACTCTGATTAGGAAAAGTATATTTCTATAGCTATTTAGAATTTTAAGCTGGGATGGAAAATACAGTTATTAATACTCTATATCTCATTGTAGGAAAGTTGAACGGAATAAAAGGAAATGCTGATGCTTCTTTTTTCTTTATTTTTGTTCCTGGTGGTGTTTATAACCTGGGATCTTGGTATAGATTCTGTACCTTCTCTTATCCCAAACTCCAATCATATTTTCTTCAGGAAATACTGAACAAATTGGAATACCAAACAAAATTCTCTAAGAAGAGAAAACAAAACCTCCCTCCTCCCCTTATTAAACAGTAGAAGTAAAAGAGACAAAGGATGAAATCATCTGAGAATATAAAATTGCAATTATTTCTTCCAAAGGAGAATTTTCAAGTGTTCCTTTTAAGACACAATTACATTTGATAATTGCCTTCCTATTTGGTCAATAATAATAATTTAAGGATCGAAAAAAATAAAACTCAAGTAGAAAGTACAAGCAGCTATTAAAGTATGTAAACTGCTGAGAATTTCCATTCTTTTTTTCAAGACAAACATTATTTATTATTCTTATATAACCTGCAATAACCTGAAATGGCTAGAAAAATTCCTGTTGCTAAGAGATGGAGAATTTGCCTAGATTTCATTTTCATGTTTGTTAAATTTTCAAACTCACATGTTTGTTAGGAAGCCTATGGAGAGTAACGGAAAATGGGCTATAGAGACAGAAGAGGACTATATTATCCGACATGAATTAAAAGCTTTACATATCAGATGCATGATTTGGGCCAATGATTTAAAAATCTCTAGACATTTATGTGGGTAAGTACATACATACTCTTCATAGAACATTGACTCTGGGCCAGGCACTGTGGTAGACATTTTATATATCTTTTCTTAAGTTCGTCTCATGGCAACTTCATGAGTTAAGCATGATTATCTTCATTTTGTAGATACATTGGGATTATTTTACAGAAAACATAGTACTTTGCTCAAGATCAAATAGCATACAAGTAGCAAAGCTAGGATTTGAAATCAATAGGTGTCACATCCATGTAACAATTAAGTTACTTTGCACTAATTTATTAAAAATTATCTGTTCACAAAAGTGGCCTTGGATTGTGTTCAATTAGCTTTAACTACTATGCATTATTCCACGATGAATTCCAAGGACTGAAATTTTGGCAAAAGAAGTTCTCTAGCATTTACTTAAAAAAAAAAAAAACTCCACCCCGCACCCCAGCCAGTGTGTTTCCCACCAACTATCCTCTAGTGGAACCCTTTAATGACAGATTATAACCGTGAGAATATTTTGCATAATGGGTTCAAAAAAGTTGCACTATCCTTCATTATAAAAGTTTATTAAATAGAGCTTGATCTTAGTTTCAGGCTAATCTTAGGAATAAGCTTATTTTTCTACTTTGGATACTTTAAAGAGAAGAAGGAACAAATGCATTTTCCAGGTTATCTGACAAGAAATAGATAAGAGAGTACAGACTGCCTTATATCCCTGTCACATGAAATAATAGAGATTACTTTTTTAAAAAGTCCAAAGTGGAAATGGCAGAAAGCAAATTTCCAGGTTTATTGAATACACAAGCTAGATAGGTTTCTATGATTAAAATTCAAACCCTAATTACTAACACTTGATTAATAGTACCCTTATATTTTCTCTCCCTCTCTCCTCTCCCCCTTCCTTTGTTAAATTAACTAGATTTGTTTACTTCCCATCCAAGAAGCCAACAAAGCATTCAATATATATTAATTCCTTTCATCTCACACAGTTCAGTATTTTTAAAAAAGCACACAAATAATATTTTACTACTTATATAATATCTTTTTAAAAAATCGCTATAAATATATTCTTTTACATTTGAATAATCAAGTACATCAAGCTAGATTTCAAATTTTTCTTACTGATGTTAATTAATGTATTCTTATCTTCATTCATTGACTATTCAGACACTGAGATGTCTACAAAGAGCAAGACACAGCCCTTGAGCTAGAGGAACACTATAATGGGAACACTGGCAGGCAAATGGATGATTATAATGCTGGGAAAAAAGCTACAGAGTTCCATGGAATCAAAGAGAAAGGAGAAACTAACTCTGTGGGGAAGTTAGACTGTCTAACTGATGACTTAGGATTTAGCCCTCTAATAGAGTCTGTGTTAGATTAATGATGTTTGTTTTTCATATTTCTTAATTGTATCTTTTCTGACATAAGCAGCCTTCAAATTGCCAGTTAAATGAATTGTTATTTTAGTTCTAACAGAATAATTCTGGATTCTATCTTGAAAAGCAATTTTTTTAGCTTTATGGGAAGTGGATTTGTGGGAAGTAAACTAATGGTGGATGCATGTAATAGTTTATTAACCAAATCCTGTTTAAAAAAATCAAAGAGCAGGAAGTTTTGGAACAATGAAATTTCCTATTTTCTTTATGCAGTGTTCAGAAACTCTCTGTAGAACGGCCAGTTCATATAATAAATACACTTGAAAGTCCAAAGCAAGAAAGTGGATACCATATGTTTATCTAGGAAATCACAACACTAGCAAAAACAAATGAACAACCAAACAAACAAATAAATTGTATCATGGTGAGTAAAGAGCTCTAGGTTGATGCGTTTTTTTCCAACAGAATGCCACCTCTTTTATTTTATCACAAACATTTTGATAAAGCATCGTAGTAAAAAACATGGTTTTGTTAAGCAGCTAGATAGAAATCAGCACCAGGCAGGGGGAGAGGAAGAGGGAAGGAGCAACCCAGAAAATAACAGTACACCTGCACTCAGGATAAGGTGCTTCAAAAATTTTTACTTTCTCCAAATGAGGGCCAGCAAAGAAGCCAGTTAGGATTGAATACTGCGGCTGCACAGTAGAGAGAAGGACCTGGCTTAACTTGACCCAATGCTCATTATAATGTAATTAACACTGCAGTTTGAGCCCCCTCCCGTACGCTTCTCTGTGTACATCATGGGTAAGAGCATGAGTAAAAGAGATGGGTATGCCTGAGCACAAGGAACCCGAGCTGTCAATCAATCAGCCTGAGCACTCAAAAAAAAAAAAAAAGTAAGCCATCAATCAATCCCCTCTAAGCCAGGATACAAGACAGGAGAACAAAGGAGCAGCGCCATTTTTCCCTCTCTTGGGTTGGCCTGACCCCAATTCTCAGAGGTGTATATTATTTTACTACTTTTTTACTTTACTAGTAAAATCTTCTGTTTATATTATGCTTTTTGTCTCTTGTTAAAAATTTTTTTTTCGATGACAAAGAACTGAGGTATTTTTTCTCCTCCTCCTGGTAACAGTTTGAATATTTCCATTTTATGTCTGCAAAAGTAAGATAACACAGCAAATTCTCTCATGACATCTGCTTATTCTTCCATTTATAGGGTCATTAAAGAGACATAAGATGATTTTGAACTTTGGATATTGAAAGAAAATCTGAAAATATGCATAAAGGTTCAAGATTTTAATTTTCTTAAACATATTTGTATGTTCTTGACCCACCAGTTAGTAAACTTAAAATATGATGCAAAATTATATTGTTTCCATTTCTTAAAAGAAAACAAAATTCTCCCTTTGTTATGGAAAAGATATTTTCTATGTTACTAATTTTTAATTTATTGTTAGATCCAGAAACTTCTTTTGACATAATAAAAATTGACAGAAAAATATGGTTTACACTAGCAATCAGATTTTTATTCAACATTTCAAAATATTCTAATTTTTTAAAGTGACTCACATATACCTTTCGCCAGGTCTAATATTATTACCAGATACACTTCTAACTTATATAATTTTATAGATGTAGAAAACTGGTTTTTGTAAGGTAGACAGCTATTAAATCAAGGCTTAAAGCAATGAAGGAAGTCAGAAGCCTTTGTCCTAAAGACCTAACTTTAATTAATCAGGTCACCTATCACCTCGACAAGTGAAAAGGGCTTTCAGAGTAAAGACCCAGACTTTATAATTTTATAGAGTGATGATGAACATGATTTTGATCTGGTGACATTTACATGGCCTAAGTTACAAGATAAAGACTATCTTTCTAAGGCTGACTGGAGTTAATTTATGGGATTTAAAAAATGATTAATAATGCTGTGATAGGAAACAAGAAAGAGAGAAAATTGTCTGGAACTCCTTTCTCCTGTTCTCTAAGACAGAGTCAAAGATGTGATTTGCCCAGGTGCATTCCTGCACGAATCAACTGTATCCCTTGAAGTCTCTCTTACCATCTCTTCCCTTTTCTGTAGTTAACTACTCCTGTAGGGGAAGAAATGTTTTCAATGATGGTGAGATTGACAACAAGGTCTTCTGAATTTGTCACCATCCACTGTGGAAAGGCATGACAGTCTTTCAAACTGTTTTATTTTTGGAGAGCACAAATACAGTACAATGGAATTACACTAAAGACAAAATTCATAAACACATCTTATTTTGGAAAACAAAATATTAAGAGGTTTTAGGGCAGTGGAAATATTCTTTGTGATATTATAATTGTGGATACATGTCATTATACATTTGTCCAAACCCAGAGAATATAAAACACTAAGAGTGATCTCTGGTATAAACTATGGACTTTGAGTGATAATAGTATATCAATATAGGGTCATCAATTTTGACAAAGGAAACACTCTGGCAGGGGATGTTGACCAACAGGGACGCTATGCCTGAGTTCAAACAGAGAATAGACAGGGAATTTCTGTACTTTCTGCTCAATTTTTCTGTGGACCTAAAACTGCTCTAAAATAGTCTATCAAAAATATTAAGAGGTGCTTTATAGAAGGAGTGTTTACTCTAAGAAAATAACCTATTCTGTGTTTAACACCATTATTTTTAAGATATCAATTTACACCAAGTTAAATAAAGCAATACATTTATAAAAAAAATAGGTAAAGTAAAACAAAACCAAGTAAAATCAAAGTAAATACCCACTGATTTTGTTGGAGTAAAATAAACAAATGTATAACTGTATCAAAAAAATAAACTATCTGTATAAAAATAAACCATTTGTATTACCATATAATCCACATCTGAATAAAACTGCTTTGGTTTTGATATTAACCTGTGGTTTAAAAATAAAATATTTGGAACACATTGTAGGGAGATAAATATATGGATTATATAGTTCTTAAAGGTTTATATTTATTCTCTATATAAAATAATGAAATCCTTAACATATTATAATGGCAAAAGTTTATGTTTTTGTTATTTTTTAGCATTATTATTAAAGTATTTAAAGAAGGAAGCCATTAGGCTACAGTGGCTCTAATTCCTGGGTAGCCTACGTAAGTAAACCAAAAGCTAAGCCAGAGTCCATGCACTCGAATCTGAGAAAATGAAACTTAATGACAATTACACACATCCAAGGAGGCTCTCCCAAACAGGGGAACTGCTTAAGCTATGGCTAGTCAAATCATCTTTCTTGCTTTGCTTTCCTGTCTTCACTATAAAAATCTTTCCTCTGGCCCCTGTCACAGGAGCGATCTGAACCATTGTTTATTTGGCACTGCTGGACTGGAATCAATGTATACTCAAACAAACCTTTGAAAATTGTAATGTTTCTCAGTTTTAACAGTTTATAACACTGCTCAATCTGGGTTTAAGAAAGTATGTATGTTCTCAGAATGCTACCAAGTAAATCTGGTGTGAGTACTTCAAATTCATCCTGGTGTTCTGTAATAGATGAGACTTAGGTGGCATTTATTTATTCCAAATCTAACAAAATGTTCAAAAAAAGTAATCGTGTTTAAATACATCTTAGTAACCATAAATACATGTTATTCCTGTTTGGTAGAAATACCAAGCATGTGTTATGAGAGGCCACCAGATCTTTTGCTCTATGCGTGGCACCCTCTCTCCTATAAATGCACAAGACAGCACTGTTATCTGGAACTGAGCAGGATACAGAATCTAAGATCTTCCAATAAGATCATCCCCATCTAGATCATAACTACCTAAGAACATTCTCAAACAGGAGGCCATATTCTCTCTCTTCTGGGTCCCTAGCAAAATTCCTCAAATTTCCACTACTTCTCTGAAACTACCCTTCACTGATTGCTCTACTATAACCCAACTGCCTCCTGAGGGCAATGATTCCCAAGCAGACCTCTTAGCAGTGACTTTTTCTGTCAAAACCCACAGGCCACAACACCCACCAGGAGATGTGTAAGTCCCCCCCCCCTTGGCTACAATCTCTCGGAAACTGGAATGGCCTCTCTCTTTCTCTGGAGTACTATTCTTCAAGTGTAGTGATCTCAGAGTTTTTCACTAAGATATGATGCTTAGTTAACCACATAAGCAGGCTGCTTTCCTATTCATAACAAGCTTTAGATCTCCCCCATTCTTTTGTCCTTAAGACATTTGTTGATATTAAATAACTTCTGTGATGCACTTCTTGTCTCTGACTCTGCTCTAAGATTGAGTCACTGGTTTTTTTTTTTTTTCAAGTTTATCAGGGTTATTAAAGTATTCCAATGATTTTGTATATTCATGTCTTAGCTCTGGCTGTTATCTGAAAATAGACTGGGTGTCTTAAATAATAGAAATTCAATTCTCACAATTTTGGAAGCTGGGAAGTCTCAAATCAAGAGTCTGGCCAGTTAGCTCCTGGTGAGAGCTCTTTTCCTGGTTTGCAGATGGCTGTCTTTTTGATGTATCCTTGAGAGAGAGAACAAGTTCTCTAATCTCTTTTTATAAGGGCACTGATTCTGTAGTGAGGACCCCACTTTCACGACTTCATCTAGATCTAATTACTTCCCCAAAGCCCCATTTCCAAATATCATCACATCTGGGGTTAGGGATTCAACTTACGAATTTTGGAAAGAACAGAAACAGTCCATGATCATTTATTAATCCACAACTCTATCATGCTAATTTTTACAATGTAATCTACCACTCCATGTCTAGCATGTCTCCTGTCCTTGAGCTGTATGCACTCACCAGAAACAGGGACCTGCTTAGAGTTCCTCGAGGCACAATCAGCTCTTTGTCAGTCATGTCCTTCATTATTTTGCTCCCCTTCTCCCTGCACACACCATTCCTCTTCACTTGACCTTCACATGGACAAAATCTACTCTGCTTTAAAACTCAGATCCTCATAGTGAAAATCTTTTGTTGTTTTTAAATCTTGCCTTCCAGACTAGGTAAGATGAATTTGCTACTAAGATCTATTTTATAAAAATGTTTGTATTTGTAGCGTCCAGCACACAAACTCAATTAATGTTTAATGAAACAACCCATGAAAGCCCATGAGATCATAAATTACTTCCAATTTATAGACGAAGAGAGCTAAGGAGAAAAAAAGGCAAATGAAATAATGGGCCAGATAGTGTTAATTAGCTACCCTTTAACAAAGGTCCACTTTCTCCTTGTCTCTTTTTTCATTTGTGAGTGGCAGTGTCCCGTATCCCAGGGCACGAATCATATTTCTTCTATGTCAATTATGGTATCTCAGTCCCACTTGCCAGTAATTAACTTAAAATAAAAATATGACATCCTCCTGGCATTTAATTTTAAAAATAAAGGGGTGAGGCTTCCAGAACATGGATTTCGTCTGAGCAAAACAGGTAAACAGTCCTTGCCCCCTTCCTATTCAGGTAATTGAAGGCTGCTGTAGTTTTCTTATAATCAAAAGGTGTAAGCCAAGAATATACCAGGGAAGTGAACCTGGAGGCCTAGTCTGTTCAAATGCTGTATCAGCTCTGCAATTTCCCATATGTGGGCTACTTGTTACATGGAAATGTAAATTTCTATTATTTAACCTACTTCAAGTTAGGCATCTGTTTCTTGCGATTCAATGAATCATATGTGACTCAAAACCTGATGACCATGAGTGATAGGTCTTCACCTGCTAAGAAGCACATCAGGGCAGAGACATTCCCTAATGTGAGGTCCCCACCAACTTGCCTTTTAGAAGCAACATATTGGAGGCTGTAGTTAGATTTTCCAGTATGTTACCCATTTTATTTAGGCCATTTAGGGACTCTGGTCTTTTCTCCCACAAAATACTAATTTATTATTATTACTATTTTACCATTGATAATAATAATACTAAGCTTGTATTGCCACTGAGGAATTTAGCTCCTTTGTCTTCCTACAATAGAAACTCATTTCTCTGAGAAAGTGGTGTGAAGCAAGTTCAGGCATTCATAAATAAACTGTAAGAAGAGGCCAGACCAGTGGACTAGATAAAACAGTAATTGAATCACTATATTAAGGCCTATAGCATAAGCTTATTATTTCTCTTTAGAAGGAGTCAACTATCCTAATATCTATGGTGAAGGACCACCTCCTTCCACTGAAGGAACTCTGTTTTTTATTGGGCATCAGGCATTAATAGGAAGCACCTCTTCACTCTCCCTCCACTCACAGCATGATGCTCTCACTTCCATACAAATTCCCCTGCTAAGAAGCTTAGTCCTTTGCTAAATGAGCAGCTCATTCCACATACAACATAGGAAATACCTACATCACCATGTACAGAGCATCTGAAAATGAATGCATTGGTAGATGAATGTATGTGAATTTATAATGAATATGGTATCTTTAGCTGCCATAGAGTGACTATTATGAACTAACACACCCAGAGAACTACCTAGAGTAATTGCTACTTGAATTTATATTTAATTTCCAATGGAAAATGTGGTCCAGTTGAGAGTCTCAGTAGTGCATCAACGAGATTTTAAAATGCCCATGCCTTAATTACTCCATTTATAAAACTGAAATAAAAATTACTTTAACATGCTATGAAAATTGCAAGCATGCTACCTTCAAAAAGCAGAAAATCTTACTGTTAAATAGTATGCATTGTGTAATATAGGATAGGTAAATATAACTCAGAGAAATATAACTCAGATGTGGGAAAAGGGGGAGAAAAGGATACTGAATATCCAGTTCATCACTGGAGAATCTTACACTCAGGAAAAAAGAAAAATCAAATGTGATTTATCAGGAAATTAAGAGTCAACACAAGAAACCTCATTTCTAAATTACTAATTACATTAGTATTAGTAATTCAATATATTTTCATTTACTGTATGCCCCTCATGTATTCCAAATAAAACTGCTTATTATCATGCCAAATTTCTTTCTGCACCCTGGAGAGTAATGGCAACTAACAAAAAATGGTTAGATCAGTAAAGTGCATCTTAGTCATATAAACATATTTTATTTATCTTACAAATTATAGTTTATTTGCCTCTTATCAGCCATAGCTTTTCAATGGTTGAAGTGGCTACAGAAAAACATCTTTGTAAATTTGCATTATTGACATATTTAAGCTATAAAATCTTAGAGAATGACATCAGTCACATTTAGCTTTTAGATGAAAAGAATATTGTCAGATATGACAGAATTTTTATTGAAATGTATGCCATTTGAGAAATTATATGGTGTTCTGATATGAATTCAGGTCTCCAGATGAGACTCTTATCTATCAGCTATCAATGAATCCTTTATAGTGTCTGAGATATAAAATGAGCCAGTCCCTAGCAATGGGAAGAAGAATGTGATTTTTAAATTGTTACATATTCTATATTCTGAACAAAATTTTATTATTAAGAATCAACAAAAAAGATTTGATTTTTATCACTTTGCATTAATTACATAAAAAGGAAAGAAGTAAAGGAAGGAGGAAGAAAGGAAAAGAAACTTGTGTATTTACAGACATAAAATATGAGTTTCAATAATAGGTATTGAGAATATCTCTGTCTAATACTCAATTATTCCTGATTTAAGAGATAGGAGTGTCATTCACTAGGTGTTGAATACACACATAATCAGAGGGTGGGTGGGTAAAAGGTTTTTAGATTTATAGAGATAAATATTAACAAAAGTAATATGTGATGTCTTGTCTTCAAAATATAAAATATATTTATCAGTTAATATTGTTAAATAAACTGCAATCACAGAAGTCAACCTCTTGTGTAGAATAAATTTTCTACTTGGAAAACTTAAGACTACTTGATCACCACTATTGGTGACTTTTTATGTATGGGTGTCTGTATATACACACACACACACACAATATATATATATATAGTTTTAAATTTTTATTGTTGTATAGTTGATTTACAACGTTGTGCTAGTTTTAGGAGTATAGCAAAGTGATACCTACTTTTATATATTATTTTTTTTTGCAATCTCAAGAATATAGTTAGAAAATACAACCGTTTTCACAAATCTTTTTATGCCTTGCTGATGCTCTATGTCTAACTTCAGAGAATTTTAAAGGCAAAAATATATGTTGCTAATTATTGGTTTTTATTTAGGCAGAAGACCTGAAACACTCTTCAGAGTGACTGGACCACAAAGCTTACAGAATATACAATGTTCCAAATTTTTTAAAAGACATATTTAATATAAATGTGCATATTTTATTGCTTCTTTTTACTATAAATGACTGATAGTTAAAAGTAATTACATATCAATGATCTAAATAGTATGTATCAGAAATGAGAAGTATGCATTTAATATAAATTTTGAATTTTTAAAAATAAAAAAGAATTATGCTTTACTAATATTTAGTATTTAGGCTGGCACCTTCTCTAAGGCAGTATTTATCAGAAGGTCATGTGTGATGTGCAGAATAGTATACATCCTTAAGGAAGAGAGAATTCCACGAGGCAGTAGGAACAAATGGCACTCTCAATAGCTTCTTTCCTTTCAATGTGTTCTGACAAAGTACACTGTATATATGCTAGATTAACATGATTTATGGGTTATAATGGCTAGTTTAAGCTAAATAAATCTCAAAAATTGATAATGACCTTAAAATATTCCTGTAAGGAAACAACTTATGTAAAATAGCACCAATGGTTCAAACACAAACTGAGAAAAGAGCAGATATGACATTTAACACATTCCAGTCAAAGTGCTTCATCTGCTATATCACGAGACAAAACAATGATGATTTTAATCGTATCTGATAAAAGACTGGCAACAGATGGAAAAAATGAGGTTATTGGAAACAGGGATCTACATCCACTATCCCTAAAAATGAATAGTGCTCTATCTTGTGGTTTAATTTGTGTGTTAAGAATGCTCTGAAGTACTTGTAATTAGAAATATATTTATAAGAATTTATCTTAACTTTATTTCCTTTAAAGATTTCTGTTTTGAGTATTCTGATTCTGTTTACAAAATGTGTAACATGATGATAATCATCCCATATACAATGTATTTTAATATATTTATATTTTGAGATAGTGTTTAATAATTATTTAGTGAACAAGGTCTGTAATTTTGAAAGTTTGAATACCACTACTCTAGGAGATAAGACTTTTGAGTCTCACATTTAATGAGAATATGAACTCAGCCTTATTATTTTTCAATTGACCAATAGAGATGTCAAACTAAATCTAGTATACAGTCTATAAATGTCACAATTTTTAAATGAAATATACTAATTACACAATCTAGAAACTGAGGTTCTTTACATTTATTACATAACTCCCATGCAATTGATATCTGACAAATTTGATTATCATGTTATATTGTGAAAAAATCTGTGCCTGTGGCGATGAATGTAATGCTATTTACATAAGTAAATATTGTTTTGATTTCCAGATAATATACCTTATTTTGAGAATCTTTACAAACTGCTGGAATGCAAATCTATGATAATCTATGCTACCTACCCCTCTTTCCTGTGGATGTAATGTAAAAAGCAAAGTAAGATATTTCCATTTTATAACTGAAATTTAGTCAAGATTATGTTCATGGGCAGACATTTTATCTTTGAATTACTTAAGAAAATCCATTTTCTCTAACAGTCCATAACCTATGCTTCTCAAGAACTACCGTAAGAGAGAAAATAAGGGTACGTTACAGACCCCAAACTATTTCTCTGGTTGTGCTACCTTCTCTTTGTGCTACCCTCACTCCTGCCAACCTCTAAAGTTTCCAACTCATTCGGGAATTCCCTGGAAATCTGTTATGTGACTCTTTAATTATCCACTCTCTCAGCATAGCTTAGTGTTTGAAAGTACAGATCCTGAGTTTGAATTCTGGCTAGGCACACATAATGTGTGACTTTGAGCAAGAGGGCTAAGGTCACGGATTCAATGAGTCAACACATGTAAGCCCTGGGAACACGTGTGGCACACAGAAAGGCACCAAACATCTCTTCTATTATCATCAACTTCCGGTGTTACAGACAGCTAATGCAGTTGTTCAGCCACAGGTTCTACTGAATGTACTGCCATCACACTGTGGCTTAACAACACCCAAAGGTACCTCTGCCAGGAAAGATTCCAAGTCCTGATGCTGTGAACACTGATGTGTGCTCTGAGGACCTGCTGCTCCTGGAACTGCCTCCCTCCCTGCAGCAGCCGCTGGCTCCGAGGATGCTGATGCTGTGGCATCCTCGCTGTCCCACAGGGATTTAGTCAAATGGCTCGTCTTTCTACTTGCTCTTTTACTGTGGAGTTCTAGCTTTCTCCTGGAGCTGACATAGTGGCTCACTTTCCTTTACCCAAATCTTTATTTCCAGAAGAGAGATGATAACCTAGTTCACTGTGGGCAGTATTTATTGTTTATTAATACATTTTCAATGCCTTTAAGTTGGGCTTCTAATTTCAACTGACTACAGACACTGTTGATTATTACCTTATATCCTAATACATTTCCTTGTTTGAGTCCTGAAGACATTTTTCTTGGAGTTTAGTCTCTTTCTTATTTTGTAGGGTAAATTAATTCCTTGCAGGCTCTTTGGTACTATACTATATAAACCTGGGAAAGACACCTCATTAGCTTTACAGATGTTTAAGAATGTAAGATTGGTGTGGCCTGGGTTTGATATGGAGGTTTGACAACAAATACAATGTGTTAAGAAACACTTGACAATTTTGTAAAATGTTTTTGGTCTTGCCCTGATAAAAAATACCATAAAAGCCCTTAATAGTTTTTAATAAATGGACAAATTAATAATTTTATAAGCTTGCTTCCCATATATTCTTGCACAGATTTATATCAACACAAGAGTTTCTTCGTGTATTTTTTTCTTTCATATAAAGAAATTTTTAAATGGAGCCTAATATCTAACTGAGCTACTACTGAAGTATAGAAAAAGATACGTGCAGAATAAAGAATGAAACAGAGGAGACTTCTTTTTGAAACCTAACTGGTACTTAAAGTAAACATTCTGTTCTACAACAGGAATTAAAGTCTTTGAAAAACTCTATCAACAAACTCACAGCCATTCTGGGCACAAGGAGAAATGACTACAGTCAAAGTGATCTTTCACTTCAGAAATATGACTGAAAACAAATGGATAAATGTGCTGAAAACAGATGGCTAAGTGTGTTGAAAACAGGTACTGTGAAGTTGTTAAGTCTACTGTGGCAGCCAAACAAGTGAGTTCCAGAACCACTGCTCTGATGGTGCCTGAAGCAGGTGAGGAAGGAGGGAACTGACAACAGGGACACTCAAACTGAGGCCAGGATGCCATCCACGATCCAGCTTTGATCATTCTGACAAATCACTCTGATCCAGCATGATTTGCCCTCTTCAAAAGTCCCTGAAAAGCACTCAGATTTCTTTCTCTCTACCTTCTGTGTTAGAGACACCTGATTGCTCAATATCCAGGCTTGCCTTCTAAGTCTGTAAGTAAATCTTCTGTTTTTAGTGAGATATCTGACCATCCAGAGCTCAGACTATATTTTCCAGTCTCTTTTTTGAATACCTATAGGTCCAAGTTATGGCCAATGGTATCAAGATGATCCAAAGTATCAGGCCAACAGTCATATCAGTGGTCTTACTCTGTTATCAAATTATGGTAATACTTCCAAAGACACAGGTCACAGTGAAGCCCAAGTGAAATGGGGTGACATCTGGACTACTGAAACACTTTCCATGCTTTGGCATCTCATGTTAGGTTGAGTTTTGGCTTAGAGTTAACATAATAGGTCCCTGAGTGATGCATGTTCCTCAAAAGGAAGCTATTTTGGTCATGAAATAGCTTCATCTTATACTCCAAAAGCTACATAGTTTAAGTGATATTTTGCAAGGAGCCACTCACCAAAGATTTCATAAATTCATAGATTCCAGGTGTGTTTACTGGAAACAATCCTGATTATGTCAGGTATATCCTGCTAAAACTATTCTAGAGATGAGGACTCTGCAGCTAGTGAATGCCATTCATGAGTTTGCTAAGGTATCACCATGATTACAATAAGATTTGACAGGCTACTTACTTTTTACTAATCAGGAATGTAAGCCCCAAATTCACGTCTGACTTCCAGAATTCCTTCTTATTATGTTATACTGAACAATTTACAGAAACCCAACTGCAACGAACATGGACCAACACTGAGTCCAGATGTTCGTCAATCAACCAAGAGTTGGCACCTTTCATATAGAATTATTAATACATCCATATTGATAAAGCCAGCTTCTCTCATGTAACACCCTCTGAATCTATGTCTACACATAGTCTTAAGATTTACATTGACATAAATAAAATCTTGAAATTCTTTTGGTGTATAAGGCTTTTCCTTTTGAGTTAAAATTTGTATACAGTCCTCTGTGAAAGCTAGGATCTGATTCAGTTATAAATCTAGAGGTAATTTTGGAAGGAATAGAGAAGTGAGGCATGAGGAGAATGGCAATGTAAATTGTGCAGGTGATGTTATTACAAGTTTTTCAGGACATGAACTACTTCATTGGACTTGTAAGGTGGCATCCTCTGCTGTCAGAAGATATGCATGAAGTTTAGGAATTTGGGATGCAAAGATTTATTTAAATTCACCAGAATGTCTCAACTATAATATTGGAAACTCTCTGTTGACCAATCAGTACACGAACTTTCATGAAAGAGGCCTGATGCTGCTGCTTAAAGCATTCCTGCACTGTATGTAGTCAGTCGTTTTCAGCAGTGATACCTTGACTCTGCAATGGCGTACTTTCATCAACTAGGTTAAGTGCTTTCTATCTGTATTCATTTTATCAGTTAGTCATCATTTAATAGTGTTTTTTGCTGCTCCTTCTACCCCAGCCATGTCACATAATGATCCTTGACTCCCACTTCCTTTAGAGTCTGTTTTGTTGCCTGAATTCTCTTCTGGTAAAAATTACTAAACAGAAAACCTAATAAGTTAAAAATAACAAAATTATTTCTACCTACTTTAAGTACGATTAGGTTTTTTAAAATAGATTTAGTTCAAACATCTTTTAGAGTACTAAATTGACACCCTCAAACCTGAATTTCTAGGAAATATTTTCTAAACTAAACCACGGATCTTCAGACCAAGGTATAGGCACCCTCTGCCTCTATTAGTTGATTGGGATTGAAGAGATAAAAACAAAATTTTAAAGAAAATTAACAAAGTAAGTATATTAAGACTTTCCAGTGTGATGGATTATCAGAGTATGCTATTTGAAAGTGCTGAACATTATTAAAAACCTACAAAAATTGATGTATAACATTTTAGAAACTTAAGACGTAGCTCACAAATCTTCATATTGAAAAGGAAAACTACAGGTTTTTTTTAAAAAACAAAAGTATTCACATGTTTGAAATATTAAATGTGATAACTTACGGAATACTTATTTTTGAGGGAAAAAAATCCCCAGGAATCTGGATAATTTATTTTTAATGCAACTTAAAGTTATTCACAGAAAAGCAACTGTTCAGAAAATTAACCCTTCATATAGCTTTAAAAAATTATTTGCTATTGTACTCAAGTCAATTAGGAAATGTACGTATAGGTTATTAAGCACCATCAAGCAGGAAGAAAATCATTGCACAAAGAGATTAACAGAATATATTTTTACTTAAATTGTCATTTGAGATGTGATCCGAATGACACCAAATAGTGAACCAGCTATTCAAGTATCTGAAAGAAGTGGAGCAAGAAGGCTTAATTCATGAGCATTATGAGATGAGATCAAAGATTTAGGCAGAGGCCCATTCGTGTAAAGCTTTATAAGCTAGAATGAGATACAGAAATTTTAATCTCTTTCCAATGGTAAGCCATTGAAGGATTCTGAGCAGAGAAGTTACTTGACATGATTTACACTTGGAAAGATCTCCCAGGAATTCAGTGCAAATGAGATTTCTAGCATAGTGATAGAAATCGGAAGCCCAGATAGATGCTGTTTGAAGAGCCTAAGTGAACTGTGGTTGATGCTTGACTAGGAATACAGTGAAGCTGGACAGAAGTGGAAATACACAGAATATGTTTTGGAGAAAAGCTAAGATATGATGTAGATTGGATGTCAAAAGTGAGAAACCAAAGACAACCTCTTAGATTTGGCTTTAGCAACTGCATGAAGGGTGGTGCCCTTCCCTGAGATGGAAGATGTTATCTAAGAAATACGTTTATAGGGGAGAAGAAATAAAAATATGTTTTTGAAATGCTTAATTTTTGATACTTATTAATGTGAAGCAACAGTGATGGTTGAATATCTGTTAGACACTGGGAATATACCTAATGCTTTGGTGTGATGAGAGTAGTGCCAAGTGGCATCACTTAATGTGCCACACCAAGGGAGGACAACCGACACATACTCCCTGAGGTAGCCTAGAAATCTAACTCAAGGGGCGCTGGGCAGTACCCTGAAGACTTCATGAATTATCTAAGATATTTGAGTTAGGGAATGGAAAGGAATACATTCCCCCAAAGGTGTGATTGCAAAGCCATGGTAATTTGGGTTTTGCAACTGGTATTTTGGACCCTTTTTTTTTTCCTTTATGCTAGTGCAACTTCAGGCACAGTTTTATGTGTTATTAGGTAAGACAGCTTTAAGGGATTCAATATGAAATGTGCATGCCCCAGTAATTAATCTTGAACATGTATCAGTTAGGAAAATGCAGTTACTCCATTTAGTGCACTGCATTTTATTTATAGGAAAGATGGGTAGGGAACCCAGGTTTATGTTAAAACTAAAAAACATACAAAACTTTTATAAGTTAATATACACCTTCTGGAAGTCCAAACTGTTCTATATTTTCCATTTTTCTATAATGAACATTACTTTCATTTTTTAATTAAAAAACTTCATGAAAACTTTTATTTTTTCACTTCTGTAAGAATTTAAATTCCTGTTACTTTTTTTGTAGATTGAGTTTGCTGTGTAAATATGCATTCAGCAATTTCCTTGTATGAGGTCTATATGCAAGGAAATGCAAACAATGATTTAGACAAAGATATTCATTACAACATTATGTACAATGGTGAATAACTGGAAAGAAATTAAATCCCTAATATAAGGGAAATTTAAAAGAAAAAGATGCATCTCAGTAATAGACAATAATGGGATAATTAAAATTAAGTTTTTTTAGCCATCTTATGAGCAAAGAAAATGTTTATAATGGTTGTTAACTGACTCACCAATACACAAATTATATTTTGTGTAATCACAAATGTTTAAAATAGTCATTAAGAACCCAGTATACTAAGACAGCATGTTAGCTATAGTTACTCCTGGGTGTTGGAATAATCTATTATATTTCTTCTATTTTATTATTTTATATTTTATTATGTTTCTTACATTTCTTCTATTTTATTCTTATTAAATTTCCAGCAATATATTTTAGGTTTGTAATTGGATAAAACTCAAAAAAAAACCAACACAACAACAGGACTTTTAGTGGGAAACAAGAAATACTGAGCCAGATTTTCAATATCCAGAACCCCATCAAAAAATCATGGACTTAAAGAAATAACAAATAACATCTGTCTCTCCCATCTAAAGTTTGAACTAAATGACAAATATGACAAAACATAGTACAGAAGATGTGAGGTCAAAATTTATCTTGTTACTAATAAAATGAGTATCTGCAGGTTAGTTGATTTCTTACTATTGAACCCCCAAATCTGATATACCCCTCCCCAGTCATACATAATGTTTGATTACTTCTAATATGCCTGTTCTTGTAACACTCATTAACATGGAGTTAGAAAAGAAAGACTGTTCCTGTGGGGAGTTTGATTCTTATGAAAAAAGAAAAGAAATAACAAGCCATATATATATGTCAGGTTCTGCTCTTAAATTAAGTAGCCTTTTTGAACAAGGAATGACTTGCTTGTGGGAAGCAGGGAGTGGAGGCTACTAATGTTATGCTTTTGAAATGCCCTTTGCATGAAAGGAAACACCAGAAGTTAGAAAATATGGCACATGAAACTCATTCACATGTAGAGACAAATTCAGTTTTTATAAATTAAATTTATCTTTGTTTTTGAATTTATACTTCACTTACTAATTCTTTCTGAGTAATCAAATCAAATTTAGAAAAAAATTCAGAGTATTTATCAAAAGCCATTTTGACATGGTTGATACAACAAAGCTTCTAAATACACCTACAATTTTGCTGTTAGAATATATATTCTAAATGGAAATATTCTTTTTTATATAAAAGTAAAAGATAAACTGTTCTTCCCTTTCTTAAGTGAAAAATTATAAATGATTGTTAACTAATTTTTTTTTACCAGAAATTATATGAAGTTGTATAGTTCCAATATATTTTTATGTCATTTAACAATATACCTTGGGCAGCTCTATGGCAGCATATAAGAACAACTTATTTGTTTATAAATGCAAAGCAGTTCACTGAATGGGCATATTTTTCTTTATTTAAGACTCCTTTGGTAAACAATTAAATTGGGGGACATTAAAAATCCAGCAAATAGTATTACTGAAAATATATCTTTCTTCACTTACCAGATTATTTTCTAAAATCTTAGAATCAAAATATCTAGGTAAAGAAATGCACAGCTAAATTTTGTTATGTATTCCAGAATTGGCACCCATAAAAACTTAACTGAAATACATTTCCACAAAAAGTAATTATTACTTTGGATAGATTTCCAGTTCATTAAAATTATTGTGTACTTTATTTCCTCTGTATCTGAATACAAAAAAAGATTTAAAAACTTGATTAGTTATGTTATTCTAGCAGTATTTCTATAGTCTAGCAAAACATATGAATGCAATATTTAAAAATTCATAATTGCACAATATTTCAGGAAAAAATTAGTAAAATATGATTAATTTGTACTTGCTCCAAGGTGTAACTTTAATGTGTTTCTAATTAAGACATTTAATGAATATAAGAATAACTGACTTTTTTTTTTTAAGTATCTTTAACAACTTGTCCAGCCAGAGCCTGAACAAAGAGAATTATTTTCCTTCTAGACTGTGTATTCCAAAACCAACACCCATTCTTTAGGCATATTTAAAGGCTTCATTATGTCACAATTTTTAACCTGCAATGTTTATGGAAACAGCTCATTCATTCATCCATCTGTGAATAGCATATACTTGAAGCTTGTATGCTTCAGTTATAGTGGTAAATGCTAAGAATACATAGATGTGTCAGACATGGCCTCTGCCCTCGAGGATTTGACAGAAGCTGTGTCATTCTGTCAAAAAAAAGTTCAACTGTAGCATAGTCTATATCACCTAAGATCAGCATTGTAGAATCAGGCAATTTAAATAATACAATCTAAGTATTTATATCACCATAGGATTTATTCTTTGAACAAATTTGTGAATTACACCATTCTCTGATTACTAATGTGAAGTATGAACAATGCTTATTCAAGCATTTAGGCAAAGTTATGGGGTATCCAAATGTGTCCTCAGACACCCTCCATTTTAACAGTTTAAAGTTTAATGTTTAAACAGCATATAATCTACCCACCCATCTCTCTGCTCCCACAGAGAAGCAATTTTTTCATGACCATCAGATTAACTGTTCATCCATCTACATGTCAAAATGTCCATCTGTCATCCCTAGAGGCATGCTGTATTTTTTTTTAATCATAGTCTTGGCCTTTTTCCTATCCAGGTTTCTATCACCAAAAAACACTGTCCATCACATACTTGTTACATCATAGTCTGAATCTTAGCTAAGAAATTAATGACCTACTGAGAAAGATTTTTTAAAATTCATTTAATTAAATATATGACACTCATCTTATCTCAATGTATTTTGCCAATTTACTATGAACTATTTTTTATGACAGTAAACACACCACTTTCATATCATGCCCATTATACATTTAAAACATTTTCCACCAGAAGACTGAAAAATATGCACAGTAATCTTCATAATTCCAACTAAATAAAAGTAAACATAAATAAAGTATTTTATTTATATATGATGGTCAAGATTTGCCATTTGAATTACAGCAGCATGAAAATCAATATTACTTGGGAATTTGCTGAAAATGGGTAAGATATTTAGGTGTCCTTATTAATGGTATAATAAAATGAAGAAACACTGCTCTACAGAATTTTGTGGGGGCTGAAACAGAATAAAGTAAAATGAGAGGTAAAGCGCTAACAGGAACAGCAGGTTAAAAGGAGATACCCTTGAATGGCCAGCATAGCGGTGGCGGAGGATGAATTGAAATGGTAGGACAGATGCGCTGCTTTGATTGCTCTTTGGCTTGTTCTCCTTTACAACAGATACCCAGTGATCCCAGGAGCATTCTGAGATGTTCATGATATGCTCCTTAACTCAGGCAAAATAAAACGACACATCCTGCAGCCACAAGTCACTTGACCTAGATGGCATCTTACTAAGTAAGCTGAATGTGTTAAGCTATTTTTGAACAATTATCATTTGTATTTTTTTTCCTGTTAGACATTCACAGCAATGAGGGAATCACAAAGCCACCAGGCATCTAAAACCTATCCTTTGATGAACCTTGGAGAAATGTCGTCAGTGAGCATTTTAGGAAGACTTGTTAATTCCCTAATTTGTGCTATTGTAGAACTTAATTCGTGCCTTGAGGTGTATATGTCTGTCTCCTCCTATGACATACTCCATGAAAACAGAGACTAGCTCTCTCTTTCTGTCCCTTAAATCCATGGTGCTGTGTCTGTACACAGCAGGTGCTCTGGACCTGCTTAGTTAGGGAAGAACTGATGGAGTAAATGACAGAATGGACTAAATGACAGAATGAATGATGGAATAAATAATTTAAGTAAAAAAGATTTTCTTTGTCATCACATTTCTAACAAGGGGGGTGGGTAGGGAGACCTGTGTCCTCAGCAGCTGTAGGGAGAGAGTCATTAAGCTACAGGGGCCCATCCCTTGATTTTTCAAGTGGCAACTGCTCCTTTCATTCAGCAGGTAATGCCAGCTACTCCATCATTGTAGCCCTGGGGAAGGATGCTTAAGGGGTAACTGCCACTTAAGAGGGTTTCACATTCGCAGATATAGGCTATCAATTTCCTATATGTGTTTCACACAACTTCTGAACACAAACAAGAACCTCTAAAGGAATTATATTGAATCTTGTTGTCCTCTCTGCCACAGCCAGCGTCACTGTGGAGGAAAGATGCACATTAGAGTTACAGGAGTTTGTTTGAAAACAGAAAAAAAAAAAGAGAGCTGCAAGGTGATGTAAGTAAAATCATAGAATGAATTTTATGTATCATTAATTCTGATAACTGACTTTATTGCTTTGGAAAATTATTATGGCAGTCTGCTACAAAATACTTAACCTAATTTAAATTTCAGAACACAGTTTTTGGCAAATCACTAGAAGCAATATTTTTAATCAATGAAGTGGATCTAATTTGGATTTCAGATGTACAGAGAGAGAGAGAGGTTTCCCAAGGTAAGCACTTTGTATTTCACAGCTGTGCTTTAAATGTTGTTACAAGTAGCACAATTAAATAATGGCTTTTTATTTCTACACAGAAAACCCACGGAAGATCAAAGTCTAAACTATTTCCTTGCTGGCATGTTTTAATTGATATTTTTATACAGCCATTATGGTTCCCGGAAATATTTTACGACTGCCTCGCACAATAATTTTGCCAAGAACCAGATGATGTTTAGGGGTTGCATCAGAACACCTAGCAAATATTGTTTTAGGAATTAGGATATTAAAATTGCTATCATTTTGCTCCAACCAACAACTTAACTTTAACAAGTTACTCTGATTCTCAAAAATTTAAACCAGGAAGACAGGACCATGTTGTTTCCTAGTTTCATTTTTCCCGTTGGCTCAGATTTGTTTGATAGCATTACCTTTTTTCAAAAGGTTTGGCTGCACCAAACATTAAAGCTATAAATACAGATCTCTCAAATGAAGGAAAAAGAAAATCTCTACTTCCCCACTTTCTCACTAGTAAACATTGTTAAGGGGGAGAAAAGGCAATGTTCATATCAATCAGTTGACTACCTGCTGTGAATTGCAGGCAGCACTCTAAGAATCTTGGCTTCGTGTCCTTGTTTTACTATTCCTAGAGCAAATCACCCATGATACCCTCAGATAAAGCTATCCACTGCACTTAACCCAAAACCCAGACGAGGTCAGCAGCTGTCAGTGTGGAATCAGAGTCAGCAGTGTATATAAAATGGTCCCTCCTCTGGACATTGTTGAGGAATGCAAACATTTTTTAAAAGGATGCATATGTGATGATAGGAGGAAAAGTGAATTAATGTTGCTTACTGAAGGGAGATCAGAGGCTTTAAACAATGAGCCAAATTCTGCTTTTATTTGTGGTCTATTATTCCTGATGAAGTTAAGATGTACATAAGTGAGAGCAGAGGTGGCCCAACTCATTCTAGATATCAGCAGGTTTTAGCTTTGTCTTAAAATGTTCTATTTTGTATGAAAAAGAAAGGCACGTACCGAACACCTATTTTTACCATCTGTGACTAACAACCCATTTTCCTGTTGCTATATATTTCATTAGGATGTACAGAAGTAGGTGAGAAGACTTAGCCCCACTCAATGAATTTAACATGATTCAGTGAGAAAGTGAAGTATTTGCAAAATGATATTAGGAACAAACTGGCTAGGTGTTCCTCAGACAAAGAGCAGGCCACCTGAATCTCCTGAGGGAATTCATCTCCTAAAGAAATGAAAATTTTGATCTTCTTGGCAGAACACACTCTTGAACAGATAACTGAACCAAAACACTTTTGAATGGAACAGAAGAGCTGCATTTTTCACAAAACAGGTTAAAAATGTTCAGTCCTGTCACGTAGAGCAATGGATTTTTTCCAGGAAATCCAGTATGCCATCATCCTGAGGGAAGTAAGATTATCAGGAAATTACATTAGGCTATTGATGATTTAATCTGATTCCTAACAGCCCATTTTAGGAAAGGTGCAAGTTTCAGGCAACAACTGCAGCTGGAGAAGATGATACTCTCACAAATATCTATATTTAGGTGATATTATTTGAAATACCATAATATCATCCTCAAAATATCAGAGGACATAGAGGAAATGCATTTGAGTTTCTGGTGCATTTGAGTTTCTTCAGAACGTAGTGGAACAATATGGTCCATAAAACAACGGTTTCTTTTTTTTAAAGATAACAGATTGAAATATACAGAATAATTCTAAGATAATGTATGAATGCTCTACATACTGGCATGCATTAAAAGAAAATAATCAGGAGGAAATAGAGCAAAATACAGAATGCCTGTCTCAGGAAAATTAAGAAAGATTCTCTTCATTATCTTTTTACTTTATACATTTTATAACAGAATGATATGCTTACACACTGGATTGGACTATAATTATTTTTTAAATTGCTGTCTTTTAAATAGTTGTGCAATGAAACTACAATACACATAACCATTTGACTTATATGCTAAATCAAAGAATGTTTTACATGTAACATAAAGTGAAATTTCTTGTGATTTTATTTTTCTACATGAGTGCATTTGAATGGAACATTTAGATCATTTCAGTATGTACTTACTGAATGCCGGCCCTGTCCTGAATAATAGGATACCAAGAGTTTCTTGAACTCTATTAATAATTTACAAATTCTGTTAAAATAAAACATGCCATTTCATCCTTACAACTCACTAAACTTATTTTTAGCAAATGTGCAGTTGAAGAAACAAAGGATTAGGTCACACAGTTAGGAAGTGGGAGAGGCAGAAACTAAAACCACAGTTTCCCCTGCCATGCTCAGTTTTCTTTCCATTTTATAGTTGCCTTCTAATAATTGAAACAAAAGATTCAGTCTTTTTCATTCACTGTAGCCTAAATGTATTATTATTCATGGAAGGTCTGAGATAAAGAAAGTAACTAACTTAATTCCTTGTAGGACAATAATGACCAATGATAAATTGATTCCACAAAACAAGTCTGCTTCTTGCTCTGTATGGAGGTACCAGAGAGGGCGGACCACACTGGGGAACAGAATGCTGCATGGCACACTGTGTAGGAATAGAAAGAAGGCCAGTGAGAATGATACAGCGGCAGGAGAGGCAACGTGGAGAGAGATGAACCTACGGAAAGAGGCAGAAGCACCACAGCATCAGACCATCAAAACAATGTCAAAACTTTAGCCTTCGTCACAAAAGACTAGGAATCTCAAAATATTTTAAGAACAGATGTAACATAATCAGCTTTTAATTTTTAAAATGTGGCTGCAATATGGGGAATTCATATTAAATAAGAGATGTCTCAGAGAGAAAAGGAAGTGATCAGATTAGAAGCTTTTGTAGTGTACAAGCCATATATATGGGTGCTGAAAATGTGACTTATGATGATGATGGCTGTGATTATGCCTTAACTACACCAGGAAAGGACGGCCTCCGAGTGATCAGCAGAGTAGTCATCATCTACAACTATCTATGAGCCAACCCAAGTGGTCACACAAGTCACTGAGGATGATATCCACTGGTCTTTATCACACAATTACCCTCAAAGCAGGTCCGTGATAGTTAAGGGCTATCCACTATCGCCATGGATTATGAACCAAAAGAAATATTTGATCCATTAACTCCAGCAGTTTATATATTATATATATTTTTAATGAAAATATATGTTTTAACTACATAGTGTGAAAGATCTCTAAGGAAAAAAATGGGTTGTCACATTAATTTCTGAGCTGCTGAATACTGTTTATTCATTTCAGTAAGTATCACTAATAAGTCTTTGATATCTGACCTCAGTCAGGTATGTGTACAGTTGCTGATTCAATTGTTTTACTAAAGGACCAAAGTGATTTTCTACTCAGCAGTACCAACATTTTATAATAATAAATGTTTTCTTATTATTGTACATATATAGATTTTTTGATCAAAATATTTGAAATAGTTGTACCAATTCAATGCATGTCAAAAGCCAAACTCTACCAGTGAGGCCTCGATTACTGCATCAGTATGCTAATCTTTATTCCTAAGGACCTGGTAAATTGCTGCACCTGAGAATGCTTAATTTTAAGAACTTAATATCTACTGTGCATTGAGAGCCTCTGTGGCAGACTTGAAAATGACCCACTTAGATGCCCTGCATAATTGGCTGAGGGATCCATCTGCTGTCCCTCTGGATCCCCACTACATTCACTCTCAGGCAAGGCCTGCCATGGGCTGCTTCCAGCCAAAGCGTGAGCACCCTGGGGTGCAAATGAGGACCATCGCTTCGAGGTGCAGGACTTCTCTAATGAGTGACCTTGGCCCAGCTGACCTTGCCAGACCGTTCTTGACTATGAACTGCAATCTGAGACTCTTTCTCTTCCAACCTCCTTTTCCCTGCTCTTTTTTGGCATCTTTGCAGCTAAACGCTCTCTGCACCTCTTCATTTCCCTCCTTTTTATCTTTAACCCACATTTCCTGCAATAATTCACTCACATATCTAATTCTGTCTTGGCATATGGTTTCTCAGAGGAACCCTACAAACAGAAACATTGCCAGTAGTGATCTGAGAAAACAGGCATGTTAACTAGAAGCCGGCAAGGCCCCAGCTGGTGATGTTCTAATTATTCAAGATTTTACTGTTTGTGACCTGCAAAGATATCCCAAGGATATCCAAGGATAGATACCCAAGGGAAATTCCCTTGTAGGTAAATGATGCCAGGCTTTGAAGATACTGGGGTAAGTGGGTTCTGTACCAATTTCCAATCTGTGCATATGTGAGGGGTTTCCCCCACCACCAAGCAATTCTCTGTCATCAACTAGGCTTCCCACAATTCAACTCAATTCTGACATTATCTACTTGGAAATAGTATCAGATTCCACAGGTTAAGGGCTGAGTCCCACAAGACTGCCTCCACTTCAGATGCCAATCACAAGCCTGTGTTTCTGACCATTCAGCAATAAATCGGGAGGTTCCTACAATCCCCTCCTCAGTTTCATGAATTTGCTGGAACAGCTCACAGAAATCAGAAAAAAAAATGCACTTACCAGGTAACAGCCAGATGGAAAAGATGCATAGGGCAGAGACTGGGAAAGGGTCCCAGAACTTCCATGCCCTCTCTCTCCAAGTGCACCACTCACCCCAAATCTCCATGTGTTCACCAACCCGGAAGCTCTACAAACCCCTTCCTTTTGGGTTTTTATGGAGGCTTAATTACATAGACATGGCTAATCAAATCATTGGCCACTGCTGATTAAACTCAATTGCCAGCCTTTCTCCCCTCTCTGGAGGTCAGGAAGTGAGACTGAAAGTTCCAACCATCTAATCACGTGGTTGGCTCCTCTGGCGATCAGTCCACATCCTTAGCTGGGGTCCAAACCTCACCTCATTAACATAACAAAAGATACCTCCATTGCTCTCACCACTTAGAAAATTCCAATGGTTTTAGGAGCTCCATGTCAGAGACTGAGATGAAGAGCAAATATATATTCCTTATTATAAATTACGGTATTGTAAGTGGGAACAATGCCTATAGGGATAGCAGTCTGTCTCGGGGTTACAGCTGAGTTGTGTTGACACATTGCAGAGGAATGAGAAGCTGAGGGTCTTTAATAAGCTATATATATATATACAGCTACATATGAAAGTGGGGTGGGAGTCTCTTTATTAACTTCCAGAGAGGCACTTATCTCCTTGGAATGGATGAGAAGATATAGCTGAGTAGCAGACTGAGGACCAGGTAGAATTATAGAGCTCATGGGATATTTAAATTTCCAAACAAATCAGGTTATTATGCTAAAGTCAGACGCTTATTGTTAAAACTTGGGCCCCAGCAATATGGGAGGAGATCATATAGATGACTAATACCCCAGAAGATGTTGTCTCTACAGAGACTTTTAAATCCTCAGTGCTCACAAAAGTGGCTGACCCACTTCTTCCAGCATTACTCCCATCCTAGAAAATGCTACAGAAGACTCTTCTCAAGAGACAGTAGGTGCTCAGCTCAGGAGCTGTCTCCGTCTCCCTTGGCTTCCAGTCTGACTAGGGGTAAATCCCAGGAAAACTCAGCTGTGGACTCTCAGGGCCCAATAAGGCAAGGAAGAAACCATATACTAAAAGAGCTGCAGTGATTAAGTAAGAAGACAAGAGTATCCTTAAAACTGGTTTAGAGTATACCTAATTATCTGGACTAGAATATAAGACTAGATACAGAAGAAGTCCTTGATTTGAAGGCGTTTTATTGGGATACCAGACTTCAACAGATAAGAACACCAATAGTTTGGGGCAAAGTTGCTACTAGAGTGGCTTATAGAAGTGTGGAGAAAGTGATGGTCAACACTGAATGAAATATAAACCCCTGAGTTGTCATGGCAGGTGGTAGAGTAATAAATAAAGAACTGAGAGTAGTAGAAATGCTGGAATATATATAAAATGTGAGGCCAGAAGACTCACAGAAGATGATCTTTCACAGGAGATCCTAGAGGACAATCTACTCACCAAGAATACAAGAATGCACTGACTGATGGAGCACCATCATCACTAGGTTCAGGGGACCATGCAAGCTAACCCTGAGGGAAAGAGAGCATCAGAGAACTCTGATGATATTGGTGGGATTAATACAGCCCTAAAATAATAGAAGTCGGGTGGCAGTTTTAAACTGACAGTTCTCAATTGTCAAAAGCCAGGAGTCTGTATTTACCTTAATTATCAGCGTGGTAGAAGCATATTCAAGGAGGCTTGATACACAGTGAGTTGTGAAAATGGAAAATAGAGCATGCTGTCAGTGGGGACAAAATAAATGGGCAGCCAGCAAGTGTGGTACTTACCATCCACAACCAGAAAAAGGCAAGAACAGAGTATCAGGAGGATGAAGGCAGTCTTTCAATTAAGTCATGATCCCTTGCTCAGTACCTCAACCAGACCCAATTTTTATGTCAAAACCTCTGACTGAAGAAGTATTTGAGTCCCAGTATTTACTGCAAGTAAATACTGTAATAATCCATCTAGTCTCCCCCAAAGGGACCTATGGTCATTTAACCAGGTGACTTTACAGTGGGAAAAAGAGATTACCCAGGCATTACAAATACAAAGGGACCGAGCAAATGATTTTAGTGCTAACTGAAGACCCAAAACATCAAATTCTCCTCCTATTGGAATAGCATGTTAACTAAATTTCTGCTCACAAGAAAAAAAAAAGCCATTAATTTTTGAGAGCTTACAATTTGTTAGGCACCAATGACCTCATTTAATAAAATTTCTTAAATTTATTTATTACATTCCCAACATTATTAGATGCACAACTGGCAAGCACCTTGACATGATATACAAAGCATGATGTTTTGGCCCACTGCACCCAGCGACTCACCTAATGGTTACTTCTCCAGTCTTAATGAATAATTGGATTTGATACACTTGGCAACTGGAGTAACCTCCACATTTGTTTCTTGGTCTGTGGGTAAAAGCTATCATAGCAGCAAAGTCCAAGTAGAAACCTCTGAATCTGTATCCCCCTCACACATTGGCTAAGATAGCAAATCTAAAACACGAAGTATCCTGGAAGGAGAAAGAAAGATGGTGGAGTTTCATGCCATGATTAAAGATATCAACGATGCCAAGATACTAATACTTATCATACATATATTTATTTTGCCACTTGGTCTCTGTAGAGGTGGAAGTAGCTGAAAAGTAAGTGTAGACCACTGCAATTAGCAGTGTCCCAGTATAAACAGTCAAAGGAGAGGGAAATGAACAAGACTGCTTGATAGATGGTTTACCTTGCTATGTGGGTGCCAATTAAAAAGTAAAAAAAAAAAAGTACCCTTGAAAGATAGTGGAGAAAGACAACCTTCCCAATAGGTGGAGCTGCAAGCATTGTATTGTTCATTTACTTCATGCGGAAGGGGAAGAAGCCCAGTGAGAGGACATGATAGATAGGGATAGATATAGATGATGATACAGATATAGATATAAATACATTCTTGGGCAATGGTCAATGGCTTGGTCATCAGATCAGGGCCTGAAAGAATAAAGCCTGAAATACTGGCAACATGGATATTTGGGACAGAAGCATGTGGATGGACATTAGTATTGGGCACAAAGAGTAAAAATTTTCGTGTCATGTGTTAATGATCACAGAAAATCACCAAGAAAGTAAGAAGAATTGAATAACAGAGTCAGCACAATGAGTTGGTCAGTAAATACTAGTGGCCATCACCACTTTTAACTCCGGGTGGGCACAACAAGCACGTGAGTAAAGCGGTCATGGTGGCAGAAAATGACATTATTACGAGACACATTCTATACTAGAAGGGCCAACATTTACACACAGGGACTGCGTGATTATTTTGTGTATTAAATGCCTTTCCCTTTCCTGCCCACAGATCCTTAACCAACAGCATGATTTGAGGTCTTACGGAATGTGTGCTCCTCAAGGGCATAATGCGCAGAACACAGCATCTGGCCAGATAATGCTTCATGTTGAAGCAGGTATGTGAGTGCACCCATGACCATAGGATCATGGAATTCACCGGCAGCATAAAATATTGTACCATCCGGAAATGGTTGGCTTTACAGGGAATTAGAATGGCACAGCTAAAGTACCAATTCAGAGACAACTTTCTGGAAGAATGGGATGACATCCTTTGGGACACAGTGTGATACATTAGAGACCTTCACATGGTGATATCCACAGAGGACAAATACATGGGTCCACCAACCAAAGAGTGGAAGCAAAAGTGACTCCACTTACCATCACTCAAAAAGACCTATTGAGGGGGGTGTGCTTCTTGCCCTAATTTACATGGTTTAAAGTCTTGGACCCCAAACAGTGCACTTTGCCAGGGGACAGAGGAAGTGCTCCAGTGGACTACAATGTACAGCTGTTGCCAAAGCACTTTAGAGTCCTTGTGTCCAAGCACCAGCAAGTAAGAAGAGTTATCATCACGACAAGGGTTACCTTGATCACAAGGAAGTGGTGTGAATACTTTTACAAAAGGGGGACAGGGAAGAATAAATATGAAACTCATGTGATTCCCATGGTTTCCTCCTCATATTCTTTTACCCCACTGGAACTGTGAAAGGACACGTGCAGCAAGACTGGCCTGAAAAAGACATTTCCAATAGCTCAGATGCTTCAGTAATGAAGGTTTAAGTCGCATGACCATGTAAGCCACCAAGACCTGCCAAGGAGCTAGCTGAGGGTTAGAGTGTGAAAGATTTAGAATAGATAATAGAGGTGATTTGGGGCTTTGCCACCAACGTTAGCAAACAGGGAAGTAGTTTGTCCTACAAAACTTCTCTTTCTAGGCTTCCCCTTCAAAAGAGAAGCTCATGGGAAACATAGAGAAGCAATTTCCCAAACTTGTGGAATAAATTAGATCTACAGGGTACAAGGAGTGGCAGCTGTGAAAATATGCAATTCAAATCTTCTGTTGTAGATAGCAGGCTTGACTGACGTCCAAGCTACTGCCCCTCTGGATTCATCATGTTTGTGCCAAGACCACAACTCTCATAGGTTTCTCCCACATACTGACTGAGTACTCTGGAGGTGCTAATGCAAGTCTATTCCTGCAAGTCATGGACTCCTCTACAGAAAAACTTTGGCTCCAGGACTACTGTCACCCTGGCTGAAGATTTCTTGAAACTGCACTGCAGTCTGAGATTCTTTCTATTCAATTCTGTTTTCTTCCCTAACACCGATATGTGCATATGTGTTAGACACCATCACAGTCTTCAAAATCTTTCTCTTTTATCTCACTTTCCTTTATCCTTTACCAATGTGTTTCCCCATGCACTTCTTATAAGTCGTATCCCATTCTGGTGTCTGGTTTTAGGAGATCTCAAATTAACACAGTCTGGAATGGACTGGACACATAAAACATTCTCTGTCACATTAACAATAATCATATAAGGGGAATACCATCATCACCATCATGTCAATTCTGAAAACTGGGGCTTCAGAGGTCAGCACATTTATCTAGGACACAAAAAGTGGTTCAAAGTCTCTCTGAATCTAAGGCCAGCTCACTTTCCACTATATCTAGGAATGATTCTTAACTTTTGGCCTCCAGTTCAATTATTACCAAGTCATTTGGAATCTAATCACTTTTCCATCATAACCATTTTCAATGTTATTTCAAGAAAATGTTCTTATGTTATTTCAATGTTATTTCAATTAAATGTTCTTATTATTTGACACAATAGTCACAGTCTTATAAATTTATATTAAGGCAAGCAAATGAAGCAGTAAAAGCATATGAAGAAAGAAAAAATAAAACATTATTTTAATAAGTACAATGTATTATTAATGACAATAATAAAATAAAATTAATGGTTAACATTCATTGAGGATTTTTTTTTTGTTTTCCACACTATGTAATCTCAATACATATATAAATTGATTTTCAATGATTCAATGATGAAATAATTTGATTGTATTATCCTGGATGAAATGTTATATCCATTAAATATAGATATGGATATTAGGAGGAAATACAGAAAATATTTATAATATAATGTTAAGTTATATAACAATTCTAAAATATTTAACTGTAATACTATTAAAATTCTACAGGATATAAACAAGAACTGAAAAAACATGAAAAAGTGGAAATATCCCACTTTGTTGGGATACTGAAATTGTGGATATTTATGTTCTTTTTTTTTCATTATTGGTTAAATTTTGTCTGTGCATTAAACAGAACCCTTGGCATTACAGTATAGCATAATAACAGCATAAAATTTCATGTTTTTACCACATGACAGGCACCTTCTAAAATTTAGAAATCTATTCTGCACATCTACCACTATTATTAACCTGGTTTTCAAGATAAAGGATGGTAAGAACAGGTATTTTAAATAACTTCCTCAAGATCACACAGCTAATGGCAGAGCCACTACCAATTAAATAACTTGGGCAATAAATGTACAATGAACTCATTTTATGAAATTATCCACTATATCTAGCGTTCAAATTATATTACAGTGAGTATTTAAAAGTGAAAAGAGATTTTTTTCCAATGGTATTTTGAAAAAATAAGCCTCTGTCAATATCATTTATTAAGAGGTAAGCTTTAAACTATGATGTACACCAGAAACTAATACAACATTGTAAATCAAAAAATTAAAATTAAAAAAAAAACTGTTCTAGAGTAATTATTTCATCTTTTATTTGTAGAGATTCTCATAATAAAATGGTGTGGCTCATACTCTCTGGTGATAGTGACAGTAAATTCTCTGAGATAGGAATTGTAGGAAACATCACTTTTTGACAAATTGGAAAAAAAAAAAAAAACCTCTGAGGCTCCGGGAGGTTAAGTCCTTACCGTGGTCCTATCTCCAGGAAGTAGGGAGGATGGAACTGGAACCTTTTCTATCACAGTCTGCACTCTGGCCATCCTGCCCCACCTAGGTATCTCCTGGATTTGCCTTTCGCTCTGTATGCTCCATTGAGTTTCTTTATCTGAACAATATCATGTTTAATTTCCCTGGAGAACTAAGGTTTCTGAATTCTGCTCTAAGACAGTTTCAGGTGGGAGAAGAGAAGGAATTTAAGAGCATAAGAAGCTTACTTTTATCTTTCATCACGCTAAACTCCCTGTAATTCGGGAGTAAGAGATGGACAGAATTGTTAGCCTTAAACTCAAGGATGAATACAATTTTTTCCTTTCTCCTCAGAAATGTAGCCCGTTAAAACAACGTGACTTATTTTTTTACTACCCAGCACAGATGAGAATTCTCTTGTAGTTTCCCAATAGTAACCACAACCTAGTGTCTGAAAAGAAAAAAATGTACTCATGTTGCTATGCTAACCCGATGTCTTTGTCAACTCATCAAGTTCCTTTAAAATAGGCAGTGATATCCTTAAAATTAGCATCAGTTTTATAATGACATAATTTTACAAACCCTATACTCTATGCTAGGTCCATTTTAAAGATGGTAAATTTGATTACTTTTCAGCTATCCCAAACTTAAGATCACTAAATATTATTTTGTAATTAATTGAATCAATAACTGTTCTAGACATTAATTTTAAAACATGTTTAAAAAAAGGTTATCATTGTTTCTTTTTCACTTGAGATTTTAAGGATTATTCAATGTTTGGGGTGCACTTTAAAATTATACAAAATTTTAATTCAAAATCAGCTATAGGATATTGGAAGGAACCCCAGGAAATAAAGATCCTGAAGCTTAAGTTGTATTAGCTTCTTGGGAAATCAACCTTTACTGACATATATTGAATGCTTTCCAATAATGGAAAATGCTCTTCATGCATTATTTCATTCTTTTCCCTTATAATTACCATATGAGGTAGATACTTTTATTAGCCACAACTGATGCATAAGGACACTGAGGCAGAGAAAGATTAAGATACTCTTATTAAATGGTAAAGCTGGAATCCAACTGAGCAGTCTTAGAACAGACCTGCACCATTTCCCCAACACCTTTATCTTAATACAAAGAGCTCTAAGATCAGAGAATTTGTGACTCACCCAAGATCATAAAGTTAAAACTGAAATTTTAAGTGCCATTGGACTTTTATTTCAGTTATTTTCCTCTCAACATTTCTACTAGGAGCAGATTTTGAGAGACAATAGCAAATCACCATAACACTTGGCTATATTAACTGTTTTGTTTTCAAATTATTTGCTTTCCAGCAATTCCAAGCTTAGCCATTTTATTTTTCACTCAGACTTTAAATAGATATAGATATCTTTTGATAACTTCCAATCACAGACATCTGGGCCATGTAAAGTCATAATGTCAGATTCCATTTGTTGTTCTGTCTATTTCAGTTTTGTTCCTGCAGTTTTCAATTCTACTTATTTTCATCCTAGATTTGGAGTTGGTTACTTGCTTCACTGTCTATCTAACTTAGATATTCTCTCTCCTGTCCCACGGTTAATTCAGTGACATATCATTCTAAACTGATCTGTCAGTCTTGCAAATTTACATTCAACATTATTTACATTTTGCTTAGTTTTATAGAGACCCTTAATGCATATCTTTGACCAGAGAATATCTCACTGAGTTGTGGAAATGTGTGTAGTATATGCAAAGGCATGTAAACATAATTATTATATCCATGGCTTACTTCAGTTTGGTCTTCCTATCCAAAACAAGCTTTTATGTTATCAGATGGATTACAATGAAACATACCTGATCATTTATCATTTATAACTTTTTACCTTAAAAGCATTAAAAATACAGTATTGATTTTATTGGAAAGCAAAAAAAGTGTTTTATATATTGTGAAACTTGGTTTCACACATTTTCAAATGATCAGAGGAAAAATGAGCTATGAGATATACTAAAATATGAAAAGCACATAACCAGAACTTTTACCTCACTAGTAGGATATTGCCTGAAACACAGGAAACAGCAACGACATCCCAGGAATTTAGGATTATTGGTTTAACTGGTTAGTTTTATTTTTTTCCCCAAAAGATATAGATAAAGAAGTAGTGGTAAACACTATAGCTTTTTTTAAAGGCAATATTTAATAGTGATAATATTGGATCTATTACAGTTTTATGGTATATAAGCTTTGAAAGCTGGATTGGAATACATGTATTATTGCCCAAAGTGAACATCAAAAGGTTGGATCAGATCAGTGGTTTAAAAAACACGTTTTCTTTTAGATGAAATGTTAGACTATCTGATGTTCAATGCAGATACACCGAAGCTGCTACATTTCAAAACGTGATTGGATATCTGAGAGCCTGTTTACTCCTGCCCCTAGCACTTCCCTCCACAGCCTCAGAGGGGTTGTCTGGGGCTCTAGAGTGTCTATAGAGAATACTAAGAAAAATTCTGGCTTTAAATGTGTGCTTTTAAATTTGTAGAATTGTAAAGTCTTTTTATACACCCTTACTGTTTCAATTCCTATCAATCTCTTCTTGTGGGAAAAGGTTCTCTGGTAAGACAAAGTAAATCAGCATACACTTTTTAGCAATGGGTCACTGACATTCTGCTATGTATGGAAAGCTGTCTTCCTCCAAACATCCAGGTAAATTTTGCTATGAAGCTTGTGTTAACTGTGGAGGTGAAAATCCCTGACGTGCATGACATCACAATTACCAAAGTTTTCAACTACATTTACTTGTGGTGAGATAGAGTTAAAAGCCAAATGTTTGAGAGATCACGAGGCTTTTCCACTTGCTTACTGTGGGAGTGAGCAATGATAGCCACAACTTCTCCTTTCTTTATAGTAAAACTGAAGTGATACAGAAACCCTGGAAGTATTCTAAGATTATCAACATGAACACTAATTTGAACAGGTGTCGACACAGCATCATGATTCAATTTTCTCATCCGGCATTTTCAAGGGAAAAAACAAACAAACAAACTGAAAGAATAGCCACAGAAATGAATCATAGTGAATAATGTGTAAACATACTCAGGCGGTGGCCCCAATTATACTCATTGTGTTAAATACGGTATTGTTATTAGAACTGATCTATATAAACTTTGGCACTTGGCATGAGACTATTTATACGTGGAAAACTTTCTTTCTCAATTCTCATTAGGAGATGTGAGTGAAAGCAGTTTGCAGTCACATGGCAAGAAAAGCAGTGTAACAAATGTCTGTGTTCACTCTCTTGCTGTCTGTAATTATATTGTCCTGAACTTCTTGTTGTTTGACAGAACATTATGCTGGCTTGTTATATTAATGAATAATACTAAGTGGACTTGTTTAGCAGAAAGTGGAAAACTCTGTCATCTTCATAGAAAGACACAGGCAAGACAGAAGGTTAAGGGCACAAGGGCCTGTGAACTTTTTAGGAACCTAGTGGTGTAGGATACACTACCATACTCCTCTTAAGGTGTAAGACAAGTGGCTGTACCTTGCAGCTCCTGTCACTGAGAAAGAGGCACAGCACTTGGGATTTTATTATATTCTACCACCTCGTTTTTTGGGTGACTTCAACATTTGTCCAGTTTGAAGTAAGGCCCGGCACAAGATATCTCTTAAGAATATTCAGGCTGTTGCAGAGCTGTTAGCCCACTTGGGATTTAAGTCAATAGATTCAGTCTTGCTAGAGGTATCCATGATAAGTATCCATGGCCTGTGGAGTCAGGAATGCCACCGAATAGACCCCGGGGGTTCTGAAACAAGGTGATTTTCTCCTGAGAAGAGAATCATTTTCTTTTCTACAAGAAGGTATTGGCATCCATGTGGAGAATGAGCCCCTGATAGTAACACACTGGTTAGCAAGGTGGCCATGACTAGTCATCGTGAGCTATGTGTCATTCATTTCTTCAATGCATAAAGTTAGCCAGACACAGCAGCAATCTGCTGCATGATGGATTTGGTGCAATCAGAAACTAGCCTGATCAGGTGCAGAAGACATGAAAGGGCAGTTGTCTTATCATCATAAACTGCTCATATTCATTGTTCTCCAACTATGTTCTCTCATATTCATGTCACTAATGTCTTTGGTAACAATGCCCCACACATGCAGCTTCATGGGAATATCCCAACAATCAACTTACAGAAGAAAGATATGAGTCTTTATAGAAAGGTTGTTATGAAATGTGGGAGAAAGTGGGACAAAAATATCTGCTACATTACTGCCCCCACTTAAGTTGGTCATGAGAACAGAGGTGAAGGTAAATAAATCCAATCACCAGAGCTGCTAGTAGAACATTTGTTTGTTCACATAACATGAAGGGACAAGGAAGCTAAGATAAGGATCTGTTGTGATGTTGGGGAGATGAGGAATAACTTGGCTGGCTGATCTGAGGTCTGGCCCTTGGGCAAGATTATGTGAATGAACCTATGGGACTGGACATGTGGATCTTTATGTTTCTCATATAATGCCCATCAGAGATCATCCCACACAGAGAGATTCTCAAAAACCAAATGGATAGGATTACTCAACCTGTGGCATTGCCAGCTTCTCTCTTTACTTTACCCTGGAGTAGGCACGAACCCACAAAGAGAGTAGAAATGGCAGTAGGGATGGGGCCACAGTCAACGGCACAGGCTATCTCACCACAGCTGGTCAAGCTCGTGGCATTGTCAATCTGCTAGTAGTAGAAGCCAATGCTGAGCTCTTGAGACAGATATATATTTTGGAAAGAGCAGCCATGCACTAGGTAGTAGTCAGTTAAAATTTCATACTTTTCATTTACAAGGGGAGTTGATTTATCCTTAACAGAATCAACATGTAACCTGGATATTAGGATATCTTCTCTGTCCATAGTGAGTTTATCAATGTCTTTTGTCAAAAGTATTCAGAACACCTGATCAAAATGGTGTTCTACATATGACCTTGAACCAAGAGATACAATTATAACACAGGAGTGGATCAATGGGCCCAAAACTATGGGATTATATCATATAACATGCATCTCTTAGCCTGGAAGCAGCTGGATTAATAGAGCATTGGAAGGGTCTACTAAAGGCTAACCTATGCAGAATCTGAAGCTTGGACAGATCACTTTGGAAGATTAGGATAATGTCAAAACAAAGAATATAGTATACGATCTTCTTAATGCTCAAAGCTTACAGATCTAGGAATCAAAGGATGAAACTGGATGGACTCTTCTTATCATCACTTATTATGCACCTAATTGTGGAATCTGTGCTTCCTACCTCTGCAAACGTACACTCTGGATTTGAAGTCCATATTACAAAGAGTTCAACCCTCCTATCAGAGTACAGGATAATATTTCACCTAACTGGAGGCTGTATTTACCAACAGCCCACTTTGGACTCTTCATGCCAAAAAAGCCAGGTGGCAGAAAAAGAATTTCTCTGTTGACTGTTGTAATCAACCCTGACAACTATGAAAAGATGTGGTTGTGAATACATAGGAGAAAGGGAGGTATGTTTGCAACACAGGAGTTCATTACATTATCTCTTAGAATTTTTCTTCCATGCAATCACTGTGAATGAGCAACTGCAGCAACAAGGCAAATACATCCTCACATATCTCATGATAAAGGTCTGGCTCATCCTAGTAAAATCTAGAATGGTTGGTGCAGGAGATTGATGAGCAATGTCAAATACTGTCCTAGGACCTGCTGCAGAAGCAGTGACTGTCAAGTGTTTTGCTAAACTTCTCTAAGAGTTTTTAGGAAATTACAAGTGATCATGTCTTGAATGTTCAGACTCCTTCAGAAGTCAAATAAAAGCTTAGGACAGAAGTGTACTGCACCTGTTGTAGCAGGAGACACACCAACCTCAGCCCTCAGGCCAGATGCCCTGAGAGATCAGAGGCTGTGGCTCTCCCAGATGTAAGCCACATCCTGATTGTGTGGTTGAGTAAATGCTCTGTTGGGTGACCTTTGATCAATTAAAGAGAAAATGGAGAAGTTAGTGCATAAATTGGTTGCTTTTTCTTCCCCATGTAGACTCTTTTGAGAGGTAGGGAATTTATTTACTTTTCCTGAAGATACCCAGTATGATTGAGCAACCAGCTATGTTTCCTGTGACCATCAAATCAGCTTGATAAGACAAAAATTTCGATTTTCTTTCTCCCTTCTCTGTCTCACTTTTCCTTCTTCCCTCATTCTGGATCTTTGGAGGCTGCTTACCCTAAATAAGTGAACATGTCAGCTCTGTCTCAGCATCTAAGAACACTGGGTTAAATGTGGAGCCATATTCAAAGAGAAAGAGTCCTCTTCTGATACAGCTTTTTACTGCCCAGGATGAATGGCTGCTCCAGGGAGAAGCAAAAGGTACAAAACTGTAATTCTTCATCCCAACACTCAATATCCAATGTTGAGTCTATCTTACACAACAAAATTTATCTTTCTCCTAAGTTGATTTTCTCTTAAAAAAAAATTCCTTTTTAGTGTCTTACAATCTGTCCTGTATCAAGTTATACTGTCTGCTATCAACACGTGTACAGGTCTGAAGTAAAGTTAATGACTTGGTCCAATGATTCCTAATTGTGTACCTGAGTCCAAACATATGAGAGGCCTGTCTAGTGACTTAGAACATGACTGTTAAGGAAACATTGATGTTTTTCCATAAGAAATATCCCTTGTTACACATTTTGAAAACTTTTTCGCAACTTTAGTGCTTATATCATGGACTAAACTAAGTGGTTTCCTCAAGAAAGGTGTGCATGACCACTTTAATCATTGGTTCCTCATTAGGAATAGATCCAGATCTGAAAATGTTAATAGAAACATTCATCTCCAATTTCAAGTTAGTTCCACACTTATCATTCCAAAATCCACTTCAAATCCTCTAAGGAAGGGGAAGAATGTGATGATGGGTAAAGGAAAATGACAAGGAGGTTCTCTTGCTGCTGCTGAATCCATGATAGTGAAATTCTTGTTCTTTCAGATCAGGTCACTATGGTAACCAACAGAGAAGGGCTATATCACCATCAGACTGCCTCACTATCTGGAAAAGCTGGGACGTGTTTATATTTCTTTTTTTCAATTGGTTTAAAATTTATATGAGATGACTTCCTGGAGCCTTATCTAACTCAACCTTGTCTATTTGTAGTCAAACTTTAATTAGCCTTGTCCTAGTAGTCCAATATTCTGGGGAACACATGAAATGTTCGTTCAAGAGGAAGTACACATTTGCAAAAGGATGAAGTTCAATGAGTTCCCTAGCCAATAAAAATTATGCTTTGGAATATGCACATATATATGTGTGATTGTTTGTATGTGTGAATAATATATTTAACTAAGTATAAATACACATATTTAATATATATTTAAGTAAATATTTAAATATACAAATAAATGTATAAATAAGTTTGTATGTGTCTTAGTATATGTGCGTGTACACGTGTGTGTGTAAGGAAGAAGGGGATGAATGCCAACACATGGAATGTTAACATTCCCACAAATTTCAGAGATTTTCCCATTGTTTCCAATAGGGCATCCTACACATAGACACAGATGTACACAGATATGCACCTAAGTTGACACTGAGTTTTAAATTCCTAGGATGGGACATCTGCCCTCTCTTTGTTACCTGAATAATGGGCTCTAATTCTCAGAGCAAAGAAGGCAATGTCTCAACAGATACTATGTAACATGGACATACTTCTATTTTTTGTATGCTTTCTCATTTTAAATTTCTAAGTATATATTAGCTTGTGAACCAAACAATCAATGGTTACAAAGATGCCTGGAAAATAGTAGCCACGCAATATAAAATAATATTGAAACTCAACTTTTATATAGAAGTTATATTTTGTCTAATGCCTAATATATGGTTTATAGCTGACTTTAATGCTGTCTCCGTGCTTCCTACAGTGAGTGCTAAGATTGTACTATATCTTATAGGAAGAACACATAATATGTAACTAGTACCTTTTCAAATGTCTCTTTCATTTTATCAGAAGTGTTAAAACTGATCCAAATAGACAGCAGCTACCACATTTAGAATCCATAGGTTTGGGTATTAATTTACTATGAGAATTGCACCCTAGAGACTAGACACAAGGCATTAGAGAACTGAGCAATAATAATAGCAGAAAAGGAGATTCTTTAGCAAGAATAAAGTGTCTCTGAATAAAAAAAGTGTGGCTCTAAGTGATACTTTCTACCCACATCCTATGTGATTAGTATATATGTCACTAATTGTGCTGTAGATTTTATGAACATATAAATCAAACAATACTATTTCATTCATCCTAATTAGTTAGCACTACTGTCCTTAGATACAAAATAAAAGAAAAAGAAAAAGTTTACATTCCTAGTACTTATTTACCTTAAAACTGAAAGTCTGACCACCTTTCATCCTATTCCTCTGATAACCATAAGTCTGACCTCATTTTCTATGAGTTTGTTTTCTGAAATATAAGTGACATACAACACTGTGTTAGTTCCTGGTGCACAGCATAGTGATTTGATACTTCCATACACTACAAAAATAATTATGTCACATTATTGAAAAGTTAAAGTAATAAGATAGTTACATTTATTGATCATTTACTAAGTCCCCATATTACTTTATATGTGTTATTGGTAATTCTCTTCAGAGTAGATATTACTGTTCAAATTTTACAAAAGAGGATAAAGAGACTCAAAGACTAAATCCTTTCCACATACTCAATTAGCTAGTAAGTGGTAAAGTCAAGATCTAAAACTATAGGTTTCCAACTCCAAATTTATGTCTGTTATTATTCCATTCCAACCTAATCATTGCCAGAAGAGTTTTCTATGCCCATAAAGCATCCTTTGGTGTGCACAAGATTTCTCAATGTTTGATTACAGTATGTTGCTTTTGGAAGAGAAGAAAGGAGAGCAAGTGGGAGCCTCTCGATGGGAAAATAGGCAGACTTTTAAAAAATAATTACTTCATGCTAAAGAAAAAAGTGTTCATCATAAAACATCATTTGCCTAGGAAGGTACTGCTCTGAGTAAATGTATCAGCAATAAAGTTGTATGAGACTAGTTTACAGGCATATTTTCCATCCCAGTATTCGTTAAACTTTGTTTTCCGAAGTGAGATGGAACAGCTAAGACAGTAATAGCTAGACACCAGTTCCTCTGAATGAGTCATCTGTGAACATGATGCAAGGAGGAGCAAGCTGCTCTGTTCACGCTGGGGTAGACCAAGTGGAGAAGAGCCACTGCTTTTGTAGATGGTAGAGGAGAGGGAACACCATCCAAGAACTGAGATACAGGCTGGTGCGTCCTTTCCCTGGTACCCTATTTTGTTTCTGCACACATCTTGGTAACCTTGGGCATGATTCAAAATTCCTCTATTTCAAGGGGAACCACTAATACAGATAGAGTCGTTAATGCCATCTACAGGCTTAGGTGGTATTCAAGGGCTCTGTGAGTGTCTCACACTGTAAACAAGAGTGAGGGGAAGTCAATGAGTGGTTGGTAAACCTTTTTCTTTGGTCTACTACTCACAGTTAATAAATCTATCTTCTTTATGTAAGGGGTTGGTTTGATTGCTCAATATACAGATAAAAATTTGTCTGCAACCCAGAAATCTGTCTTTAAATTTCTTAAATTAAAAGTTAGTCTACAACACAGGGAGTTTTATATTTTTGATTAATTTCCCCCCCAGCTTTATATCATCACGTTTTTTAAGCTATGCTGTTAGTATCAAAACTATATAAATTTTACAGATGATAATATTCAGGTAGCAAACTACACACCTTATTTTTTCTGGTATTTCTGACAAAAGTATTTTTGGTGTAATTCATCTGATTGTTTTTATCCTTGACTATGCAAATGCATGCTTGGATCATAACTGAAGTTGGATTTATTCGGGGCTTCCAAAATAAACAATGTTTACTTTGTTGGTTATATATTAAAGTATTATTTCAAATGATGTTTGATCCCAAATCTATGCAGTTCTTACTATTAATACCTACATAAAAGATAAATCCTTGATTGCATATATTTTTATATTTGCTACTGCCTAACCCAGATTTTTTTGAATCCGATAAGGAGCTCAATTAGCAATTTATATACTCAAAAGTAATTTTGTATTCTTAAATATTAAAGGCATATAAAAACATTTCACATTTGCTTCTTAAAATATATATTAATGTCTATTTTATTTTATTTTTTTCTATTTTATTTACTACTTTTCCAGTTTTATTGGGATACAGTTGACATATAACATTGTGTAATTGGATTTGTGTATGCATTGCAAAATGATTACCACAATAGTTAGTTAACACATTCATCACCTCATATAATTACCTTTTTTTTATGGTGAGAACATTTAAGATTTACTCTTTTAGTAACTTTGAAGTGTACAATACAGTATTGTTAACTATAGTCACCATGCTGACTATGAGATGTTCAAAACTTACTCATCTTATTACTGGAAATTTCTCTCCTTAGACCAACACCTTCCCATTTTCCCCAGCCTCCAGCCCCTGATAACTACCATTCTACCCTGTTTCTATGAGTTTGGCTTTTTCACAGATTCTACATATGAGATCATATAGTATTTGTCTTTCTCTGTCTGATTTTATTTTACTTAGCATAATTGTTTGGCTACGTTTAATTACACAATATGATGTAGTACAAATCAAAAATCAATGTAGCAGCAACTAATATTATCAATTTTATGTAAGTACTTTTTTCAGGTTAGAAGCAAGAGCAAGTTAAGTTACCAAAGGAGTACAGCACAGCTGATGTATTATTTTGCATGTAGGACTTAAATGACTATTAAATCCAGATAATATTTGTGAAAATTAAGACATTGGTTAAATTACAGAATCCCTGACAACTTACAGAATGTTGACTGATAGTGAGAATCATCATATACTCTTATTTCTTACTTTCCAATTCAATTTAGAGACTGTATATAATACCTAACACCAATTATGGTGTCATACATCTGTACTTGGATCTATACATGGTAATGTTTTGCATTTATGAATGAGTTTCCTGAATTACATTACTAAAACTAAATTCCCATATCTAGAAAGATTACAGTTCTCAAATTTCTGTAACCCTTGTGTCTATGAGCAGTTGCACACCTAGAATGATACCAGATAGGAGATGGGAAGGGGTGAGGTTGGTCAGGATGTCATGCCTGCAACGCTTGGTGGCATCTACCACAAATCAAGATTTGGAGATTACATGTCACTCTTGATACACTGAGACCTTATGGTAGTCAGAGTTCCATGAAATTTAAAAGAAGTCATCCATGTAATGACACTATCCTGGTGTTATTAATATTATACATTTTAGGATGAAATTTTCCACTCAAGCATTGTGAACCGGAATCCACCTGGTGCCACTGTGACCTCTATAAGACATATCTGGTGAAAAGTTATGTATAAGCTTCTAAGATTGTTCACTTGTTTATTTTTCCCACAGGACAGAATAAGAGAGTAAATCCTGCTGACACTTGCCCAGAAACCTTCCTTCCATCACAATTTTTCTGAGAGGTAGAGGATCTCAGAAAGATGATAAAACAGAACAAAAAATACAAATTCCTTTGTATACGAATAAAACTGAAGTTGCAATATGGAAAACAGTTTGTCCCAGGTTTGTACAGTCTTACTTCGATTAGAGGTCAGCAGAGTCCTGCCCTCAATGATCAATAGAGTGCCTATTAGTTATAGTTTGTCTGGAACAGCCAGGGTAGTTCTGTCCTGTTCTCTAGGCATAATTATTAATACTCCTGCTTTCATCCTTGCATACTATAGTGGGTAATAAGTTATATAATCACACTACTTAGAAGACCATTGTGAAATTTCTTCTCCCGATTTCATGGCCTGATACAAAGATCTCCAGTTCCCTGCCCAAGAGAATTCTGATCAGTGCTCTCTTTCATGAGTACTATGGGAATCTTAGGTGGGGCCTAATGTCCTAAGAACTCCTTTCTTATGAAGGAATCCAGTCTCAATACTTCAATTACATGATAGAATAGAAAAAGGCTTGGTCATTCGAGTGGGGAATAACCTAGGTTTACATTTCAGCTTTTATACTAGTAGCTGCTACTCTTTTTTTTCTCTTACAAAAGGTTTTAATTTACTAACCAAATATATGACCTTCATTTTCTTATTCCCTGTATTTTTTAAGAAGGCAAGTGGTTTTTAAAATTTCTGTTTGTTCACTATATATCTCTTAGTTCTGGAAACAATGCTTTCATACAGCAGGCGGCCAATAAATATTTGTTAAATGAAGAGAAATAAGGGATGATTTGGGGCCATCGGTTTCCATAGTGATCAGGAGTAAATGTGATAACATGTGTAAGTTTTTGAGAATGTAGCAGGCTCTAAATAACTAAGTTTTCCTTCTCCTAAAGCACTTGCCAGAAGTGTTTAATATTTTTTAGTTAAACAAAAACAACTACCAAAACTTGTTTGGCCATAGTTATATGTATCTTGTTAAATTTATCTACTCTTTTTATTATATCATTCACTCTTATTATTTCACCTAAGTGAGTTAAGCTTTCAAAATGCTTAATTTAAGGCTATTAAAATACAGAGACTGAAACCGAATCCCCAAAACTGAGTCCCTCTGCTGCATCTATGATTAACCTCTCTATCTAAAACTGTATTCCCTTTCTTGACCTGCCCCTGTTACCTACAGAATTGAGATGTATCAAAGAAAAGGGGAATTGAAACCAAGTAGGAAGGACATTGTGGGGGTCCTCCTGGGTACAAAAGTCCCCTGTGAAGAAAGAAAAAAGGTTTTAGTCTCCTAGGCCTTCCTTGAGTTCCAAAAAGCAGACTCAAGCAGTTACTAACTAGCGAAGTGACAGAATACAGAAACAAAGGACAAGCAGTTAAGCAAGAAAGCTTGAACAATAGTTCAGCAATAAAACAAGATTCTAGTTCCTCCTCAAAGTATATACATAACAACCTGATGCATATCTTGAGTTGTTCTGCAGAAACTAAGACCCACCCACCCCCAAGTGGAGGATGGTGACTACTTGCTGACAACAAGAATGTCCACCCCAGACTCGTTAGAACAAAAAGGTTGATGATTAAGATATCCTGTTACCTCAGCACCAGCCAACCGGAAAAAAGTCCATGAGCTGCAACTTTCACCCCAGATGTTGCCTCTAAAATCGTTTCCCTGAAAGCCAACAGGGAGTTCTGGTCTTTGAGCATGGGCCGCCTGCCTTCTTTGCTTGGTGCCCAGCAATAAACACAGTACTTTCCTTTACCACGAGCGGTGTCAGTAGATTGGCTTTGCCATGCAGTGGACAAGCAGACCCAAGTTCTGTTTGGTAACAAGACTATAGGTCTCTGCTTTAAAAAAAGAATACATCCATGAGGTGCTGACGGCATTTCCAGATAGATGCTCAAAATAATCCAGATGATGTATTTTACTAAAATATTGCCTTCTAGACAAATTTTTCAGTCTTACATGATAAAAAAAAAGTCAGAAATTCAGATTAGCATACAGCTTTTGCTCCCCACAACACTGCCAAGGCCAGTTCCCAAAAGTGGTTCAAGATGATAATTTATAAAGTATTTTTAATCTCCAGGGCCATAAATACATGAAAACATTTTGCATTCTTTATTATACTAATCTCTGGCATTGTCTAATCTCCCAGCTGGCCTGTTGCACTACCACTGAAGAGGTCTGGGGTATAAAGTGTCTCCCAGGGAGTTTTCATCAGTAAAAACTTTCTGTATGGTAAATAGTATTGTAAGCAAATCAAAACAAAAACGACAAGCTAGAAAAAACACTGTTTGAACAAACACAATAAATTGATAATTTTCTCCATTTTTAGAAAGAATACAACTCATTCAAACAAGGAAAAGTAAAAAAAACCCCCAAAAACAAAAAAACCCAGCAATAACAAAAACCAAACAAACACAACATACCCGATAGAACAATAGGCAAAGCATATTATGAGATAATTTATATAAAAAAAAATTATTATCTAACAAACATATAAACAGATGGCCAATTCTATGCATAACTAAAGGAATGCAAATAATTTTTACCAATATAGCTTAAAATGTATGAAAATGTTACTGATACCAAATGTTATTTAGGGTGTGGGGCAATGTATAGTTAAATTAAATTAACCCCTGTACTTCTGATGGTAGTCTAGCTTTGTACAGATTTTTAATGATTATTTACAATGATTTAAAGTGAGAGACCATGACCTAATATTCTAATCTTTCTCACTTGCGTTAAAGAATCACTTACATGTGTGCATAAGACAGCTTGTGAAAGATTCTCATTTTAACACTGCTTATATTGTCTACACATTGGAAACATTAGATATTAGTTAATAGGTACTTGATAAAATACAATGAAACACCAAATATCTATCTAAAAGAATAGGAGAGTTGTGATACGAAAACATCACCAACCTATATTATTAAAGGAAAAAGCACAATGTTGATATTTACTATATCCCAGAGTCTTTCACAAGAATTTTCTAATGTATTCCCACAACATCCCTATGGGCTAGTATTCTAGTATGTTTTCATTTTACAAAAGAGGAAACTAAAGCTTTTTTTTTTTTTTGGTGTGGGTAGTACTTACTCAAGATCACAGAGATAAATACTGTGCAGTAAGTGTTTTGATTATAAACAATGTATATTCAGTCACTATAATGTACTTTCTTAAAGTATCTGTTTCTGTATCCTAGTTTGTTCCATAAACTGAATTCTACTTTCAGGTGATGATATTACACTGTCATAATTATTAGGAAAAGAATTTTGATGGATGATTCATTTGACATTTAATGTTCCACATAAATGTTAAGATCAGAAAACAATTGAAATTTTAATGGAGTTGCTATAAATGTGTACGTTAGTGTTTGGAGAGTTATTATTTATACACTTTTGAATCTTTCCATGGTATTTGTTCAGATCTTTCTCATTGTTGATATCATTCTTTTTCTTCTTTTTTTCTTGATATGTGTCTTGCACATTTACTGAAAAGTTGATGTCTTATTATTTTGTATTTATGATTTTATTCTGTCTACCAGAATTTCCCTTCTGTCATAGCAAATGTATTTTTAAAAAAATTGTTGCTGTTTTATTTACCGGAGTGTACATACAGTTATAAAGATTTCAGCCAATCACTGATCACTTCCATCTCTCTCAGCTGTCTTTTTCACTATAAGGTCTTCAACTGCAAATTCTCCTACCACAAGCATTTTCAGAGCCCAGCTCCCAAAGTTGAAGAGACCGTAATTAATTTCTCATCACTGTATAATTTTCCTGAAAGGAGCTGATTTTTTTGTTTGTTTTTTCATCTTTATTAATGTATAATTGACTAATATAAATTATATATATATTTAAGATGTACAGTTTGAATCAGAATAGGGATTTTGTGAGGCCTTGGTATTTATGCTTTAACAAGCCCTCCCAGGTGATTCCTATATGCATAATAGTTTGAAAATTACTGCATTTGTCTCCAATCATTTTGACTTAATATACCATGCTGCTTTACCTGGGTGATTTAGTTCATATTTGTTCTCTCTGCTTATAGTTTCTCTCTTACTCATTTCTTCCTTTATTTTTCCCCAAACTCTGCTTGGTTAAAACCTACTGATCTTTTAAGATGCAGATCTTGCTAGACTTCTATTAGGAAGTTTTCTCTGGTCTCTCCCAGATAGAATCTGGCACTTCTTTCTTTTCAGACCTTTTCAACAACTACGTAAGCATCGCATAAAACTACTAATTTTATTGTGCCATTTGTTCATTTATCTTTCTTAAAAAGACACTACCTCATTCTTTACGGCATCTCTGTTGTTTGCTACAACAGTGTCAGACAAGTTTTAGATGCTGAGTAAATGTTACTTGACCTCATTAATTGGAAAAAAGAAATCATTTCAGAAACTGGTAAATTTTGCTAAGTTTTGACCTCATGGAAATAATACAATAGGAAGTAAATCAGCTTATTTTTTTGTTTCTATTTAGTACTCCAACTATCCAAAGAAAAATTGGACTGAAATATATTCAAGGTTATGAGATAATCTCTGAAGTGTTGTAATTTATGGCATCATGGCAGAGCTGCTACCACGGTAAGTGGAATTACAATTAAATGTGGAACATGATTTTTAATAGACAGATATTTAAGGTTCATTCTAGTCTCCATGTGAGTCCACAATGCAACTCATGCCCATCTGTTGTCTTCTTTATTCAATCATTATCAATGGATGCCAAGGAAGAGTTACTACTTCTATGTGAATCTTAGCACAAAGGCTTTAGATAATTAAAAATGATAGAATTGGGACAGAATGCTACACATAAACAGAAGGATAAAAAGACATCTGGCACAATTAAGAGTGACTAAACCAGGTTTTTCTGTAATACAAAGCACATTGAAACATCATGAAAAACTGAAAACTTTAGTTGAAAGATAAAGCTGCTGATATATAACTTAAAATATTTCTTTTCAATTGAATTTTTATTAATTGGGACATTTCCATAAAATGAGGCATTTGGGGTTTAGATCTATTCTGCTCCTGCTGTTTATCTCTCAGTTGAAGGCATAATCCTTTGTTTGCAACACTGAAATTGGCTTATGTAGAGATGATTATGATGTACATTCAGAGAATTGTGACTTCAGGTGAGAAAGAAGCAGCAGGAACAGATGAACTCTTAGCAACAGAAAAACCATTTTCATGCAAATATCCCCACAGTGGCAGAAAGATGAGAAAAGAGAATTATAGAACACAGAAGGCTTACAAAAGTATTATTTCATAATATTGAATCATTTTCTATTTTTCATGTAGAATAATCAATCAGAGGGTTTTTAGAAATATACTTGTATGTCTCTATAAATACTATTAAACCAGTTCTCCAAGAGAAATTATATTCACTTGTTTCTGTTACTAAATCAAATACATTATCAGCAGGAATGCCTGTTCAGGTAGCTTTTGAAAATCAGGACTAGAAGTAGTTCTATAGTTTAAGAATTTGGATTCCAGGAAGCAAATTCATTCAGTAAACTGAGAACTTGAGATGTTTGATGAGATGTGTTTGGCCATTTTGTAAAAAAAAGTCTGTTTTTAAGAAAGGAAAAAGAATTGGAAGGCAGAGTCATCTGAACTAGGTATAGTTGCATATACTACCCAAACTGTAACAAGACAACCAACAGTCTAAACAGACTAAACCTTAATAGTGTCCTGGAATTTATTGTTAATCTTGCCATTTGTCATTTCTTAAGTAGGGATACAATATGAGAGTCAGGTTGTAGTAATGCCTGCCATATGTTATTACATATGAGTTTTGGATAAAGTATGCAGAAGGTGTGGGGTTATGCTTTAGGGAAAAAAACTAATAATTTTCAATCATGCAATACTTAGTTTGTAATTTTTTCTTCATAGATGTATGTCATTGACCTAATATAATCATTAGGAGCTTCAATTATATTAGTAAAAGTGGAATAATATCACTCACTCCTGGCCATACCCACTTTCTTTCAATTAAAACTAAAGATGGGACTCAGGTACTAATCACAGACCAAATGGCACAATGCCAGAGCATGGTTAAGAGCTAGAATCTAGAGACACAATGTCTAAAGTCAAATCCAGACTCTGCCATTGGATGAAGGAAGTTTGATTACCAGTCCCATCAGGTATACTGTGTTCATAGTAGGAGTGAAATGTGGAAGTCATTTCTCCCTCTTTGTCTCTCTCACTCTTGTTCCCTTTCTCTCTGCACTTTTCTGTTTCTTCTTTATAGATAAACCCCTTTACCTGATATGGATTCTTGTGCCAGTCCAAGCTTATCTCCTACATTTCTGGCTTCTATCCATGTTGACTACAAAATAATCTCATATCCTCAAGGGGACAGATGTGCTGCTATCAATCAGTGTTAGAAAAGGGTTATTTCAATTTGTTCCTATGGATAATCTTGAGCATCTCTTCAATGGTAACAATCTTGGCAGTATGAAGTAGTTGCTTCTACATTTACTAGATCCAAAAAATGTCTTAATCTAAGACATTTTAGTGTTTTTCATTTCCTCTCTTTATTAATCATTGTAACTGCTTACCAAACATTTACCTTCCTTTGATTTTTGTTTGAATGATTCTGTGTTCCTGGTTCTTTCCCTTTTATGTCAATTGGTAGTTTGCTAGGAATTTACTGAATACTTACAGTTGATTAGTCACTAGATCACACTCTATATATTTGGTGGTGAACAAAAGAGGCATGGTGCCTGCCTTCACAATATGTACAGCTCAGTGCAGGAAAGAAACAGATAAACATGTAGCCGTTGTAAAATTTAAGTACCACTGAGGAAAAATGAACAGATAATAAAAGAGCATAATGAAAATGCTTTTGATCAGTCATGAAATGTCTCTCTGTGAAAGTGATATCTGAGCAGACACTTGAAGGAGTCAGATGGAGAAGTCAGATGTGTGGTTTTGCAGAAGGATATTTTATGAAGGGAGAGAAGTATATACAAAAATCTTAGGTGGAAAGAGATTGCTTGACTTTTTTTTCTCCTTGTTTTTTAAAGTGTATAAAATGATGTCAATCATTTTGGGTACCAATGGTCAAGGGTATCCAAAAATATGAGGTTAGAAAGTTATGCAGGATCTACATACAATAAGACATTGTAATCTATGCTCTGAATGGTACTATTGAAAGCCATGCAGGCAGATTAGGAGAAGGATAAAGCAAGAGGAGTTTGGCTGTCTGCAAACACAGGGAAGAAGAGTGGTAAGGTCCTCTTCAAGGAGGTGTCACTTATGCTGAAGTCAGTGTTAAGCAATGATTTCTTTAAGAACGCCCATCAACTCACTTAGGTGCAGTACTGCTTTATTATTATCAGAACTTTGATGTCACTGCAATATTGTACCTTAACTCATAGTAAAGGTGATTTGGTCCTGGCAATGCTTAGGAAACATTAAACAGACCCAAATAGTCATGTAAGTTTATGTCCTATGACCACCAGTTTCTTTCATCCCTCTTCAGGAAAAACATCATCTCCATACATGATTTCAGCTTAGGGAACCTGTCTTAACCTTGCTAGCTATAAAACTGTTGTCCTTTGTTAAATCTTGTCTGTGTTCTAGCTTAAACAAACAAACAAAAAGAAGCTTACCTATAAAGCAGCATAAATCCAGAAGAATTACCAGAACATCCTCACATTTAAAAGTCTATTTTTGTCTGCAAAGATTGAATATCAACTTATAAACTCTGTTTTATTTCTATACAGCTTAAAAGTCATATGAATTTATGTAAGTAGAATTGAATGGGTGTTTAATGAAGAAATGAAGCCTACAGACCAGTGAGAAAGATAATCTTTCAAAATATTCAAATAAAGGAAAACTTTTAAGTGTTATAAACGACATGAGAGAAGTAATAGTGCTATGGAGTGCATAGTAGAAAGGTTTTGTCCAATCAAGGAGTTGTAGGGGGGATTTGCTAAAGAATTGCTGAATAAAGGGAGACCTGTTGGAGACAAAGCTACTTAAATGAAGGAGGTGGATGAGGGTCCCTGGCAGGGGGAACAGCAGGCTCCAGAGCCTGACTGTGGGAGTGTGCATGGCCTCGAGTGGGGAGAAATGGAAGAAGGTGAGTGAGAGTAACACACAGAGAGCAAGGGCATGGATGTGAGATGAGCCCAAGAGCCAAGTAAGGAATCCTGTAACTTGAGCCTTGAGACCTTGTGAAGGGGTTTGGCTGTTTACCGTTAGAGCAATGGGTTGCTATTGAGATGATCAAGCAGGAGAAAGAAGTAAACAGATTTCCACTTCAGAAAGAGCCTTCCAACTCCAGTGTGGAGAATGATTCCTTGAGGATAAGACAGTCAACATGGAGATTTCTTCTTTTCTAGAGACCCAGGTAAGAGCTGACTGCTAATAGATCTATCATTTTCCAAGTACTATTTTATATCTCCAGAAGTTTTACTACATTTTTGAAGGAAAAGAACAGATTTGCTAAACATTTTATAGCCAACCAATTCTAAAAGCAACCTAAACCAATATAGCATGTAGGATAGTATTTCTTAGTCATTAGACATTTAAGATAATTTTCTAATGTCTTCATGAAATAAGGCCTATAATAGACCTGAATTTGAAGATAGGTATTTAACTGAAGAAAGATTTTTCTTATATCAATGCCATTATTTAAAGTGGAAATAAAGGAACATTCAAATGGAAATTATGTATGAATATTTTGCATATATAGATGAATATGAGCACCAAAAGAAATCTGAATGCTGTATTAATATGACTGTATGTAAGAAGCCTCAGCTATGATTAAACTATATTTTTAGATCTGGATAAAAGAAAACAAAAGGGAAACACTAAAGAGCTTAAATTTGTCTTATCCAAAAACCACCCACCACCTCATAAATTCAAATATATATTTAGGTTCATAAAAAAAAGATGTGATGCCTAAAAGCACAAATCAAGAAATTTAAGTCCCTTTGTTTGCTTTTACTTATCTGATATAACTTTTAAATGATTTTTTTTTGTCGGTGTTTTGTTTTCTAGATGGATTGTTATAAAGTGGATCAAAAAAGAAGAATTTATCTGGATTTATTTAAAACTATTGGACATTTAAATATTTCATTGCAGCATAAATTCTGACAGATGTTAAGTCTTTTTTTAATGAAGTATAGTCAGTTTACAGTGTTGTGTCAATTTCTGGTGGCACAGCATAATTGTTCAGTTATGCATGTATGTACATATATTGATTTTCATATTCTCTTTCATTATAGGTTACTACAAGATATTGAATATAGTTCCCTGTGCTATACAGTATAAATTTGTTTTATCTATTTTATATATAGTAGTTAATACCTAATAATTCCAATTTATCCCTTTCCACCCCTTTCCCCCAGTGGTAACCATAAGTTTGTTTTCTATGTCTGTGAAATTGTTTCTGTTTTGTAAATAAGTTCATTTGTCTTTTATTTAGATTCCACATGTAAGTGATATCATACGAGATTTTTCTTTCTCTTTCTGGCTTACTTCATTTAGAATGACAATTTCCAGGTCCATCCATGCTGCTGCAAATGGCATTATTTTATTACTTTTTATGGCTGAGTAGTATTCCATTGTTTAATATACCATAGCATCTTTATCCATTCCTCTGTTGATGGACATTTAGGTTGTTTCCATATCTTAGCTATTGTAAATAGTGCTGCTATGAACACTGGGGTTCATGTACTTTTCAAATTAAAATTCCCTTTGGGTATATGCCAGGAGTGGGATTGCTGAATCATATGGTAAGTCTACTTTTAGTTCTTTGAGGAATTTCCATACTATTTTCCATAATGGCTACAGCAAACTACGTTCTCAGTGTAGGAGGGTTCTCTTTTCTCCACACCCTCTCCAACATTTACCATTTGTGGACTTTTTAATGATGGCCATTTTGAAAGTGTGAGGTGATACATCATTGTAGTTTTGATTTGCATTTCTGATTATTAGCAATATTGAGCATTTTTTCATGTGCCTAGTGGCCATTTGTATGTCTTCATTGGAGAATTGCTTATTTAGGTCTTCTGTCCATTTTTGGATTGGGTTGTTTGTTTTTTTATCATTAAGTTATACGGGCTGTTTATATATTCTGGAAATTAAGTCCTTGTGGTCTCAACTTTTGCAAATATTTTCTCCCCTTCCATAGGTTGTCTTTTTTTTGCTTATGGTTTCCTTTGCTGTGCAAAGGCTTATAAGTTTAACTAAGTCTTATGTTAATCATTTAACACTGACCAAAGGAATATTCAGGGGTAGCAGAATTTAAAGAGCAGCTTAGGGAGACAGGTTGGCCCAGTGGGGAATTTGCTATGTCAAAAGGTTTAAGAGTAAATGAATGGGAGAGTCAGGGGGTGTTCTTTTCTTCAAGACACAATTTTCCCACTTAATGTGCACATTTCATAGTTTCTTATATTTATTCTAATAAAACAAGCTCCAAATGTAGCTGAAATAAATCAGGTCTTATCTAAAATTTTTTAGATGTTAAAAAAAGTAAATGAGGGAAAAACAGTAGATTTAGCATTCTGGCTTCAATATTAATGAACATTTGATCTATTTATTGCAATCAAAATATAACTTTGGAACTGATTATAATCATTTTGACTTGGATAGTCTTGGTGGCAAATAACTCTCATTAACTATCAAGAGACAAACCAAAATGGTTACATCACATTGAGGTTCCAATTTAGCTTAGAATAATAAATAACACCATGTAAGATGAGAAGGGGGAAAAGTCTGTTATTTTATGCATTCAATCAAAAGTATTGCTCTTTCTCTATACACAAAGCATTGTGCTTGTCAGCAAGTTAAAATGGAAAAACTTGAGACTTTCTGGAGAGGCTGACTTGGCTTTAAACCCATGTTCTGTGTGATGGTTAATTTTGTGTATCAATTTGACTAGGCCATGGCACTTGATGGTTTAGTCAAACACTAGTTCAGATGTTGCTGTAAAGGTATTTTTTAGATGAGATTAACGTTCACATCAGCAGCCTTTGAGTAAAGCAGATTTCTCTGTATGTGGATAGGTCTCGTTCAATCAGTTGTCTTCATTAAGTCAAAGAAGACTGAGGTCACCTAAGGAAAAGGTAATTCTGCTTCCAGATTACCTTCAGATTCAAGCTGCAACATCAACTGTCCCTTCAATTTTGGACTTGTAAGCCTTCCCAATTATGTGAGTCAATTTCTTAAAATCTTTGTCACTCTAATCTCTAGATGGATAGACAGATTTTATATATATATATATATATATATATATATATATATGTATACACACACACACACACACACACACACACACACATACACACACACACACAATTTAAATATCTTATTTGTTTTCTTTCCATGGAGAATCTTAACTGATATAAGCAGGAACAATGTTTATGCCATGTGGTCCATAATGGGTTTTCAACAATGTGTGATGATGATGATGATGATGATGATGATGATGAGATGAAATGCAATTAGAATAAAATGGCTTAAATAGCTGTGTACAGTTGTTTTCATTTGAAAATTCTTCTGCTGATGCCAATCTATTCATATACAGTTGTAACCAAGGAAGTATACATTGTTTCAAAAAATTCTCAATTTAACACTGAAAGATTATTTTGTTTTGCTTTGTTTTTGAGAAGCAAGAAAACTGTGTCATTCATAAGAGTCTTTAAGTTGGCTTCCACACTGCTTGGGAACAAGTCTCTAAATGACCTGTCCTCAATGATGGAGAGACTGTTAGGTCTATGGGTCTCTTTATGACTCAGGATGGAAATGGCAGAATGATGCTAGGAAAGCTGTCCTAACAAAAGTGAAGGAGCATTTTCTTATCCATTCATCCACTGATGGCCATGCAGGTTATCTCCAGATGCAATGGAATATTATTCAGCATTAAAAAAGAAGAAAATCATGCCATATGGAACAACATGGATGAACTGAAAGGACCTTATGCTGAGTGAAATAAGCCTGTCACAGAAGGAAAAATACTGTATGATTCAATTTATATAAAGAATCTAAAATAATGAAACTCTTAGAGAGTAAAATAGTGATTGCCAGGGACTGAGGGAAGGGAGAAATGGACAACTGTTGGTCAATATAAAGTTTCCATTACACAAATCAGTTCTAGATATCTACTGTACAACATTGTGCTTATAAATAACAATTTATTATTATACACTTAAAAATTTGTTATGAGATTAGATCTCATGATAAGTGTTCTTACAACAAAAACAAACAAAAAGGAACAAGAGGAAAGTTTTGGAAGTGATGGATATTTTTATTACCTTAATTGTGGTGACAGTTTCATGGATATAGGCATATGTCCAAACTCATCAAATTGTATATACTAAATATGTTCTTTTTTTTTTTTTGGTATATCAATTATACTTCAATAAAGCTTCTTTAAAAAAAGTAAAGGAGAAAGCAGTTTTCTTGAGGAAGAGACTCACAGGCCATGTGCAGTAAATCATGTAGAAGTGGAAAAGATGAAAAGGGAGACTGCAGTCAAGCAACATTAACATAGTGAGAAAGCAAACTGTTATGACAACCGGAGCAAACTAATACACTCAGACGCTTAGAAGAGCTTCACCTGAGAAAGTTGCTCACTCCTGCCCTACTTATTCAACTTATTTCTCTCATCTACAAAAAAAAAAAATAATAATAATAATACCAATCTTACAAAGCTGTTGTACCTATTAAATATTAATATTAAATATAAAAATAAAGGCTCTGTCAATATTGCTCACCTCTACATTACAAGAGATTAGATCCATGCTTGGAACTGTAAGTCTCAATGGGATTTATTAGTAATTAATGAAATCAAAAGTCTAGCATAGCGAATTGCTTATAGTAGGTGATAAGGTTTTGGTGGCTGCTCTTTCTACAACTGCTAACACTAACCAGTGTGGATAAAGATGGCGAGAGTAAAAACAATTTTTGTAGACACAAGGTTACCCTGGGAACAATTCCAGCTGGTACACATTATTAAATAACAAATCAGTAGTCTACACACCAAAGTGCTGTCTGTGCAGAAAAACAGAGATCAATGGGATTTAGAATAAATGTAAAGAATGTTATGCAAAAAAGGTGGCTTCTTAAGGTCTTTAAGGATGAACGTGATTTAGAGATAGGCAGCTATTTAACACAACATTTTTATCGTTAACAGTAAGAAAAGGATCATAAATGCATTCTCTTTGAATTGGTAAATTATAATAATAGTTAAATACATTGTCAATGAAGTTCATCTAAAAGAACTTTCATTGACATTCTCATACTTCAATACAAGTGTCACCAATGAAATTGCCTATTGGGAATATGACTACTACTGGCAACAAGAAAAAAAAAATCCAAATTGGTTAAAACTTTATTCTCAACCACTTGTAGTTATGAAAGACTGAAAGGGTTTTATTGAATATGTCAGACTCACAGTAATTTTACTGATGCCCCGACAGGCTGTCATGCTTCACGCGTTAGGAGGTATTTGTGTTAGTAATACACAGCAGCTTCTTTGAACTATATGCACTCTAAATAGGTTATCTGTGGGATAGCTGTGTTTTCAAACTCTCAAATGGCTGTGTTTCCTTCCCTCAAAAAATTTCTTCAAAATTTCAAGTTTTGGAACTCTGTCGTTCTTACTAGTATATCTTTACAAGGCATATAGAAAGGATCATGTAATTTATTTCTGTAAATGTAAAAAAAAGGTCTAAATCCCAAATTGACTTATGCAACTGATTATACACAGTTTAAAAGAATCCTGTTTTAATTTATTAATGCCTGCTTAGGATCTTTTAGCTTTTCTCATCACAGGGCAATTTAAAGTATTAAGATAAATCTTAAAATGACTTTCTAGTGATCATCTTTTTAGGACCAAAATCTTATGTGTCTCTGATTTTTTTTCAAATATTTTTAGTAGTAGTTAGGACAAATATGGAAAATTATATAATCACTCACAAATAGTTTCTGCCTTTTCTGAGGTACTATTACTCTTTTCCACCTGTTAGTTTTGGTCTTATGACTTGATTTGGCCGATGAAATGTGGCAGAAAATTTTAAGTACCAGTATTTTTTCCCTCTATCTTATCAGTTAGCAATTTTCCAGGACAGAAGTTCTTCCATTAGCCTAAGTTCCAAAAGCTGCCAATGCAAAATAGATCTACAGCCAGCCCATGACAGTTACGTAGGATGTGTGAGAAACTAACTCTTCTTGTTATAAATCACTGAGATTTGGGGGGACTGTTATCACTGCTCTGTGTAGCACACTATTATGACACCTAACCTAGATAATGTGTCATAAATCATAACTCTTCATTATGGATCTTTTCATTCACATCACAAATATTGTGAATACCACATCATATCAGGCACTGTACTAGATACTGATGTTCTAATGGTGAGCAAAAGCAGATATTTTCTTGCAATCCTGGACCTCTGTTTGGAATGACCCTGTATCATGATGATATTTTGATACTGTTCTTTCTCTTTCTCTCTCTCTCCTTTTAAAATATATTCAATATGTTAACTATCACAGCCTCAGACATACTTCTCTTTGTCAAATTGTAATAGTTGCAGGATCTGAACACTAAGGATGAAAGAAATTTGAAAAATGGGTGAGCAGAGAAAGGACAAGACAGGAAGAGGACAGTGGTATCTGAGTCCATACGAAACGTCTGATATTATTATATGTGTCTCTGTGAGGACTGATCAAAGCAGATGGAGTTGGACTCCTTATATATCTTCTCTTGGTTTCCTCTCTATAGGAAGTTTCAAATTGTCCTTTGGGTTATTTTATTTAATGCGGTTCCTGAGGCTCAACATTAAACTTCCTTATTCCTAGGTTTAGGATTAACAGTATTTTATACCTGTCAACACTCTAAAACAAATCCCTATAAATACAGAGGCTGAATTGTGCAGCAAACTATTGTCCTGGGGATCTCTGCAGTATTATAACGATAAATCTCATTGTAACTGCAAATACCTTGCTTATAGCTTGACTCAAATTTATGTAGATGATTTGTTAGGTTACATATGACCTAAGTCTATTATATCTATACAATACTTATATAAAGATATATACCTTATGTTATACATCTATCTATTCTATATCTATTTATCAACCATCTATCTAAAGTAGTTTTGGTCTAACTGTTCTAATAGATTCATTTCTGATACTGATTTTCTTAAGAATTTTGAAATCCTGATAAATGCATACCTCTGAAAAAGATAAAGTGTGGGCTAAAAGTTCTTCTGTATTTTTCCAGCATAATGAGTTAAGTGAAAATCAGCCCTACTGAGAATCACATCATTAGAACATAAACATTGTTTCTCATAGGACACAGTCAAGGCCATAATGTAACTGCAAACATGACTAATCCCCTCCTTCTGAGCAATGACTGCTTTTGTGCTTCTACCAATGCCACGCCTTGCCTTGACTTAATCCTCCTTCCTCCTGAGTAAAAGTGGTTAAAACATCAGATCAACACATTTCCCCCACCTTCTGACAGTATCCAATCCAGGCTTGGTCCCTACTTGTCTAATTTCTTCATAAAATTACTGAATGTATAACCCCAAATCACGGAAGTCCTCTCATCTTCCCCTTGCTAAGGTAACCCCAATTTTTCCTGGTATGTGTTGTCCTCTGCTGCAGATAGCTAAACAAACTGACTTGGCTTGAGTGTGAGAATGTCTCTTCTGATCTTTGGTTCATGCATTTGAACAATGATAATGCTCAAAGGAACATTTTTACTTAGTGGTTAAACACACACACACAGATATGTTTCCTAAAATGTCAATAAATCTGTATCACACTGGGAAAAATATTTGTGTAGGAGAGTGATTTTTTTCTGAAGAAAATTTTAGTATCATTCAGATTTGAAATGAATGGGAAATGCTCCTTTGTATATGTTTCAAAACCTCCGAAGAGAATCCATTCTCTCTTGGCTTCCTTACAGGATTGGTCACATAAGGTGCAGAGGTATTTTAAAATGATGCTGGGAACACAACTCAGTGGGCACAGAGAGTCCTGGGATGATCAATCACATTGCATTTACTGCTAAAACCAGTATTTCCATTGTTTCTTCTTTCTTTCCACCCCATGCTTCCCTGGCAGAAACAATGAACTGAATGGGACAGATTCTGAGAATTTTACTAGCAACAAATACATGTCAGACATTATTTACCCAACGTATATATTCCAATGAAAAATAAATAGGATTTATACATTCTCCCCAGGAAAGAATGAAAATTTCTCAGTGTTTAGTTTCCTAGTCAGAATTCTGTGAATGTTTTCTGCTAGAGTCAAAACTTGAGATTTGTTACTTTAAGGGTATAAAGGAAGACCATAAAAAAGATTCATAACCTCAAATTACATTAACTGTACATTAAGGGAGATGCACAAATCCCAAGAAATAATGAAATGTCAGGGTTAGAATCATCCCTTTTCAGGTTTAGTGCTCAATCTCCTATGATCCTGCATAAAAAGCTATTGCTGTTCACCTTACTATTAGGAAGTGCAATTGATTTGCTTGCAATATTTATTAGTGCATTAGTCATGTACATTAGTACCAAACTGGAAACAAATAATGCTTTACTTCCCCAAGTCTGTGGCAAGCCAACGCAAGAAAAAACGTAGGTGCTGATATAAATAAAAATGTGACTCATGCTCCTGAAAATACTCTTTCTATACCCAGATTTACCAGAAAAAGAGAGAGGTAAACATACTCCAATCATTTCCATCTTTGTTAAGTTAGAACAGTTCACATTAGTCACATTACTTTTTTGATCTTTCAGCTTGGTGTCCCGTTGACGAGTTATCAAAGACATCACAAAAATAAACCCAAACTGAAAGGAACAGTGTGTCTACTATTAATGAACAGGAGAGGCTAAAACCTGCGGCTATTATTCTTCCCAATATTTATTTCAGCTAAGGTTGCCTTCCCACATCTTGCACTAGACTCAGTTGCTCATTTTAAAACTGGGAGAGAACTATATCTTCAATCAAAGAAAGTAAGTTTGAAGGCTCAGTGTTATTTATGACCATCGCCCCACGATTGCCACCGCCACCACTGCCACCCAATCTATATCTAGACCTAATATAAGCCAGCTCCAAACATGGGCACCTACTTCAGTTCTGCCTCTTATCACTGGCATGTGGAATTTGCTATAATAAAAACTGAAACTGGCATTTCCCAAAGGGCTTTGGATTTCCCAATCCCTTGTTTCTCATCATTCTGAGTTTTCTCTGATAGAAATCTTGCCCTTTGCAAGGTATCTCCTGACCCTTCAACAAATTCCCATGCAGGTGAGCCTCAGAACCGCCCACTCCCCTGCTTTCTTGGGGGGATCAGAACAACAACCAAGAAGAGTTGACGGTGTTAATGCATGCCATTTATAAGAGTAATTTTAAAAATTGTACTGAGGGTTTATGTATTTTATACTAGACTTCTATTATTTTAATTATCTTTTCACTTTGATTTAGCACTACAGTCAAATCACACTAATTTTCAAATAGTCCTAATTTCAACTTCACTATTTGAGAATTTAAGATAATCCAAACTGAGCTATTCAATGTAATAAAACTGCCATCATTCATGGAGTGCTTGGTGTGTTCCAGACCCTGATACACCTTTTAAACTTCACAAAGTCCTCATAATGTAGGCATCATTATCCCATGTGACATATTGTATTTCTTAAAAATAGCAAGAACCAACCTCCTTTTGGACTTGCTATTTTGCAATGAGACTTCTCCACTCCTCATCAAACTGTCCAGTCTATTCTTTACTCCCTTGACTCCGGTGGGGCCCTGTGACTTATTTCATAAACAGCACAGTGGGAGCAGCACTGTACCATTTCTTATAGACCTTAACTGGCTTGGCAGCTTCTATTGCCTGTCTCTCAGGAACCTGTCACCATGTAAGACATAGGGACATCTGAGACCACTGTACTATGAAAAGCTCAAGCAACTAAGGAAGACCCTGAAGGATGAGGAGCTACATGGAGAAAGAGAGGCCAAGAGCATGAAGGTGGCAGGCATGGTCAGGAAAGAACCATCAGAGCCCAGTCAAAAGCCAGACGACAGGCCCCAGATATTGTGAATCAGAGACCACAATCCCCTTGTGCCAGGACCAAATTCCTCTTGCATAGAATAGTGAGCGTATGAACATGATTATCGCTTTTACCTCAAAGCTTGGGGTGGTTCATCACCTAGAGCTGAATAGCTAAAGCACCATTGTTTTGAAGAGGCCACAAAGGTTCAGAGAAGATAAGAAATTTGCCCAGATACACACAGATTTAAGGTGGCTTAGCTAGGATTTGAACCATATTCTCCTGAATATATATCCTGTTGTCTTAACCATTATATAATGCAGAACACTTCAATATATATTTTCGAAAGTTGTTTTTCTAAACAGACTCAAATTGTAAGAAGTACTATAGGGAATATGTTACTTAAGAGAATAATCTCAGTTTATGGGCTATAACATATGTGTGTTTATAACCAAACAGATGCTCCTAATTACAAATTTATTTTATCTATTTATTTAAACAAGCTGACATAATCTTTACTTAGAAAAACTTTAATTTAAAATACATATTTTAAACAAATAGAACTGCATAATTTTCTTTCTTTAAAATTTATATATTTATTTATCATCACTAATTCACTCTAAATTTTCAAAAGGTTTTGTAGCAATATTTTAGATCAAATTTACCTAAATCATGTTTTTCTGTAAGTTATTTACTGAACAGCTTAGAAAACAAGTCAAATGAGAGAGGTGTTAGATGACTTTTTCTCAATCTTAACATCCAGGTAAATTTACAAGAAGAACAAATTCTGTGAAAAACCAAGAGAGCTCAAACCCAAGGCTTTTTTTTTTCCCCCAACATATGTGTGCCTGCTTTACACAACGTCTTTCCGGTTTGAAAACCAGACCAATGTTCAAATCTCACCAAACAACTACAGCCACAAAACTCTCTTGACCGGGTTTTCATCAGCCTCAACTGAGGATCTGAGGAACACAAAGCAGATTGCTTTGCACTCAGAATTCTTGTTCTTTAAAGTTTCTTTATCTATCCAGGGTCATCTTTGGATTTTTTTGCTCATTTAGAGCCCAGTATTACAAAACTCTCTGGTTTCAATTTTTGCTTACTTTTTTCATCTGTTTCTGATCTCACTTTCATGAGGAAACCAAAATAATGGCTCCTCAATTTTTTTTTTAATGAAAAGAATTTTTTAAGTGTTTTTTCTCTTGTGATTGGAGCTCCCACTTTCGCCTGTTTCCACAGTCCGTGTCTTCTACGCTGATCGGCCTATAAAAACACCCTCCTCAACAAGAAAGTTTCCTTCGAAAGGAATTTTGGTGCTAGCTGTGAAAACGATAATGCATTCACTTCTTTCTCGGTTCTGACCACTTGAACTCTAAAACTTTTTTGGAAGTTATTTAACACAGCTTTAGCTTGCATGAAATGATTATTGAATAAAATGTTGCTGAGAAAATTAAGTGGAATAAGGAAGATTAAGTCTATGTCCTTTAGGTCTTCATAAACAGTTACTTCCTTCCTGCTAATCTCCTGCCACTTCTCCTCATGCCCTGCTCCTAGCTATTAAAATCAATCTAGAGTGTGTCTTCATCTTTAAAATAAATGTTACACAATACCACCAAGGTTCCTGTTATTTTTCAGTGTTGTTTTCTTATTTTTATATTTCCTGTTAGCTTTCACCCCAGTCTGTGGATATGCCTGATTTCATATATAATATAACCTATTCTCACGGTAAAAATACACGAAAGTAAGGAGATCCTGTTCATTCTGTTTACATCCTGCACTCTTAAACCCTTGGAAAAAGAATCATACCCTCAGTGAACAATTTTAGGTTACTCTGTTAAATTGACCATGCACTGCAATCATGCTGATAGTGTTTGCGAAGACTGGGATTTTATGTTTTTCACAAACAAAAATTATACTTTAGAAAGCTATAAGAAAAGGTCTTTGAAATAGTCAGTTAAAGTGAAGCTGTCTTATCAGGCTCACAATATTTATTGATTTTGGATTTTAGAAAAATTTGGACATATAATTAACACAATTGTAATTACAATCAAAAGAGTTGCCATCTTGTTTGCTATGAAAGTCCAGTGAAGTGACGAAATTTTTAAACCTTATGCCTAGGTTTAGCCTCCTTTGTACTCCCTCTATCTATATTGCTATACCTTACTCATAGTAATTCATAAGTAAAAAAGCCATCTGAATTAAAGATATAATATAGTAAGAAGTCAGAAAAATGAAATATAAAAGACATATTATCAATTACATGCTGTGACTGCTGTATGAAAAGGAAATCTTTTCTGCTTGGAATCACAAAAGGTGTTCAGATCCCCATCAAATTATCCTAAAATATGTGCCAGGGTGAGGACAAGACCCCTCATTATCATTCCACACCACTCAGAGGAGGGAGCTCAAGGGCACAGAGATTTAAAAAATGATAAAAAAGGAACAGATATGAACAATGTTTCTCATTTACCTGGAAAAATAATAATAGCATGACCCAGAGTTATGCAGAGTGTGGAAAGTGGGTGGCAATTTTATTTCAATATTTAGTATCCTGAGTGCATATCAAAGTGTTGACTTACCTTTCACCTTTAAGACAAAGACATGCTCTTACTTCAGACACAATTTTGAATCTCCAGATGCAATTCTGGATCTTACCAATCAGAGAAACTGTGATGACAGGTAAATGGAAACCTGAGATGAATTTTTTATTTCTACTTTTTCTTTTTCTTTTGCTAATATTAAACTGCTTCCATGTTTGATTTGGCTTTCATTTGAGACAGGTGGTTCTATACTCCACTCCAGCTCCAGGGGCATTTGGGATTCAGGAATGGTTAATCGAAACAGTTCATATCCTAAAATATAGTGATTAATGTAATAGAGTCTTTGGGGTGACTACAGGGAGAACTTTTATTTATTTGTTTGTTTATTTTTGTTTGTTTAGTATCTCTGAAAGGAGAAATATTCTCAAAACAAGAGTTACTTCTGGAAAAAAAAAACAAAAAACAAAAAGCATGGCTTTGCCCACAAAAGTAAAGAACTAATGCTATGACTTTGTTTTTTGCATTTTTTTTTTTTTTTGAGAGTCGATATTGCATCTCTGTCTGCTACTGCATTCTCTAGGACAATTGATTATGCAAAGCCTTAAGAGCCAATTGGAAGGATCATTTGCACTGAAGCATGCAACAGATACTCTTCCCTTGCCCTAGGGCTCACTCAAAACTGGCAAGTGAATTAGAAGATACTAGAGGTAGTATCTTATTTAGTAAGAACATATAGAAGATGTATACTTTTTCCTTCAATTTTGAGAAAGAAGGGAGCTATAAGCTCAGTAGTAGAGTACATGCCTAGCATGCATGAGGTCCTGGGTTGAATTCCCAGTACCTCCATTAAAAATAAATATATAAACCTAATTATCTCCTTCCTCCAAAATAAAGCCAAAATAATTGAAACGAAACAAATTTTGAGAGAATATTACAAAACGGTCAGAGCGTACTGGGTAACATAAGAATTTATTAGTGCAGTGGGTCTCTGTAAGTTCAAGTAATTTATCTTTAACCCTCTTTGCACATGTGTGACTACAAAGACATTCAGTGTACCTACCAATTTCTACGCTATAGCTCTTTCTAGCTTAGTATTTTGAAAGTCATGAAATAGTGTAATATTTTTTGGAATAGTTATATGGTCAAGGTCCATGTGAGTAAATTTTGGACGCTGCAAGGCATATTTCAGGCAAAAGCAAACCCCTTCTGAGGTAGATTGTTACTGTAACTGAGCAGGCCTTCCCAGGACAGACCACCTACCTTGTCCTCCGCCTGCCTGCCTCTTGTCTGTAGAAAAACTTTAATCATCTAGGCCTTTCCCAAGTTCCAAAGAGTACATTTAATCAGAGAAGTGAGAAAATGCAAAAAGAGAGGAAAACAGTCAAGCAAGACAAAATAATATTAGTTTAGCCATTAAACATAGTCAAAGATCTTTTCTTCCTCCTCAAGGGCCTACATTCTGAGCCTTGTCCCTTCAACCATTTTGCGGAATCTGAAACCCCCACCATATGGAAGAAGTTAATTGCATGCCACCTTCAAGCATGTACACCCCAGACTGGTTGGAACCAGAAGGTTGATGATGTTGACTCCCAATTACCTCATTATAAACCAATCAGATGAATGCCCACAAGCTGATCACGCAGCCACAACCCTACTCCCTCATCCTGTCTTTAAAAATCTTTCCCTGAAAGCTTTCAGGGAGCTAGTCTTTTGAACACTAGCTATCTGCACTCCTTGCTTGGGCCCTGCAATAAACGCTGCACTTTCCTTCACCACCACCCAATGTCAGTAGATTGGCTTTACTGTGCACAGGCAAGTGGACCCAAGTTTGGTTAGCTAACATTACCAGAGGGGGTTGGAAAAAAGAAGTCTATTTCCAGAAGAATATATGAATTTCATGGGCTAGGAACTACATCATTTTGCTTTGGAATAACTGAATACTAGATGCTAGGGACTGGAATAATTTGCTTAGCAAAAACGCCAATTTTGATTATAATTGTTACTTCTGATACTTTCCAGTATCTTCAGATTTGCACTTATTCTGCTGGCGAATTAAACAGAAATGACATAGGAATCACTATCACATCTTTCAAGTTTTTGACAGTAGCTTAATTTCTGGAGTTTCCAAGGAGCCTAAATCGTATTTTGTTACTGAGAAAAAAATTTACACAGGATGAAATGCACAGACCTGATGCATTCAACTGATGAGTTTTTGCCAGTGTGTACACCCAAGCAATCATCACGCCAAGTAAGATGTAAAATGTTTCATCTCCCAAGAAATTTCCTTCATGTTTCCTCTCAATTATATCTCTGAGCTACCATCTAGTATCCCACCTCAGAGTATAGCAAAATGTCTCTAGATGTGACAAGTCTTTTCTTTTTTAATGCCAGAATGTTTAATGCCAGAAATATCTTAACCCAATTCCTCAAATCTCCCTTATGTTCCCTCCCAGCCACACCCCATTCCATATTCCCTTAGGAAAACTGAATGCTAATTTATTAGCCTTAATCAATGGTGCTTGTACTTAAAGAAGCAAATAACACAACAACATGTAACTTTCAGGAAATACCTTGTTTTTTATTACAAATGCACAGTCTTCCAGTCTTTACTCAGGGTCCTGTTATTTAGCTATATGAGTTGATATTTCAGGGCCTCAGAATAAATGCCATTGCAATCAATTGATCAGAACAAGCCACATGGTAGTCAGTTAAAATCTGACCCTAGTTTACCTCTGGGTAAAGCCTAGAGGATGGTAAAGAAAGCTGGTGGTAACATTCTGTCTCTGAAATAGACATGTTTGAAATAAATAGGGCAGCTCACGCAGGCTGAGTACAATAAAAAGGAATAGATCCACACAGGATATATTTCTTAGATGAGATGATCATCCTGCATAAAAAAAATGTATCTATTCATAACTTCCCTTCTAACAAAGTATTCAGACATTTATTAACTATGCAGTGCTGAAACAATCAGGCTTACATTTCAATTAAATTCAATTTTGGGGGAGAAAAACTTCCCAAGGAGGACACATTTGGAGAAAATTTGAAATGCATTATGAATAAAAATTGAAAAAAATGAAAACACATTGAAATTTATACATTTATTTGATTCAACAAATATGTATTGATTCTCTACTTCTATGTGTGATTTTTTTATGTTAATCTCACATGTTATAGCACATAAAAATATTATTGATATTTTGATTAGTCTATAATAGGTGATGTAGACAGACATTACTTATTTGGAATACTTCCTTTATTTCCTGTAGCAGAGGGGATAACTTCACCAAACATCCCATCTGTTTCTTACACATTTTCCAGGCCTGATGTAATTAAGCAGGGCCAAAGAACTGCTCTACCAATGAGCTGTGCACAGAAGTGACTCGTGCTTTTCACCAAAGCACATAAAAGCCAGAGCATAATACTCCCGTTCTCTCTTCCTCTAACTATACAACCGTTTGTATATGGTACACACAACCTATGAGGTATATAATCTATGATATGTGACAGGCACCTAACACATGCCAACTCAATTTTTCTTAATGCTCAGTTGTGTTTCTCTCACTCTCTTACAGACGAGAGCACTTCTTTAAAAATATTCTTATGTGAACGTCTCTGTCACAGGGCCTGTTTCCCAGGATACAGGATTAGGACAACAGATCTCTATGTTCACTGCCCACTTCTACACCTTTATCATGTGCCACTGTCCCTCTCAATCACAATACCCAAAGGCATCGTCTTCTGAAGGTTTAGTCTCTGGGGATTGCTGATCGATGTTTGGTTTTTTTGCCCCAAACACTCTTTCTCTTTTCTTCACATCGCTGAAGCACTCTCAGCTTCCAGGATACATTGTGTTTTTCTCACTGAGCCTTTCTGATCATCTTACACTTGCTCATAGTCCTTGCATGGCAGGAGGAATCTTTCTTGCTTACGTCAGAGCTCTAAAACTTTACCCATGGCTACTTTCTTATTTGGATTATATATTTGTACTAAGTGAATTACTACTGTAACTATTAAACAAATTTTTTAATGAAACATACTCTATGTCATCCAACAGAGACACTTTTGTGAGTGAAAGGGAGTTAAAAATTCTTTAAAATGTTACATTTTTTGGAAGAGTTTTGTAATGAGTAATAAATTCATAATTTATTCAAACACAATTTTAACAAACAAAATTCTTTATAATTAAAATAATGTGTACATTAAAGGAAACATATATTTACTAATCAAACATTAAAAATAACATAATGGAGTATAATAATTTTGGAGCATAGTCATTTACTAAATTTCTTAGTTGTATCTATCCCCAATACCATCTTGCCAACACCATACTTTCTCCGAAGGGTAATTTTTCAATATGTTCGTATTTATTTCATATAATTGCCTACAGTCTTACTCAAAGTTGAATTTTATGGTTACTAAATTTGGTATTATAGACATCATTAACTAAATTTTCTCTACTGACAGTAATAGTTTTAACTGATAGATACTCTACAGCTATTGAGGTGAGTAAGCTCAGAGTATACCCTGTGAAATTAAAGATATACTTAATTCTAGTATTTTTGTATTTAAAGGTGTAAATGTTTCAGTCCAATTATTTATTTTCATAGATGTTCACCTTTGGCCTCCATTCAAAGTACCTTTCTTTAACAAGCATTCTTGTGAGACAAATCTTATAAATTCATTTTCTCTGTAACTATTTCTATTTTGCTCAATTTAGATGCAGCATTAATAAGCTTTCTCAATTTCATTCAATTCTATCACAGAATACAAATTTATCCATTTAGAAATATAAATTCCATCAAAATATTCTTACCAGAAGCTGAGACATTTCAAACTGCAATTTTGTAATTTTGAGTTAAATCCTGTATACTTTTTGAGTTCTCTATTGCATTTGTTTAGCTCCCTTGCTTTTCACAGATACATTATAATATCTGCCTGTTTGCATGACTCTCAATAATTACTTTTCCCTAAAAGCACTGGAAACTGAATTATCCTTCAGCTGTATTTGCTGAATACTTTGATTAAATATTTCCAAATGTTTTTGAACAAAATACAATTGATATTCAAAGGATTCATTTACAAAAATTCAGTATCATTGTTTTCCACTTCGGTTGGTTTACAAAGTAACTCCTCAAATGGTGAAGAATTTCTTTCATGAAGTAATTTTTCAGTTGTATCTCCTTAGTCTTCTCCAATCTGTGACTGTTCCCAGTTATTCCTGGCCTTTCATGATCCTTGTATTTTTGAAGAGGACTAATAAATTATTTGAAGAATGTCTCTCTGGATTTGTCTGATATTGTCTGATTAGATTAAAGTTCTGTACTTTTGACAAAAATACAGCAGAAGTTATGGTATGTCCTTTTCAGTGCAACGTAACAGATGGGCCATGATCTTGACATAAGTATTACAGGTGATACCAACCTTGAAAACTTCATAAAGTTGTTGTCTGCAGGGTTTCTCCATTGTAATGTTGCTATTATTCATTTTTTTATTAAAAATGCCTCAGGAGAGATGAATTAAAATGATGCAAGTATCCTATTTTTAAATTTTGCTTACAATTTTATCATCTGTGGTTGGAGCATGCCTGCAGTAATTATTAATCTGGTATTTGCTTAATAGTGATTTTATGTTTGCCTCATTCCTTGTACATTTTTCATTTGAATTCTTTTCTAATGGAGAGCTGTCCCTTCCCTTCCATATGTATGTATGTATGTATGTATGTATGTATGTATTAATTTAATTTGGGGGGAGATAATTAGGTTTATTTTTATTTATTTTTTTAACGAAGGTACTAGGGATTGAACCCAGGACCTCATGCATGCTAAGCAGCAGCTCTACCACTGAGCTATGACCTCCCCCATATTTATTTATTATTCAGTTATTATTTTATGTAAATATGAACTCATGGATATTTGTTCTAGTGATTATAATTCAATACTAGCATTATTTATTTTGTTGCTTAAATTATTCCAGCTTGGCCTTCAGGAGGTTCTTCATATTAGTTCCTTTGTCCTTTTGACATGATCTCACTCTTTCTGGAACAATTCTGTGTTTCTGGCACCACAAAATATTCTTATCTTTTGTATTTTCACTAAAATAGCTCTGGAATCAAATACTTCTTTAAATAGCTCTGGTTCTTTTTCCTGGAGAATGGTACTTAGAAAACATGATCTGGACATTGGTTGTGCTCTTTGCTATATCATTGGTCCAAGGCCTTTTCTGTGGCTTTAGCATTGAAATATATGTGTATGAGTGTGTAGTGTGTATATATGTATATATTGTATATATACATATACATATGTACACACAAAACTGCATATGCACACACCCATATTTCTATGTCTATCAATCTATACAATTTAATTTTTATATATTTATTATTTAAAATATATGTATCTATGTGTCTGTTGTGCTAATATTTCTGATTCTAATTCAGCATCACAGGGATTATTATAGCCTTCCTCCTTTCATTACTTATAATATTGTAAATAGTGAAAAGTATTTTAAGTAATACTTATATTTATGACTTTTCTCCACAGTCTCATAGTTCACATTATTTGCAATACATTTATGTATTCACTTATTCTTGTATATACATAATAGTTTCGGAATTGCCACTGCATATCCTGCAGACCACAAATTTATGAACTAGAGTATGTTATATATGCTAATGAATTTTATTACACATATATTATAATTATGGGATATTATAAATTCTTAAATACACCTGCTACCAAGAATTTCTAATAAGATATTATGCATCACTCTTCAGAAAAAAGACTAGAGAACAAACTGGTATGAAATGTAGACAGCTTGATGAATTTCTAGGTTCAACCACATCTGTAAGCTGTTTTTTAGAAGAGGCCTGCTACATATTCAGCGACTCTTCTAAGAATACACACAAGTCATCTCTTGTCTGACCAATCAGGTTGAAAGCTACCATTAAATATGAACTTATTTACAAAACAGAAACAGACACAGAAAACAAACTTATGGTTATTGTGGGAAGGAGGTGGGAATGGACAAATTGGGAGTTTGAGACTTGCAGATGCTGACTACTATATATAAAATAGATAAACAATAAGTTTATACTGCATAGCACAGGGAACTATACCAAATGTCTTGTAGGGACCTATATTGAAAGAGAATATGAAAAAGAATATATGTGTATATGTATGACTGAACTATTATTCTGTAACCAGAAACTGATATACATTGTAAACTGACTATACTTCAATAACTTAAAAAAATTTTTTTTAAATAATAAATTTACCACAAGTGGCTGAGGGAAGGTATAGCTCAGTGGTAGAGCACATGCTTAGTATGCAAGAGGTCCTGGTTCAATCCCCAGTACCTCCATTAAAATGATTAAGTAAATAAACCTAATTACTGCCCCCTAAAAACAAACACATACTCAAAATAAAGTGTTTAAATTTACCACAAGTGTAAAAGAAAGAAAAACATATAACCATCACATAGAGAGTACTTACTATTTAGTTTATACTTATTCTTTCAAAATTATATTTCAATTCATTCAAGTTATGAGTATTAATACTTTTAATAGTACTGGACTGTAGTATTCCTAAATGGTAACAGTAAATAATAAGTAACAAATCACTCTTGCTTCTTGGCTCATTGTACTAACATTAATCCTGGTGAATTATTTTTATATTATCAGTGGGAGGTGTAGGATATAATACTATCAATATGAAGAATGGATCATTTCCCTAGCAGTTCAGTGTTTTATAAATACCTCTCTTATAATTTTTGAAATCATTGCTATTCATGACATGAACATGCAACCAGAGGGAAGAAATTAATGTTAAATTCAATTGTTTAATAGAATATTATAAATGTACTACATATTCAGAATAATGAATCTGAGTTATTGAAAACAATATCAATTCATTCGTCATCCTTCAAGTTTATCTTGTCCTCTATAAAGCAATCTACAGTTTGTTTTTAACAATCTATTTTCCATTTCAATTCAAATTTTCACAAAGTGGAATTAGATACTAACTATAACATCTCTGGAATTATATTTTAATTGGTGTGTTGCTTCATATATGAAATAAATCTCATAATGTTGCTAATATTCAACATTGAAAAATAAAAATGTATTTACTTGTTCCATATGAAGAGGCTGTGTTTCAAAATATAAGGATCAATATACTACAAACATACACCTATTAACTGCAGTGTTAAAACACATCTTTCAACCTCTTTGTATATATATATTTTTTATTATCAAAGAAAATTATGTTCAAATATACTTTCAGGAATGGTGGCTACAGAAGAAACATCTGTTTTACTGTTTTTTTAAACAAGCTAGGAAATCAGTATAGTTTTTCAGGTAGAGTTAGAAAATGAAAGTCTGCATTCTAAATGTATGATTTGTCTTCCAAAAAAAGAAAAAATATATTTTAAACAATTTTCTAATTCGGGATCTTATTTCAGTAATAAAATGGTTTTAGCATTTCATCAGTAGTGGTTTGGGATATTATAAGTAGTTTGTAAGGCCCATTTAATTTACAAATATTTTGATGGAAACTCATATATCATAAAACTGCCCTCTGCAACTGAAGAAGTAAATTTGTTTAGAATACTGCTTTGATGCTGGCAATTTAAACTACTTTTGTTTATGTACAAAATCAGTCACACAAATTAGGCAACCAGGAGAGACAACTAATTTATCCAAGTCTAATGCTAGAATGCTATGACAATGCTAATTTAGACCATTTGGCTCCAAAATACAGCCCAGAAGTAGATAAGCAATTCTTCTCCAATCGCTGACAAATACACTGATAATATCACCAATCCACTATTCCACTTAATGAGAATAATGCAAAGTGTTAGACATACTTTTAATGATTAAGTAGGTGTAAATTTATATAGTCAATGTCTCATGAAACTTGAGCTATGTTTTTTTAAATTACATTATCTTTTGCTATTTACATGATATTGATATATAAATTGAATATATATTATTGACATATAGAAAGGCATGTGGAGGACATTTTATAGTACATGGACATTTTATAGTTTACCAAGATAAGAAATTTTAGTATTTCTCTGTACAGCTCTCATATTTAAAACATTAATATAAAAGAATTTCCATTTTTGTGACTGTTCAAAACTAGTTAAAAACAAACAAACAAAACTGCAGTTGAGAGTCATTAAACTGCCCTTAGAAACAATCTTTGGAAAACAACAGGGGCTTAATTGGTAACAATAGGTACCATTTATTTAACGTAACTTATGCTGAGCACAGAGAGAAACAAATTTTTCACAAATATTTCACTTATTCTCACAAGAACCCTTTGAAATAGGTAATATTATCATCCTCATGCTATAGATGAAAGAGTTAAGTATAAGTGAAATCAAGTAATTTCTACTGGGTCATACAGCTAGCAAAGAGAATTATAATCCTGGTCTGCCAGATTCCAGGGCCAGAGCTTTTACACACCATGCTGGTGTATGGCACATTCTACTCAGAAAATCTGTCTTTATACCCTCCTTCTCAAAAATTTCAGTTTCTTACAGTTGAGAATTAGTTTAAAAAATGGTAAATGATTCTATTTTACTTTGCAGAAAATAAATTGGAATATATAAAAAAATCAATTAAGTAAAATATGAAAGTCAGTGATTGAAAGCCAGATAGAAGTTAAAATTCTTTTGTTTGGTTAAATAGCACCACTCAACTATAAGGTATCCTGAAGTATCCTATGCCTGTCTAGGATGAACCTTGGACAACACCATCCTTTGGAGAGCAGAACATCTATTTCTGGAGGCAGTGCTGCTCTGTTGAGTGTGTACAGATAGGAAGAAATAAGTCCTGTGCCACAGAATGTGGGTGGGGCATCCATTCAGAAACCTCCCACACATAAATTACAGCACAGTAAAATTACATAAACATCTATGACACATGGAGAGCTTAAAAATATTATACTACACTAAATATAAATTTACCATCCACAAAACCAAAATTACTAGGAAGTTGATTTTAGATAAAACATGCATGAACTTCCAATTAATTTTATTAAAATAAATCTATATGTTTTATAATATTCTATTTTGGAGAATATAATTACTTGCATTATTCCTGAAACTAAGTAATTAATATAGATACTGTCGTAATTCTGGGTGTTTTAGGACCCGACATCCAAAAATGGCATACATTCTTTTCTCTAAGTGAAGAATAAGTATGATTTAGTCTTCAGTTTGAATAAAAGTACAACTCAAAATATTTGCAGGCTTTTGTTATTGAACCAAACTTGGGTCCTCTTGCCTGCCACACAGCAAAGCCAATCTACTGACATCAGGTTGTGGCAAAGGAAAATAGTGTTCACTTCAGGGCCAAGCAAGGGAAACAGGCAGCTCATGCTCAAAAGATCCAAACTTCCTGATGGCTTTCAGAGAAGTGTGTTTAAAGACAAAGTGAGGGAGAAGGTGGTGGGGTATGTGAGCCGCTTGTGCACAATTTCCTGATCAGTGGGTGGTGAGGTAACCAGGTGAGGTCTAGGGGTCTGCATTATCAACCCTTAGGCTCTAGTCAGTCCGGGGGTGGGGGGGAATGTGCTCATGATCATCACGCAGTTAGTGTTATTGTTTTGTCTTGCTTGACTCTTTTGTTTCTGCATTTTCTCTCTTCTCTTACACTTGCTTTTTGGAACTCAGAGAAGGTCTAGGAGGTTAAAGCTTGTCTACGAACAAGAAGCAGGGTACGTGGGAGGAGGGAGGTTTGTCTCGGGGAAGGCTCCACAGGATCCTGCTCAGTTGCACACTTCTACTCCATATTTTAATGGCTATTGTACTTTAATTCCCCACAGAAGTATTGCTTGGCACAGATTTAGAAGAGGAGTTGTGAAAATAATATTAACAAGTTTATATAAAATTTTGTTTTAAAAGGGCAAGAGAATATTCACGTAGCAGATGCTTTCTGACCTATGATTATGGGTACACAGGCCTCTTGAAATCTTAGTTTGCTGTCATGGTTTGTAAAGAAAACTAGCAAATGGCTATTTAAATGACAGAGTTTTTTTCTCTTTCTTCCTGCCTCTCTTTTTTTATTAATACACAGGTCTAATGAGATGCAAAGGATATTGCATATTGTCAAGCTCATCTAAAGCATACAGTCATACAGTCTTCATCTCTCCTTCATGCCACAGTGAATTAAGTAGATAAACATGCCATGAGAAATTAAGATGGATGATAAGCTTGTTGGCACCATCTTGAAGGCACGAGACATCATTACCCTCTCCACAGGTATTTGGCTAAAATACTCTGTCCTCACATTGTCAAGCAGCACCTTGAAGAAATTCATACACACTGTTGAAAGCAAGAGGAAGTCAAAGAAAATGTGACTCATAGTTTACATATTGCATACATAATATGGTCTTGGTATGAACTTGAAAAGACTGAACAAAATATGCACAATATTTAACACTTATTTATAGACATTAATTCAACCAGTTTACTAATTGAGTAGATAAGAGATTTTTTCTTTATTTTTTAGATAAAGTTACACAAGAAAAGGAAAGATAAGTTTCCTAAAGCCACATATGCTCTCAATTGAAGATTTAAGTCTAAATGTATTTTACTGCCTCTGTTTATATCAAAGAACAGTCATTTAAAATTGAATATAAAAAATAAAATTGAATATAAAATAAAAGATGGAAAATATGGTTTATCATTCCTTACATGAAATCCAAACCATATAGCAGTGCAGATTAGACAACTATTTTTTGATGACAAAGCCAGTTGTACTTATTATATAAAAATGGTTCTCATGTCATTTCAAAGATTAATTCCAGCTCAGACACTTCATTAAAAGGTTCATAAAGGAACAGCTAAATTAAAAAAAAAAAAGGTCTGTTAACACCTGCTGGAGACATACTTCACCATTTTTTCCTTTTCTGAGAGTATTTACATTGAAAAGGTTGACTGTAAATGAAATATATACAATGCTAATGAAATAACAACTTCGTGAAACATATGCAAATTCCTTGCTCAAGAATTCAAACAAATTCTATTTTAGCAAGTTCAAGAAACTAATGGAGACTTGTCTTTCCTTCTTTTCTCCCATGCTTTTTTTCCTCCTTACTTCCTTGCTTCCTTCCTTGTTTCCCTCCTTGCTTCCTTCCTTCCCTCCACTCACCTATCCACATTATCTGTCTATCCACCTACCTATCTATCTATCCATCTATTCATCCATCCATCTACCTAACAATTTCAGTGAGCTGCTTTGATTTACTCATCATTGTCACCTTTCCTCACCTCAATACACATCTACACTTAACAAATATCTAATATATATTTGGTAGTCAATAAATGCTGAGTTAAATTGAAATGAACCAAACTAGACACATATAGATGTCTGTGTGTGTATATATATATATATACACATATATGTATATAAAATTTATACTTTATTTGCATTCTCATATATGGCATACAGTATCTCATATCTCACACATAGACAAATATATGAAGCAAATCACTAACTATCTTGTACTACTATCGTTAAGATATAAATTTAACTTGTCAAATGTTGTCTGTGTGTCTTCAAGTCAAATGATGGATCTCAAAGGGGATGGATTGTGCCATGAACACTGGTTTTATACATTAGGGGAGTACTTTCCACATGAAAGAAAATAAATATTGTTGATGAGATTATAATGTTTATAAGAAATTAAACTGCTCAAACTCCTGTTCACCCTATCTCCGCCTCCCAATACATGATATCATGAAGACAGGCAATGTAGAATGAATAACCAGCCACAACATAACTTTTAGTAGGGTAAGTTACTGAGAAAATGGAGTAAACTGATCGTGCCTTGCACAGACCGTGTCACAGAATCAGAGATGTACTTGAATTCTTTGATGTGAAATTTACCTTTGAAATTTCTAGTATGCTAACCTAAGAAGAGTGATTGGCTGTCTGTATTTCATATGAAAATTCTTCACCCTGGCTGAGTTTCGCAAATGTCAGCATAATTTTCTGAAGAAAAATGCTGCAGTCAAGTCCTATAAAAACAAACAAAAGTGCTGGCCCAAACCGTAGCTTAGCAATCACATGTTCTTAGTTTAGAGGAACTTGCATTATTTTAGTTCATAATATTCATGACTTTCAAAATTTTACACATTACAAAGAAATGTTTCTGAGCATCAGTTACAGAGTTTTGTAATTAATACTAAAAGGATCTTTGCCACAACCCTATATAGGACTAGGAAGTGAAAACATTGGAATCTATAAAACATTTGCAATTGAAGAAACATATTACTAGATTGCTTATAAAGAATCTTCTTTGTTTCTAGCTTTAGCATATTCTACAATTATTTTTCATAGCTTCATACAGGTTTTTTAATATTCAAAAATTTTAATTTTTAGAGCCAATTGATTTCACAGATCAGTTATTATATTGTGGTGGACAAGGTATATATAATTTGCAGTTAGAAGACATGGTTCAAGTTGCAGTTATGTCTTTTATTAATTCCATAACACATTTATATGAACATAATTAATTTTGAATGTAAAGTCAAAAAATTATAACAATACTACTAGTAGTAGTAGCAGCAGTAGTAATAATAAATCATAACGTGATATTTTATATAACATTTATTATATTTAAGATGTCAACTTAGAGATTGACAGAGACAGATAAATTTGTATAGATACAGATATTGATATTTAAAAGTGTTTTCTGTTATCTAATATCTTTTTATAATAACTGATATAGAAAAATAATAAGTATATTTATTGGAAACATTTCTTCCAGTTACTGTTCCAAATGGTTCAGGTATATTCATTAATTTGTCATTCTTTTTATACTCTCCATTTTACAAATGATAGAAAGTTTCAGTAACTTGTTCAAAGCCACAAATCTTACTGGAACTCATACTTTTAAGTCTGATTCTAGAGCCCATGATTTTACAACCCTCTGAAATGCAGTTTGTCAATGACACAAGAATTATTCAGGAACATTTAAGATTATCAAAGTACTGATACCAGGGTTCAATGGAATTAGTCATATAAGGTTTGCTATTCTGTCAAAAGTGAGTAAATAAACCTAAGAATTTTTTTGAAGAATGAAATATAAAATAAAACTTATTTCATAGATGTTGACTAACAATGTCGCATAGACTGACAGCATTGTTAACCATCTTTAACAATAAGCCAAGTGTTTTATATCACTTTTCAAATTTTTTTATTCAGAAAAGTTAGATGTAATAAGAACAAATTTTATAAAATGCAATAAAAAACTAAAAAACTCAAATACAAAAAATTTTAAGTGCTAGAGACTTTGATTTATTTTTCACACTACTCTTCATGCCTATTAATTTATTAGATTGTTGAAGTCATGTTTTACCCATTTCTTTACATGCCAATGATTTATTTAAAAGACATCTAATGTTTTAAGAATTACTAGTAATACTTTTAATGACTCAAATATCTCTTCATATTGAATTACCCTAACTTCACTATTATAGAATATTTAACCCACCCAATAGATGTACTATTATGATTGATAACAAAGCAAATATCTCTAAGCATTAACTACATCTCCATATTTTATATAGTATTCTAGGATACAGTCTTCAAAGCAGGGTTATTAAGAAATATATTTAATTTTAATAATTAACTTTATTGAGGTATAATTAATATTTAATACAAATTTTAAGTCTGCACAGTTTGCTGACTTTTGACACTCATGTTATCACTACTCTCTTCAAGATTTAAAATATTTCTATCACTTCAAAATTTACTTGAGCCCTGTAGTCAACAACACCCCTTTCCATTGTCAGGAAGCCACTACTTTGCTTCTTGTTACTGTGGATTATTTTTATCAGTTCTAGGCCTTCATATAACAGAATCATACATTGTGTAATCTTTGTGCACATCTTCTTTTGCACATCAAAATGATTTTGAGTTTTATCCATATATTTTTGAGTAACAATAGTCCTTTCACTTTCATTGCTAAGTAATTTATAGTATAAACACACCACCATTTGTTTATTAATTTACATTTGGTGGAAATTTGCCTTTTCCCCCTAGTTTTTGGTTATTCTGAATAAAGTCTCTGAATATTTGAACAAAAGTATTTTTATGGATATGTGCTTTTACTTTCCTTGGGTGATTACCCTGGAGTGAAACTGCTGAGTGACATGTTAATTGTGTGTGTGTGTGTATATATATATATATATATATATTTTTTTTTTTTTTTTTTTTTACATAAAAAACTGTCAACTCTTTTCTAAAGTGGTTTAGTATGCTACACGCCGCCTGCATAGTATTGAGTTTTAGTTGCTGCACACTTTTGGCAACAATTAGTTACTAGTCATTTTAATTTTAGCCCTACTTTACTGTGTGTATATTAGTATTTGATTTTGTTTATTTGCATTTTTCATAGATAACATGATTCTGAATATATTTTAAATTGCAATTTTGAACATTTTTTACATATATTTGTTAATCAATCATATATCTTCTCTTATGAAATGTCTCTTAAAATATTTAGCAATGAATTCTCTCAGCTTTTGTTTTACCTGAAAACACCTTTCATAACTTCACTTTTGTAGATATAGATGTTATTTCATTAGCTGTTTCAATGAGTTATTTTAGTCTCCTGATTTTCATTATTTCTCTGGAGAAGTCTGTTGCAAACTTATATTTGTTTAGTTGTATATCTCTTTCTCTGTGTAAGTATACATATATGTACATATAGGCACATAGATAAAACTGACAATAGAAACCTCAATAAAAAATTTTAAAATATGATGCTTACTAGACAAGAAAAAGTAATTTGGCCACATTCAAGTCACTGAAGTCAAGATAAGGTTCAGATGATTTCTCCTGAGATGCATTTTGATTTGGATTACTTTGAAGTTGCAGGATTCAGGTATTTTGCATAGACAAGGCAGTTTTATATGTATATGCAGGCTCTGTATGTATGCATACCAATTGATTAGGACAATTTTATTTTCAAGTTTCATTTTGGGGATAGACTCAAGAGAAACATGGAATACTCATGCACTTGTATTAATAGATACCTAACACATGAGTTCATAATATTTTAAAGATACACTCACATGAGATTGTGTACAGGAAGCTTATGCTAATGGAAAACATATAAGAATGATACTGATCCTCAAGGATGCCAAGTTCAATTTTTGCTCTGGGGAAACAAATGAAAACTGTAAGTTTTGGACAGCCTAAAACAATAAAAAAAATTGGTCTTCTAATAATGTTTAGTAACTGACATAACATACAAACTAAGGTGTGTATATGAATTGTGTTAAATGTACATATACCCACAGATATTCAGAAGACTAGAGTAGCTTCTTTAGAGCTCTTTCAAAAAGTTTTATAAACCAGTATCATATGTGCAGACTGTCATTAGTGTAAGATGGTCCTAAGACACTGCAGTTCCATGGCATTTGTTCTTGGTTTATATACCTCTGAGGAGCTCAATGTATTTTACTGTGACCATTCTCATGTCATACTCATGTCATAAAGCCTAAAGACAATGCTGAGAAAATATGACA